>NC_090440.1:1323499329-1323811579 GCF_031143425.1 Pleurodeles waltl | reverse complement strand
TGGTACAAGGATGGCTGTGTTGCAGGGGAGATTGTTTTTGTGCAGGAAGGGACACCTTCCTGTACAAAAACAATCTTCAATGGCGATTTGCTCTTTCTGTGTGTGCTGCAGAATGCACCACACAGAGAGCAAAAAACAAGGAGAAATGAAAGGATTTCTGCTCATTGCGCCATGTTAAGGGGTGGCGTTTGATTTTGGCACTGCCTCAGGTTTATGATACCTCATAAATCTGGAGCAGGGTCAAAATGCAATGGCTAATGCTGTGAAATGCACACAGCAACACTCATTGCAGGCCGCTTCCAAGCAAAGTGCTGCGTGTGAAGGGGCTGTATTTGCAAGGTGGCGTTAAGCCACAAAAAGTGGCTTTACCTCCACCTTGTAAATACTGTGGTGTGCACAAAAAGTGACGCTCTGGTGTCGCTAGAGGCTCGTAAATGAACCGCTTTGTGTTTGTAGCCATCTGTTGCTTTTTTAAATTTAAAAACAAAAATACAATGCAATCCTTAACCCTCAATTCTTCTTCTCTATCTGTATCGCCTTCACTTCCGAGAAACCCTAAAAGAGCTATTTTAAAATCTATCTTGTGCATATGAACTTGATCTTCACAAAAAGCAAACGAGTATGACATAAATGCAGAGGCTGACAACTTGAAAAGCTGGCGTCGCAGCAGCATTGATTGTCAGCTTCTTTTTTTGTGTTCTCTGTGGGTGGTAATTGGATGTTTTCTATATAAGTGGCGGCAGTGTTAACTATTCTACTTCCATTTCATATCCAAGACAAAAGTTCTTTACGTATAAATTGAACATTATATCAGTACACATAACTTCTATAACATTACATTGTATCCATAACACCAGGAGTACTATTGCTTTACATGAAAAGAGTCATTACTGGCAGCCACATTTTAATAAATGTGTATTACACAGAGGTAATTGCGCCATTTCAACTGAACGTTTCATTGATAAGCCATTTTTTATATTTGCTTATACCTTTGGCACCACATTTACAGACCTGTACTAAATTTGGCACTCACCTAGCGAGGTCAACTAAAGTCAGCATGCTAAAATTTATGCAGTTCTGTGCGGGGGAGGGGGTGCTGTGAGATGGGTTTCAAAGAGATATATTTTACCATTTTAACTGCTATGAAAAATGTTGCTTGCACCTACTGCCAAAATCAGTGAACGGATTTACACCAAACATGGAATGAATGCAGAAATTTACCAAGAAGGAGTACTTTTGTTGGTTTGGTCCAAATCCATTCTGTATTTTTTGAGATATTAGCAACTGAAAGAAGTGAAGAACTTGTGTTAATGCTTTTGTATATCTTCTCTTTAAGTGATATTTGTTGGTTTCCTTATGTGTGACGCTGGCTTATTAATATGTATGACTTTTGGCAGACAATATGTTGATTATTCATTAAGTTTGAGGCCAGTTAATAGGTTTTTGCAAAAATGTTCATACTTATTAATAGGTTTGGCTCTACGTGATGAATCTACACAACAATTAGCAGAAGCTTTGAAGAGTTAATTTTTTCAGTTAGGCAAGATGGCGGCCGTGTGAGCCGCTGATATGGACCTTCACTCACACTTGGCTCGTTGTATAGAAACATGAAGCGCCAAATTTGGAATCGCGGATCCCCTCATGGGATGGGGGACTGTTTGGTAGCTGCCCGTTGTTTGGGTTCACCAACACTGCTGGTCGCGGTCACAGAGTGGCAGAGGAGGGGCAGCCGGGCGTCCCGAGCCATACTGGAATTCAAGCCTGTGGTTACTGGCCGGGGAACTGTTCAGCGGACACGGAGTGTTGGTGTGGAGACGGCGGAATGAGTGCTGGTTTACTATGGTGCCAAAGGCTCTCTGGTGTTCATGGGAAAAGCCTCACACCGGAGCAGGATTGACTAGGAGGAAGCAAAATGAGCAGAAGCAACCCCCCTTCAAGAGACAGTGGCCAGTGTCGGCACTAGCTCTAAGACTAGTGGGAACCAAGCAAGAATATTCAGCGGCCCCCCTCTTGAGAGAGGGCCGCCACAGGTGGCAGGCACCCATCAGGGAGACAGTTGCAAGGATCTCGGATTTCATGATGTGGGGCCAATGATACCTGACATGTTCAAACATCCATCTCAGGTGAAATGCCTGGGTCCACCATTACTTGGAAAGGAGGTGGCTCCAGAGGTTCTGATTCCGGGGCATAGAGTGGCCAGGACTGACGTTGACATGGAGCAGATGGCGGGAACAAGTACTTAGCAATCAGCCCCCGATTCAGCGGGTCCCAAGGTCCGAGACGGTGATTCTCCTCAGGTCAATGTTGTGGCTTATGACATACAAACATTTGCAGCAGAGGGGATGGCCCTGGGGGATAAGTGTGGTCTGATGCATCCTACTGTTAGGGGCATATTACAGGAAGGCAAACAGGGGAAAGTACTGCATCACTGGTCACTAACAATCCTATACCCACAGCTAATCAGGAGGATGAGGGTGTTGTACAGTTGACCACCTTCGGAGGCAGCAAGGCTGAAACCTTTGATTGTTAGAGGGATTAAAAGTGGAGAAGTGAGGCAAGTGGAGATGGTGGAAAATGTTTTCTCGTTATCTGATTAATCAAAAGATACAGATGACTATACATCATTGTCGGAAACAGAGACTGGCGGGAGCTATGCTGGCTCCACAGTAAAGTCAAATCTGTCAGTTCGTAAGAAAAAACATTCAAAGGAAACTAGCTCCAGGAAGCAGATAGGAGGGCTGGTAAGAAATGGAGCAGAGGCACAGGAGGAAAGTTTATGGGATTATACAGCAACCCAGCAGATATATCCAAACGTTGACAATCTCCCGGCAAGCCCTGTGGTTGGCACTCCCACAAATGCAGAGACCCCTTCATTAGATTTCATTTATCGTACAATGATACAGCACTATGAACAGTCTCAAAGTGACAGCAGGAAAGCTAAGATTGCTAACAAGCAACTACAAGCTTATGTTAGGAGGGTTGCAAAGACCTGTTTGGAAATTGGGGAGTGAATGACCACCATCGAGACTCGCACCAGCACTCTTGAAGTTGAAGTGGCCGCAGTGGAAAAACAGACAGACATGCAGGAGTCGCAGATTTTTGATATTCAATGGAAATTGGAGGATGCAGAAAATCGTCAACATCGTAATAATATGTGGATTCTGGGCATTAAAGAAGGAGTGGAAGGTCAGGACGCAAGGACATATATAGTGGAGTTATTCCAGAGCACCTTTCCTGAACTAGAGGGTTGGAACTGGGACAGAGAGATACAGAGAGCACATCAGTTTCCAATCTATAGAAAATAACAGGAGGAAAGCAAGACGGATAGCCAGAGATATCCTAGGGCTATCATTGTATATTTTGGCAATTATTTATTGCGGCAAGCAGTGTTTGAAAAGGCCCATCCTGATTTGAAGATAAGTGTGGAGGGGGCATCTTTCTTTTCGTGTCCTGATTATGCCCATGCTACAGTGGAAAGACAGTGGCGGTTGAGACAATTGATCAAATTATTTCAGGAGAACAGAGTGGAGGCATATTTATTGAGCCCTGCCCATTTAATGATATTATATAAAGACACAGTGCAGATGTTTACTTCAGAAATAAAGGCCAAGGAATATATGGACCAAATGAACCAGAGCACCACCATTCAAGAGTTAAACTGAAGGTGGGGGGAGGAAGGGAGGGAAAAGCGGGGAAAATTTAGAAATACACTAAATCTACTGGGGGTCTCTTCACAATAGTCTTATTAGAATGATTTGCATCATCAGTGCTTTAGAGGGCTAAAGGGTGAAAAGGGTTGGTGTACAGGAGTGCTGGATGTGGGAGTGAGGGTACGGCTTCCATCTTGCAGGCCTAGAGGTCTGGCAGTTTCTTGTTGTAGGAAGGGGGAGGGTTAGGGTGGGTTGGGGCGTGAGGGTAGGAGGAGGGGGCAAGGTTATCAGGATGGTCAAGTTTGATAGTAGAGGGGAGGATAAATGGGGGCGCACAGGAAGGCAATGGTTCAAAACTGGGGAGTCAATATTGAGGCTGGAGATGGGGAAGCTGCATATGTAGTTTTGCTAAAGGTAACAATACACATAGGAATATGGCACATAGAAAAAATCTACGGGTAGCAATGGTGAATATATGTGGGCTTAAAGATGGCAAAAAATGACAGGTGGTGGCTGAAGGGTTAAAGTCCCTTAGGGCAGATATTATTTATATGCAGGAGACACATATTTCAGGTTCTCAAAAACATTTATTGGAATTTTCTGGCTATTACCCGTTGGCATATACTACCCAAGGTACAACAACAAAAGGGGTGGCGGCAGTGGCTCGCAACAGGTCAGTGGAAGTGAATAAGAAACTTGTTAACGAGCCTGGCTCCTGGGTGATTTTAGAATGTTTAACTGGAGGGATAAAATTTACACTCTGCTCAGCTTATGGCTCTAATACAGACGATTCGGAGCTACTGGACTTTATTAATGTCGAGCTTGCAACCTGGCCGTCACCAGTTATTCTTTGTGAGGGTTTAAACATTCATATAGGTAATGACAAAGCTATCCAGGATCAGGGAAGGTATCAGGGGAGAAAACCTAAAGTTTTTTGGGCTTTGCAGAGTCTAGTAATGAACCATGGACTAGTGGATGCTTGGCAGCAATATAAGGCCTCAAATTCAGGATTTACTGTTTTTCCTTCCCCCACAAGAAGCTAGTGGGACTAGACTACTTTTTAGTGTCTATTATTTTGTGGGAGGGATCATCGATTGAGAAGTACCCAAGAATTATGTAGGACCACAGCCCTCTGGTCATGGGAATTCCACTGGGGTAGGCGGCACGACAAGTCAGGACTTGGTCATTTGACATGGCTTATTACTAGACCAACTATATATTTTTTTTGGGGGGAACAATCGTGGAACTGCCTCCAGCCAAATAGTGTGGGATGCTTTTAAAGCAGGTGTTAGAGGGGAGACCCTCAGTTTTTGTGTAAGGAAGGAGAGAGAACATTCCTAATGGTTGGAAGAAGCACAAGCAGAGTTGACCTCACTTGAGCATCAGATAGCAGAGACAGAGGCGTCAGCAATAATCTATCGGTGACCAGGATTTTGAACAAAATCGCAGTGGCAAAAGCCGGAATTGCCAAATTTTACGTGAAAATTGTAGTGGCTAAATTTTAGGCACACCGGCAGCAATGTTATGAGTACAGCAAAAGAGTCAGGAAATTATTGGCCCTGAAGGTATGGCAAAAGACAATGTATGGTTCCAAGCACACTCAAGGATACAGAGGGACAACTAGTGAGTAGCAATATAGTTACATTTAAGGGTGTTTAGAGGGTTCTATGAGAATGTATATTCACAGGAGAATAATCCCCCAGAAGATGAGATAGATCGATATTTAGCTAATGTCTTGGTGGGGCAGCTGAATGAAGGTGATAGACAAGAGTTAAAGATCCTGCTGATGCTTGGGTAAATAACAGCAGCGGTGAGTTCTCAATCAATCAATCAATCAATTAATTTGTAAAGCGCGCTACATACCTGTGAGGGTTTCAAGGCACTGGGGGGGTTCTGCTACTGCTCGAAGAGCCAAGTCTTGAGTAGTTTTCTGAAGGAAAGAAGGTCCTGGGTCTGTCGTAGATCCGGCGGGATCTACCGAGCAGTAAGGCTGCAGGACCAGACAAGATTACCTTAGAATTTTTCAAGGTATTCTTCCATGAACTGAGGGAGGAGCGCCTTACCCTATTTTCAAATGTGCTAACAGGACATCAACCACCAGCATCACAGTTGACTGTGAATATGGTAGTTTTTCTTAAGAAAGAGAAAGATCCAAGGCTACCTAGTTCATATCGCCCCCATCACTCTTATTAATAGCGACGCAAAACTATATGCCAAAGTTTTTGCCACCAGACTGAGCTCAGTGATTGACAAAGTAGTTTCTCCATGGCAACACGGTTTTATCCTGGGTATTGGCACAGCTGATCATATTAGACGGGTGATAGCACTATTGGACGCTGCACAGATGGCTAAGACTCCGATGGCATTGATTTTGTTGGATGCAGAAAAGGCCTTTGACCCGGTAAATAGGACGTATCTGTGGGCCACACTTCACAGGGTTAATATTGGCCCAGGCTTTATTAGGGCTATTAAAAGTTTATATTGGAACCCCATAGCGAAATTGCAAATAGCAGGGTCGAAATCTGAGCTTATTTTAATCTCGAGGGGTACTAGTCAGGGCTTTCCCTGTTCACCACTGCTTGTTGCATTATACATTGACCCGCTTATTAGAATGCTGTTAAACACCAGTGCAATCAAACCGCTGGAATTGGAAGGAGGTAGCCCCAAGACACTTGCTTATTTCAATGACATTGCGGTTATAACGTCTGACCCAGCGACTGCAATAGCGAAGATAAAACAAGAAGCGATAAGATTTGGGAAGGTCTCTGGTTATTTATTGAATAATTCCAAATATCAGATAATGACTAATGAATGGATAAATATTGACGACGAACGTAAGATGGCGAAAGTTAAGTATCTGGAGGTTCGACTGTCAGAAGAGAATAACCTCGCTCCAGTATTACCCAATACGAAAAAAGAACTGCGGTGGATGAATAACTTACACCTATCAATAGTAGGACGATGTAGTGTGATCAAAATGATGTTCTTTCCTGAGGTGCTGTACTTTTTTAGGACTATCCCATTGGAATTGGCCACAACTGGTTTAAGCAGATGGAAGCACTAGCCAGTAGCTTTATATGGTCCTTTTCTAAAACACACCAAGCCTTTAGATACCTAGCATTACCAAGAGAAAGGGGGGGGGCTGGGCACTTCCCAACGTCAGATTGTATTATTTGGCTGCGGTCTTGCAATATAGTCAGATATTATGTATACCTGACCACTCTGGCAAATCGGTGAAGGATGCTCTTCCATCCATATACCCAATGATATGGGGTAATAATATGGCTGATGCTGCTTTTCTAAGAATAGTTGATCCTAGCTATTACAAATGAGGTCTTTGGTTGGCAGTCAGGTTACCCCCTGTCCAAGCAAGGACCCTCACTCTAGTCAGGGTAAAGGAGAATCACCCTCAGTTAACCCCTGCTCACCCCCTTGGTAGCTTGGCACAAGCAGGCAGGCTTAACTTCAGAGTCTAGGTGTAAAGTATTTGTACACACATAGTAACTCAGTGAAAACACTACAAAATGACAAGACACAGGTTTAGAAAAATAGGTAATATTTATGTAAACAAAACAAGACCAAAATTACAAAAATCTACCTTACACAAGTCATGTTATGAATTAAAAAGCAAAAAGAGTCTTAAATCCTTAGAAAACAGTGCTAACGCTGTTAGCCTGAAAAAGTATCTGGGTTGCATCAAAATAACACCGCACGGGCAAGTGGGTGTCGGAAAAAGGACAGTGATGTGTCGATTTCTCACTCTCAAGCAAGACTGTGCGTCGTTCCTCCTCTCGTCGGGTCGGCCTGTGCTGTTTTTCCTCTCCGCAGGAGAGCGATGCGTCAATCCGGACAGGCACCTTGGGTCTGGGCAGGCTTTGCGTTGTTTTTCCTCGCCCAGCGTGGTTTGCATAAAAAATCCTGCTGCACGGTATCAGCAAAACTGCGCTATTTGGGTTGCGACGTTATCAGCCTCCGTCAGCGGGTGTTGCGCCTTATTTCTCCAGCCGTGTACGGTGATCTTCCATCGGCGATGCAGGTGGAGTGTAGATTTCAGCCGTGAAGCTGACGACGTGTTGTTTCTCAGCCGCATCTCAGAAGGTGCGTTGAAATTTTCCCCGCACGCCGGTCTGTGCGTGGATTTTCAGTCTTGGTCTGCCAACTTCACCTTTCAAGGGCCCAGGAACTGGATAGGGCACCACTTGGCGGGGTAGGAGTCTCAGCAGAGAGTCCAGGTGCTGGCAGGGGAAGTCTTTGAGGGTCCTGAGACCCAACAACAGGAGGCAAGCTCAGGGCAAGCCCTTGGAGATTTCTTAACAAGCAGGAATGCACAACAAAGGCCAGTCTTTGTCCCTTTTCACAGGCAGAAGCAGCAAGTGCAGGATAGCTCCACAAAGCACAGTCACAGGCAGAGCAGCACTTCTCCTCAGCTCTCCAGCTCTTCTCCATGGCAGAGGTTCCTCTTGATGTCCAGAAGTGATCTAATTTTCAGGGGTTTGGGTGCTCTTCTTATACCCAATTTGGCCTTTGAAGTAGGCCCACTTCAAAGGAAAGTTTCTCTTGTTTGTGAGATCCTGCCTTGCCCAGGCCAGGCCCCAGACACACACCAGGGGTAGGAGACTGCATTGTGTGAGGGCAGGCACAGCCCTTTCAGGTGTAAGTTACCACTCCACCCCTCCCTCCTAGCACAGAGGACTCATCAGGATATGCAGGCTGTACCCCAGCTCCTTTTGTGTCACTGTCTAGAGGGAGGTGCAAACAGCCCAACTGTTAAACTAACCCAGACAGGGAAGCCACAAACAGGCATAGTCACAGAATGGTTTAAACAAAAAAATGCCTACTTTCTAAAAGTGGCATTTTCAAACACGCAATCTCAAAACCAACTTTACTAAAAGATGTATTTTAAAATTGTGAGTTCAGAGACCCCAAACTCCACATATCCATCTGCTCCCAAAGGGAATCTAATCATATTTAAAGGTAGCCCCCGAGTTAACCTATGACAGAGGTAGGCCTTGCAACAGTGAAAAGCGAATTTGGCAGGATTTCAATGTCAGGACATATAAAACACATTAGTATATGTCCTACCTTAAACATACACTGCACCCTGCCCATGGGGCTACCTAGGGCCTACCTTAGGGGTGTCATGCATGAAAGAAAACAGAAGGTTTAGGCCTGGCAAGTGGGTACACTTGCCAAGTCGAATTGGCTGTTTAAAACTGCACACGCAGACACTGCAGTGACAGGTCTGAGCCATGTTTACAAGGGTACTAATGTGGGTGGCACAACCAGTACTGCAGGCCCACTAGTAACATTGATTTACAGGACCTGGGCACCTCTAGTGTACTGTACTAGGGGCTTACCAGTAAATCAAAAATGCCAATCATGAACATCCAATTACACATACATTTTACATAGGAGCACTTGCACTTTAGCACTGGATAGCAGTGGTAAAGTGCCCAGAGTAACAAAAACAGGGTCCAGCACACATCAACAACCTGGGAAACAGAGGCAAAAAGTTAGGGGAGACCACGCCAAGGATGCCAAGTCTAACACCAGCTATTTAAAAAAGGTAAAATTCAAGACTATTAGGGCTGCATTCCAAGCCTGGTTGCAGGTTAAGCGCAGGGCCGGTATTGGATGGGTTAGTCATTATGCGCCATTTTGGAATACCCCGATTCTCCCTGAAATCTTCAAGGACAGTTATTGCTTAAAATGGATTCACTGTGAAGTTTGCAAGCTGTGGGATTACTTTAGTGGGGATGGCCAAATGAAATCTTTAAATGATTTGAAAGAGGAATTTTCCTTGGACATTAGGGTTTGTTTTTAAATTTTAGCAGATCAGAGATTTTTACTATCTGTATCCAAGGAGAATTCTTGTGGTGAGAAATTTAGACTAATGGAAGTACTGGGGAGCGGGGATAGCTGCACCATCAGGAATCTTTATCCTCAGTTGGTAGATTTTATACAAGATGATCTGGTGAGTCAAGCTGGAAACTGGGAACGGAAGCTTCTCTGGATGTGGCTCAGGGTGTGTTATTGTCAGCAGGACCACAAGCGTTGCATTATAAGATACTATTTAACTTATACGATACTCCCGCCAAGTTAGCTAGCTGGGGAAGGACAGAAGGCATCACCTGTCCACGTTATAATGGTCTAAATGCCACTTTATATCATAACTTTTATAGTTGTGAAAAGCTGTCAACATTCATTAAGGACATTATGAAATTCCTGGAAAATGTATTGTGTCAGGAAGTAGGTTTAACACCTCAAATGGTGATGTTTGGCATTGATGAAGGGGTTTGTAAAGGCCAATGGCAGCTCTTTCTCTTTTTGGCTATGTCGGCTTTGCGTGGTTGTATTGCATCAAATTGGCCGAGGCCTGACCCCCCATCCCATAATCAATGGCTGCCTTGACTTCTAGCCATATATTATTTAGAAAATTGTTTGTATGCTGCTAAAGGCAAGGCTGGTAGGGTAAGGGGAACGAGAATAAGGGCTCCATTGTCCTCATGGCTCCAGAATATTTAAAGCACAGTTTGGACTATATGATGGATTGGATTTACTTTATTTGTATGATGGTATTTTTTTCTGTAAAATCATGTAGCTTCAGCACATTGTAGAGAAGTATGATTTTGTTTATGTGTACCCCTGTATGCCAATAAAATCTTTAAAATATAAATAAAAAAAGAAGAGTTAATTTTCTATTGGTATGTCAAGTTTTATGCCAATCCATCAAGCAGGATTTAAATTAAAATGTACTCTGTGGTATTAGGTGGGGCATGAATGCCTCAAATAATAACCACAATGCTTGCTAGGATTCTGGTCACTACATTAAACTGAGCTTAACCCCCTGGTAGCTATGGCACAAGAGCAGACATGCTTGTACTAGAAACAAGGTATCAAGTATTTATGCAGTACTAAACAGTAATAAAGTTAAAAAACAACAACAAAATTTTGAAATACATGTGCTTGAATCAGCTTTACGAACCCATAGCAGAGTTGAGTGGGAGTTGTGCTGAGCAGTCTATCACAAGTGAGGCACTAATTTAGCCCACAGAGGCCAGCCCAGCTACTTGGGCAAGAACAGAAGAGTTCAATAATGGTGAAAGCTGAGCCCATGTATGTGCCTGGCTGCAGGGAACTTGCCCCAGTTGTGACTGCCTTTGGCTACAATTTAGCTGAAAAGAAATCAATCAGCACCAGTGTGGCCATGAAGCAGAGAAATAACACCACTCAGTTTATTAGTTCAGCTAATTGTGTGGCACTGATGCAGATATTATATCAAAATACAGGCTAACCCCTGATACTGTTTCACGTGGCAGAGTTTCTGCAGTACCCCATACTTACTACTCAATCCATGCACAACAACCTTGATGTGCAGCCCCTGCTAAAGTTCTGTAGGTCTATGAAAAATAAACTTCTCTTTCAACAAAGATGAAGGAAAAGCTAAAGAATGCAATTGAAATCTAGTGCTTTAAAAACGTAGTGCTGCAGTAAACTGAATGTGCATTGGTGTGAATTTAAATCGGGAAGTCAAATCACTCCTTACTCTCCAAAAATGTGTGGTATTTCAGCAGGTTGCATATCAGGGCAGGAAGGGAATACTGAACGTAAACGGAGTTGTTTTCTCTTGTGCAGTCCAATCTGGGATAGCACAGCAATATCTCCAAACTACAGTAGCCTCCTTGTGGCTGCCTGGGTCTCGGAGGCCTTAAAGATGTATTGCTCTGCTACACTTCAGCTGACCAGGCTAAAATGTAACAGTTGCAAGGAGCAACTGTTACGGTCTCGAGGAACTGCAGCCAGAGCGGCTCTGGAGCATTCTGCTATGCTGTTCTTCTGTTCCTGGCACTGCCTTTACCTCCATTTAGGCCAGGGGTCGCAAGGGCAGTGCTAGGGGTCTCAGTTGCTCCCCATTCAATCCCCATGAGATTCCCAACGGGGGGGCGGAGCCAAGTGCCGAGGAAGATGGCGGCTCAATTCTAGAGCCGGACGGAACGGAGAGAAGGAAGGGGACTAAACATGCTTTTTCCCTGTCAAACCACATAAAAAAGCCAAAAATAGATCATCGGAACCCCACAGGAAACTACTGAAACTGGAAAATTTAAATAAGACTCGCCTTATCTTCACTTTGATCAAAGTCTGCATGCAGAGCCTTTACTGCTGTGGAGTTTATTGACGCTCCCTTGGAAACAAAGATAAGGAAATCGGAACACCAAGACAAAACGGTATTTATTTCTTTGCATTCTTCAATAACAATTAATGCTTGCTATCTAGCTATCATCAGTCATGCACTCCACTCTAACCCCATAATGCAAAAAATCTTAAAATATACAGTGCACAGTATACAATAGGGGGAAATGTGGACTTGAACGACCTCCCTTCAAATCGAAGGTCACGAAAGGAAACTCAGACATGCAATGTAACTTTCCGAGCCATAACTTTTGGATAATGCAACCACGATGCACCAGATATTGTTAAATAATTAAGAAGCACACACTCTGAACTTGTTTGTTTGTATGACAATACTACTTCACGTTTTTTTTTAAAAAGGGAAAAGAGACAAGAAAAAAAAAAGAAAAAAACAAGGAGATGAGGATAGAAACGAAGGAACAAGGGGAAAAGATATATTTTAAAGCTTATAAAAACGAAACGAATAACGTGGACTTATATGCCTGAGACTTTCTCTCTCACCCTGGAAGGTTACTAAAATGTTCGGACATTGAATATAAGTGCTCTTCTTAATTTCAACATCTGCAGTCGACATCTACTTGGGTGATTGTATAAAGGATTCCGTTTTTCCCATTTTTTTTTTTTTTTTTTTCTTCATTGATCTCTTCTCCAGAGAAAAGGCGTACTAAGACTGCATTAATAATCAACAAAGTTGCTTGTTCAGTTTCTACAACTTAAACAATACTACTGTAGTGTAGTAAATCATAAAATCTACATGACGATTAAACTTTGCAAAAATAAAATCCACTCCAGACTCGTTATCAACAAATGATATATCGGTTCTTTATTCAAACGTGACACAAAGCGTTGCCCAAGCAACCTCGTATTTTTTTTCTCTCTCTCTTCACAGCAGTAATGCTCCGTCAAATATATGGGGCTACACATCAAAAGTACAACTCATATTGAATTTACAAACTAAATCTGGAAAAATCTTGCTCTCTTTTCTCATTGAAGACACTACACAGTGGGCTTTACCTTTTCAAGGCAACTTTGATACCAATCATAAATAAGTTTCTGGAACGTAATAGATACCATACATGTCAGTCCCTAAAGTTGTGCGTCAACTATCATATAGTGCAGCCTTACAAACTGTACCAGAGATTGCAAACTCACAGCACATAATGGCTGAATCCGCTGCTGCATCTACAACGAATATGGATGCTATTCTGAAAGAACTTCTAGCCATAAGATCGTTCATTTCCTCTTTGGAACACACAGTATCCACTAATACCATGGAAGTCCAAGGACTGAGGAATGAAGTTGTAAAATTCCAGATTAATATGCAATCAACGGATGCTCGCCTCTCGGCTGTTGAAAACCTCATCGACAAGATACCTGACAATAGTCAAGATATTGGATACCTGCAACAAAAAGTGATAGAGTTAGAAGACCGAAGCAGAAGGAATAATCTACGTATCATTGGCCTTCCGGAACAAATAGAAAAGGACAATATTTTGGACTTCTTGACCACTTTTCTTCCGACCTTAACGAAAATTACCTTTTCACAGCCACTTGATTTTCAAAGAGCCCACTGTGTACGTTCACGTGGAATCACATCATCTACGAGACCTAGACATGTTTTGGCATGCTGTTTACATCATCAACAGGCTCGTCAAATCATAATGGCCGCCAAAAAACATGGTCCTTATGAATATGACTCATCCCAGATAATAATTACAGCAGATTTTTCTGCACCTACAAATTTCAAAAGGAAACAATTTCAAAATTTACGTACTAGGTTAAAGAAATGAGAGATCAAATATGGCCTTTTGGAACCTGCCACCATGATTGTGACTTTTCAAGGGAAAACTAAAGAATATTTTGACCCTCACGATCTAGAATCCTTTTTGAATGACCTTGATGATAAAGACACTGAAATGGAACACAAATCTACCTCAAATACAGACATTATAGAACCCACACCTTCTATCTCTGCAGAGGATACAGATCAAGGTGAATGGATACCTGTGCAGCGACAGTGGACACATGGTGGTAAATTTAAGGCATGGAAAAAAAATCACCCAAGAGACAAATCCAGATCTCCCATCAAACCATGAGTAAAGTTCAGTATATTAATCCTAGAGGGGTGATTTGCTATATCTATGACGTAGGAAAATATACTCTGTGTCCTAACAATAGTGTTCCCTCTCCTTTCTTTCTCTTCTCTATCTTCCTTTCACAGCTTCCAGGCTTCTATCCCCTGACTAAAGTTCAATCACTCAGTGTACATACTGTCTTATCTATTAAGTTGGACAGTTCAGTAATAAACAACTCTTCTGATAAGTGATACTTTCCTGTTACTACATTTTCAACATATCCATATTGGGTGAAAGATTCAAATCTCATATAATTACATAACTATAATCCTAATATTCTAAAAAAAAAAAAAAAATTCTTCTCTCCTCATATTCTTTTCTCTCAACTTTTCTACTTCTTTTATCGACTTTCATAGATTGGCATTATATATTTCTATTTTTGTTTTTTTAAAATATTTTTTGATATTGCTATAATATGTCTTCTAACAAGTTAAAACCTCTGAATGTTGTATCTTTAAATGTTAACGGTTTGACACACTTTATTAAGAGAAAAAAAATAATTAGTTACCTTGGTCAACAAAAACCAGATATTGCTTTATTACAAGAAACACATCTTACTGAATCAGAAAGTGAGAAACTGCAGAGAGAATGGATAGGTCAAGTAATACACGCCAATATAACTCATAAAAATCCTCTAGATACCGCCACACCCATCCGGAAATGTGGAGTGGCTATCCTTTTCAATAAAAACCTACCATATAAAATCTTACAAACCTGGACAGATGATGAAGGCAGATATGCATTCGTTAAAATACGTGTCAGAAACTGCCATATGATTATAGGGTCAATTTATGCACCTACTGATTCCAAAACAATATTTATTTCAAAAATTACTAGATTAATTTCATCTTTTGGACCCACCAAAGTACTGATTGGTGGAGACTGGAATGTTACAATAGACCCATTTATTGACAAATCTGGTAAACCAGATACCCATCATTCTACCAACAGATATATCCTGAAAGATCTTATGGATGACTTTGCTCTACAAGAACCTTGGCGTTTACTGCATCCACATGATAGAGACTATACTTTTACATCCAGTGCACACTCCATTTGTTCTAGAATAGATTATTTTTTAACATCACCAACATTGATACAGTCAATTTCACATGCAGGAATTACTCCTTGTAGTATATCTGATCATGATTTAATAGATCTGCACATCAATATTGGACTTACTCAATCTCCTAGAACTCATTGGAGATTTAATACTTCAATGTATAAAACACCACAAGCTAAACTAGATCTATGTCAACATGTGGATCAATTTCTAGATGAGAACAAAGATTCCGTCACAGATGCAAGCGTATTATGGGTTGCAGGCAAGGCTGTCATTAGAGGAATGATTATGAGGGATTCTTATCTACTTAAAAAAAAATTGAACGCAGAGAGGATCTCATTGGAACAAGAAGCTCAATCGCTTACGAAAGATTATAATAAATCAGAATCACCTATCCTTCTAAAAAAATTATTATCAGTTAAGTTTAGACTTAATAATTTATATACCTCTCAAGCTGAAAAATGCTTATTCCTAATACGACAACGTCATTATGAAAGGGGGGAGAAAGCAGGACGTCTCTTAGCCTATCAATTACGCCTACAAGAATCGTCTAGAACGATTTCTGCTATTAGGAACTCTTCAAATGACTTACTTACCCTACCTACGGATATAATAACCCAATTTCAACAATACTATGAAACACTCTATACCTCCTTGAACTGTGAAGATACACTAGTGGAAGATGAATTCTTTAAACAATTAAAAATCCCAAGATTGTCTCAAGAACAGAAACAAAGATTAGAAGGACATATATCAATAGAAGAGATAGCTAAAGCTATTGAATGTCTAGCTACAAATAAAGCCCCGGGAGAAGATGGCTTCCCCATAGAATTCTATAAAATCACAAAAACTCAAATTATTCCAATTCTACACTCCTTTTTTAATGAATCTCTAATCAAAGGCCACTTCCCACCTGAATTTCTAAGAGCGCGCATTACTGTACTTCTTAAGCCCAATAAAGACCCATTTGGAATGCTCCAGCTATAGACCCATATCTTTAATAAATTCTGATATTAAAATCTTGGCCAAAATATTAGCGACAAGATTAAATTCAGTCATCACGTCTCTCATACATCCCTCACAAGTAGGATTTGTTCCATCGCGATCCTCTTCTAACCATCTACGAACCATCCTGCACCTGTTATGGCAACAACGTAATAAACTAGACAAAAATATCCTTTAATCCTTAGAAGCTGAAAAGGCATTTGATAGAGTAGAATGGGGATATTTATTCCGTACCATGGATAGAATGGGTATAGGTCCAGATTTTATTACGCTTGCTAAAGGAATGTATAACTCCCCTACAGCTGCGATTACTTGCAATGGCTTCACTTCCCCCTACTTTAAAATCTCACGTGGAACACGTCAAGGATGTCCTCTCTCTCCCTTGTTATTCCTCATAGCATTAGAACCCTTAGCTATTGCAATCAGGCAAAATATCAATATACACGGTATCGCTACTTTATACGGTGAGATAAAAGCTTTTTATTATGCTGATGATATTCTACTCACATTATCCAACCCAAATACCTCAATTAACACTCTGATTGATTTATTAACTCACTTCTCGGCATTCTCTGGATATAAGATCAACTGGTCTAAATGTGAAGCTTTGCCAATGAACACCTGTACCACTTCAACAACTTTAGGGGATCTACCTTTCAATTGGAAATCATCTCAACTGAAATATCTTGGGATCCTTCTCAATACGGGACTAAAAAATATTGCGATGGATAATTTGAACCCCATTATAGACAAACTTAAAAGAGACTTTGTTAGATGGTCTCAACTGAATCTGTCATTATGGGGAAGAGTGCAGATTATTAAAATGAACACAGTTCCGAAATTTAATTATGTTTTTAACATGCTATCACTCCCCCTTACTTTGATTTTTTTTAAGAATACAACCTCTCTAATAAGCCATTTCATTTGGGGAGGGAAAACCCCCCGTATAAGTGGTGCGAAATTACACTCATCCTCCCTAAAAGGTGGCCTTAGACTCCCACACCTGGAAACTTACTGGATAGCACAACAATTATCTCACTCGACCTCCATGATATCTGAGAAAGATAAGATACCTATATGGGTCAAATTGGAACAACATTTATTGAAAACTACCACTTCTTTGGCGATTTATTATACTAAAAGTCCTAAATTCTCCCCATCCTCCAATCCAATCATATATTCATCCCAATTAGCATGGCAAATAGCACATAACATTATAAACTGTAATATCCATATACATTTAAATGCTCCGTTATGGAATAACTCAGCGATTATACATAAAGGAAAAGAGCTAAATTGGTTTATCTGGAAAAAATGTAAAGTCAACAACATATCAGACTTATATAATCAAAACAATTCTTTGAAATGATTTACACAACTACAAGAAACACATCGACTCCCGACCTCACAACTTCATAACTATATACTACTAACATCGATTTTAAACACTATAACATCCTTGAATTCAGATCTTCTGATTCACTCATCCATTGCACGCCATATTTATATATGGAGAAATTTTAAAGGCACAGTATCTGGCCTATATTCTTTACTAATTGATAAATCTTTTTCAGATAATACATCCAAAGATCTACAATCTTGGTGGTCTACACGACTTAACATTACATATACAGATAAAGATTGGGCTAAACTTTTAGAGAATTATAATAAAGGGATTCGTGATGCAAGGATGAAACTTAATTACTTCAAAATTTTACATAGATGGCATTGGTCACCTTCGAAACTCTACTCTGCTAAACTTAGTAATGATTCCAATTGCTGGAGATGTGACCAAACCAATTGTGATATCGTTCACATCCTATGGGACTGTACTACACTCCAACCATTCTGAATACAAATATCACAATATTTAAGGAAAGTATTGCCCAATATCTCCCCACAATCACCTCGCCTATTTTTACTACATGATACCCAAGGTCTAGGCACACTTTCCTCACATCTATATAGATGGCTTTCTACTGCAATTAGTGTAGCCAAAGTTAATATATTGCGTTTTTGGAAATCTAATGTTTTACCATCTACTCAAATGTGGTTAAAGGATATGTTTGATATTGCCCAGTTTGAAAGAATGCTATATAAATTAAACGATAACTTACAACAATTTGACCAAATATGGAATGTATTCTTGACTAGCTAATAATTTCACTTCTCTTGTGTATTTCTTTAAATGTTCAATAATTCATAAATAATATCTCATGCCATTATTATATTTTCAACATTTCTGAATATATATATATATATTTTTTCTCTCTCTAGTTAGGTTGTAGATAAGTGTAACTTTGTAATAATATATTTTATCATTTTGACATAATATATATTTGCTTATTATTTCTCTGTCAGGAATATCAGATATAATATAATTAACAATGTTTTATTTATGGAAAATATCTAAACATTTCACTGTACACTGGAATCTCTTTAATGTGAATCTAAGTTCTTTCTTTATCTTTTTGTACAATCTATAATTATTTGTTCACTTATAAAAGTTTAATAAAGAATTGAAAAAAAAAAAAAAAAAAAAAAAAGAGATTCCCAACGGACATCAATGGCAGTGGTCACAGAACAAATATCTGAATGAGGGACTGACATCAATGTTACATCACTGAAGTCACAAGGATTATGAAAAATGTAAGCATCACACTAAAAATTAATGTAGCACTTGAACCATACCCATTCACTAGGAGAGAAGGTGGTGCATTTTTCAGCACATTGTTCCAAATAAATTACAATCAGCATGTTTTCCATTGAAATGACCACTAAATTTTACTGATTGACCTATGTCGAATCCAAGCAACAATGTGTGCAAATCAGCTTTCACATATATATAGCATTTGTGTGTCACTAAGTAAAGTGTCTTTGTTTTGGTTGTAGTAAATCGTTGTTTCCATCAAGCTTCAGAATTACAAAAAAAGTCCTTCATTTGTGCTTTCCTAACACTGATATATTTTAAATAATATGTGCAGTTCATTTACAGATACTTAAAATTGAAGTCCTGGAGACTTTCCTGTCAAACTCCCTGTACTCTCGCTAGATTGTCACATAGGTAATTTTACAAAACCTCCCACTTTGCAGTCAGAGGAAGAAAAGTAGACACCAATCTCAAAGTTGGAAGAATAAGCAGACACTTGACTGAAGTCGTAGTTTGACAATTGACCTCAATCTTTGAAGGCACAGCAAATGAAACACTATAATTTTTTTTATTGAAAGTGCCTTTATTTCTTAATTACTTTCTAAATTCTAGCATGGATATTTTGGGGGTGCTGTATCACACTTACACCCCCTCACTCTCTCACCGTCCGCACCCAAAGCCAATTATTGTTCATGGTAGCCTATATTATCAGGGCCAGCACAGTAGTTAAACATCAAGAATAGGGAGAGATAATAAACCCTCCCTATTTTGAATGCTGTTGTTGATTCATGGTACCTGGCGAAAGAAAGTGCTCTATTAGAAAAAATACCATTTATTTTGCCAGCGTGCTGTAACAACAATTGTGACATTGAAGTGTTGACTTGCAACTGAACTGTAGAACTACATGAATGCGAACAAGCTTCCTTCAACAATTCAGAGACATTCTGTCATGTTATGTAATCTAAAGCATGCCCAGCAGCTCATAATGAGTCATCTGCATGCAGACAGCAATGTGATAATATTTGTCTAGACAATCTCTGATCAGATTAAAGGTGATGTCTTAATGTACTGCACAGCGTGTCTCCACTGAAAAAAGAAAAGACAATGGGACCTTTTTGTAAAGGTTAATCTTTACTAACATTGCTGTTGCCTCTTGTACGTTTCCGGCTGCATTTTACAAGGTAGAAGATAGTGCACACTTGACAGTGAGGACTTTTAGGCACAGCAGATAATTACAGTAAGTATTTGAAAGGATTTTAAGATATTGAACTCAATTTTCCGGTTCAGCTAATCTCCAGTTGTTTCTTTTTTTAAACAATCAATTCATCTGCTCTCGCCAGACAAACTATGTTGAAATGAGAAAAAGTAACTGCAGGGAGGAAGTAGCAAAACAAGCGGCATAGGAGCATTGAAGCAACAAATCCTGGTTTCACAGCATTAGCCCACTCCCACGGCACTGAAATCAACTGCAAACTGATTTGCAACCGCTAAAATAGCATGCAGAATTTTGGAAAAGATTATTTCTTATCAATAGCTCAGCATTAGGTGAACACCCACTGTCAAGAGTTTGGGTTGTAAGATTGACTAAGGGTTTACAACGGGCGAACAAAAGAAATATCGTAAAAACGAATATTTGTCAATTGGGGGTGTTAAGGCAGATCCTCTACTTATTTAATTTTAAATTTCTTCATAGCCTGATTTTTGATTGATGTTTGTGATTCTAACTATCCCGAATTTCCAGCGAAATCGATGGATAAACTACCACTGGTGCAACACGCAGCCGTGACATAAAGGTAAAATGTCAAGAAATGTCTACCAGTCTCTCCCGTCATAGTCAGATTTTGCTGGCTTCGAGGTAATCAAGGGATATCAGAGGATAGTGTTTAAGTCCTTCTGTCTGGTACACAACGCAGTGTATGACATAAGGAGTAATCTTTTGACAAAAATCTTTTTTCATATGTGCCTAGACGCTGGTTAAAATCTGGCATGGCACATCGACTTAATTTATCAACATTTTAGAGTCACCCTCAGTGTCAGCAACTTTTGATGGCAGAGTCAATGCTTTAGGGTGGGCTTCCATTAGAACTCCGTGCTGAGCGAGTGCTCCTAAAGTTAAGGGGCCAGTTAAAAACCTGGCTTTATTCAGTCTGTCAGATGCTGTGAGATTACTATAATATACAATGCTCGCATAATTTAATTCCAGACAACGACATATAGGCCCTCATTCTGACCTTGGCGGGCGGCGGAGGCCGCCCGCCAAAGTCCCGCCGTCAGGTTACCGTTCCGCGGTCGAAAGACCGCGGCGGTAATTCTGACTTTCCCGCTGGGCTGGCGGGCGGTCTCCTTCAGACCGCCAGCCAGCCCAGCGGGAAAGAGGCTTCCACAATGAAGCCGGCTCGGAATCGAGCCGGCGGAGTGGAAGCTGTGCGACGGGTGCAGTTGCATCCGTCGCGTATTTCACTGTCTGCTCAGCAGACAGTGAAATACATGTAGGGGCCCTCTTACGGGGGCCCCTGCAATGCCCATGCCAGTGGCATGGGCACTGCAGGGGCCCCCAGGGGCCCCGCGACCCCCCCTACCGCCATCCGGATCTCGGCGGTCCGACCGCCGGGATCTGGATGGCGGTGGGGGGGTCGGAATCCCCGCGGCGGTGCAGCAAGCTGCGCCGCCGCGGAGGATTCAATGGGGCCGCGGTACACTGGCGGGACCCCGCCAGTGGTGCCGGTCCGACCGCGGCTTTACCGCCGCGGTCGGAATCCCCATTGGAGCACCGCCGGCCTGTCGGCGGTGCTCCCGCGGTCCTCCGCCCTGGCGGTCAAAGACCGCCAGGGTCAGAATGACCACCATAGTACTGAAACACATGGGAAAAACAGCAAATGAATGTAATGGGCATTCACAGCTAGTGAATAGTTGAAAACATGGCAAATTGCACTTACAAATGATCATACGGTGCAAGCCTAATTGTACCTAGATGCGAAAGTAACAAAAGACTACCCATCCTGAAGCAACAGATCACCAGCTTGCAATATGGCAGCCCTCTACGCCTTGATGAGATGGATGAGAATGTTGGAAGCCAATCAGAGGAGATGTGGGAGTATTTTTAAAGTAACACAATGTGGCAAAACATAGGATGAAGAGTCTGAGTGATACAGGCTTAGTAAGCAAGTCATACTGAACCTCACTAATAAGCCTCAGTCAATGCTAAACATTCAAGCGCTCTGCTTTTAGAAAACCTGCCATAGGTGCAGGTCGCAGCTGCTAGATCTGGAAGACATCAAGCCACAATAAGTTTGGCTGCGTGGCATAGTCCAGTGTGCCTTAACTAGAGCATACTAGAGCATTCAGGAGAATTTGGGTCCATTTGTCCAAATACCCACTCTGACTGACTTACCTAGCACAGCAGTAAAAGTGCAGGATACCAAGGGGTAATTTTATGCATTGCCAAGTGTCTCTCGTGTTTTAGGCTGTATGGATGGTACACACATTAATATGTCCTCTAAGAAACAGTGTACTTCTACAGGAACTGAAAGAGCCTGAAAATCCAAGCGCTTTTTAATGCATGCTCCACCTCTCACCTCTCTACTGCTGTGTGCATCATTGGCTTGAAAGAGAAGAGCTAGCAGTTGTCTGGTTGTTAGGCAAGCAATCAGCACTAAATGCCCACTAGGTAACCCTAGGCGTAGCCAAAACTGTATTACTTTGTTGTGTTTTACATCTGGGTAACAGTGAATATGCTATACATCCATAGATCATCACCAGCGCCACTGGAATTATGCAGCAAGGACGTGTGAAATGATGCAGGTTCTTTAGACTGAATTATGTGGCATGGCAATGCATCTTATTTGGCATTATGCAACTCATTCTGTTGTGGTGATATCTCACGATTTATCATTTCCACAAATATTTAGACAAAGGGATCGAAACACTATGCAAAATACAAAGATTCGTCAGATAGAAAAGTATACACCTTCACCAGATCCTATTTTGAAAGTTATTCTCCAAGAAATAATACTTCAGTCTTAGGTGGAAACACATAAAATAACAAAATAATATACAATGTTGCATGTAGCAAAAACGAAGCCTTCATATGCAGACGTCTTTAATTAAGGTCACTTTTTATTCTGTGTATCCTAGTACTGGCCTTCAATATTTTGTTTACTCTGTGCCTTCACTATGTATCTCTAACGCAACCTTTTTCCATCAATAAGCAGCCTTGAAACAGTATTGCCAGTGCTTAATTTGAGCCAGTGGTTTTTGGTGCTTGGCACCAGCACGCAATTGTCAACATGCCATTTATAACTGTATGCCACATGGTGGTGTTGTTTGTCTAATTTAAAGATTAGCAAAACAGCTGTTTATTAATTCAATATACTGTACTTCACAAGTGACTAATACCTGCCGCCAAAGCCATTCTTATAGCTTTGGGATCCTGGAAGAGTCTGAATTGCCACTGTCAATTGTCATTGGCAGTGCTGGCATGGGCAATGGGTGGTACAATCTGCTCAGCTGTAGTGGTTTCCTCTTGAAGGACCTGACCCTTATGTTTTTACAAATTAAGCACCGAGTATTGACATTGTGTATCATATGTATGCAACAATTAAATATCTCCACAGGGGGCACTACAAGATTCAAGACTTCAGACCTTAGAAAGTGAAGTAAAAGGTGTGGTATTTTTCTGCCTTCTTGATTCCTGCATGGAAGAGTTACTGCTTTGTAAAAAGTCTCTCCAGTGTAACAGGAATTTGCATGACAAACTAAACAAAACATTTTCTTCACAAAATGAGAACAATTATTTCCACCTTTTGTACATTGTATCAATTTGTTCATGCCACAGACAAAAGCTCTTTCTCAAGTCCATCAGCTGGGGGCTTTTTATCTGCTTAAGTTAGAGATATATTTTGTTGAAATCTGCAAACTATGCATCAGATGGCGAATTTGGAGCAACTACGGTAATCAACCCAAAAGGAATGCCTCAATGAAGGAGGTCGAAGGGGCAGGGGTTGTATCAAGCCTTGTTGCTTCGGAAACCATTGTACCACCTGGTGGGGCTATTCATTGTCCATCTACACCAGTTTAAGCTTTAACGTTAGCGCCCCCGCCCTTTTACCCGCACCTCTGCCTGTGTTGGGGGACTTGCATATAGGTGGCCCAAATGCCCCCCATTGCTAATCGTTAATAAGGAGGCCCCTGCTCACAAAAATTCTTCTTGTTGTGATCTACAACTGGCAGCCTGCCCATATTTGATCATTGTTGCTCAGCTTTTTCCCTGAAGCTAAGGAGTCTATGATAGTTCTAATGAATAAGGTCTCTCACTGGTTACATGGGAATGCTATATGTAGAGGCAACCTCTTCCACAAGATTATTATGGCAAGGAGAGTGGGGTTGGTGGGAAATAGGCATAAAGAATTTGATGGAGACTGCATTTTTGTTACCTTCAGACATCCAAGGGTTGTAGGAGAACTGATTCGGGCCTCAAGAAAAAGGTACATTAATCATCATAGCATGATAAAATTATTTGCTCTGGAATATTTTTACAGAGAGTTTGCTATGGGTGAAGGTGGAAGGGAGAGGCTCCCCTTACCTAAATATGTGCAGCCATTCTCCTTTAATTTGCCGGTGCAAAATTGTTTCTTCCCTCTAGGGGACATATCGGACAATGACTGACTGGTTCCCTGTTAGGAGGCTGAGCACCGGTCTTTGGAGGAGATTGAGAATAATGAGCCTTTACCTGGACATGGCCTTAGCCTTACTCATGTTCACCCTGTGGATGGGGGACAGTTTATGTTTAATCCCCCAAAATGACCCATGCTTAGTATCAAAATAATCCCTGGAATGCCAATTGTGCCCATGTTGTCAAGGCCCTCTTTTGGAATATTACGGGGCTTGCCACTAAAATGAAGTGCTGGAATTGGGTCAACTATGTCTGTGGCTACGATATAATATTTTTCCAGGAAACATGGGTGACTGATATTCTGTGTCCTGGTGGGTATTGCGCATACTGTGTCCCTGCAGTCCCTCATTCATCCCGCCGAGCCAGGGTGGGGCTCATGACCTGGATTAAAACCTCTCTGGACTGCAGAGTTAAGGATAGCCCCTCCAATTGTTCTTTATTCCAAGCACTCCTTCTTATGTGGCTTGACAATTTTAAAATTGTTTTCATACATTTTTACAATGGTTGTTCTGAGTCAGATAGTCCAGTGAATTTGAATCTGGTTAATGACTTTATCGAGGGCCTGGAGTTTAAACTTGTCCATTTGTACAAAGGGTATGAAATTATTCTAGGGGGGAATTTTAATGCTAAATTATGGCTGACAAATTTGGAAGATGGCTATGGCATGAGCATTGAGTATGGTCTAAAGCCTGGTCACTTGTACAGAGACTGGAGGGGCCAATCCCTGTTGCTGCTAATCAAGTCACTGGGCTTGGTGAAAGTTATTGAGGCTTGTGATCTAAACTATTCTGACAAAGTCACCTTTGAGAGGGGCAATTATTCCTCTGTCATAGATTATGTTTTCGTTACTAAGAATTTGCTGACCAAGGGGGAGGGGGCTGCAATAGACGATCATAATCCCCTCTATTTACATCTTTGTTTACCTAAGTGGGGGCTATTAAGAGTGAGGCCATGTACACATTAACAGTTAAGACCCAAGGTCTTCGCCTGGCCTACAGAAGTGTCAATATGAATACCCTCTTATCCAGAATGTGTTCATTACATTTACCTAGGTGCCTAATTGTCTTAGGTAAACTAACACATATAGTGAGCGAGCAGGATCTTTTGCCATTTGAATTTGGAAGTTACCAGACGAAGAATTGAATATAAGACAGTTCTCTGGAATAGGATCAAAGAACTTCAATATGATTCATGAGGTAACCTGGTTATGGTGTGTAGGTTGAAGGATGCTTGGGCCTTCTAGTGTGAGGTTAACGGGGTTAGGTCTGTCAAACTAAAGTCTAATTCAGTAGTCACTAACATCAGTAGGGAGGCCTGGGTTGACCATTTTAAGGAAGTTTACAGCCTCAAAGCTGACCATTGTTATGCACAAGAGAAGTTAGTCTTCCCTTTAGCCTTGACGTTTACCCACAAAGAGGTTCTGGAGGTAATTTTGAAGAGCCCATCAAAGAAGGATCCGGGTCCAGATGGTGTTCCAGTGGATCTCCATATATCAGCCACAGATATTTTGCCCCCGCCCCATTTGTAATGCTTTTAACGCATTCTGCAAAGTAGCCCTTCCACAAACATGGCATACTGCATTTATTGTGCCAATTTTTAAGAAGTGCGACCTGTTATTACCCAGATGCTATAGTCCAGTATCTCTACTAGACTCTGAAATTAAATTTGGCTGGTAGGGTTGTCTTGGAATGCCTTCTTACTTGGTTGAAGGTGACTGACACACTGTTGGAGGTGCAGTATGTGTTTTGAAAGGGGCTCTGCATGATCGACCAATGCCTAAATCTACATCTACTGGTTAGTAAATGCACCATTGCTAGACACAGCTTGGTCTTCCGGGAATTCATGGATTTCTCCTGCTCTTTTTACAGCGTTGTCAGGTCAAAACTGTGGGAGATTCTCTCAGACCCGGGGATGGAGGCTAATCTGGTGCAGTTTTTGAGAGCCCTCCACTTTGATCTGTTGGCCTCTATGAGGTTTGCCTGCTCAGAGAGTGGACTGACAGCTTTAAGCTTGGCCGCGGGGTGAGACAGGGATGCGTCTTGGCTCCTGTATTGTTTCTTATATATGTGAATGGCCTAGGTGCAGCTCTCTGTGGTGTAGTTTTGGATGACCCCACAGTGGGCAGGAAAAAGGTCCCAGTTTTATTATACGCAGATGATGCAGTTTTATTATCTAGAACTCCTAATGGCCCTAATATTTTATTTCAGGAATTTGTATCTTTAATTGGGAACCTGGGTCTAGTCACTAATTAAGCTAAATCTTTCATCATGGTATGTAACCCTAAGAATACCAAGATACAGGGTATAGCTCTGAGTGGTCACCCTTTGCTCAGATGACTGAGTTCTAATAGGGGTGGGTATGGACAGCAGGTCAAGCTGGGGGCATGTATAGCCAGGGTGAGGAACACATTTGCTAGCGTTGTGTTGTGGACTGTGTTTTTAACTTGGTCAAAAGTATTGGCAAAAAACCTGTAGCCCCTCTTTTGGAAGTCTACAAGAGAAAATGTCTCCCAGTCCTTAATTATGGTGCTGCGCAAACTCCAGTCCCCTCCAGGTGGAGCATAATAGGGGTTTGAGACTTTTGGGAGTGCCATCTGCATGCTCAACTTTTGTAGTCCACCAGGAGCTTGAGATAGAGTTCGTGGAGAATGCTATTAAGCTCGCCCCTCTGCTTTTCTGGTTCTCCATGTGGGCCAATCCCTATGCTGCCCTAAATTAGGAAATGATTGATGACTGCCTTGGGTGTGGTGAGGGCATGAAAATCCTGTGGCTAGATTACATCCAAACTGAACTAACTAAGATGGGCAGGCCGTCAACAAAAAGCCTGATTTAATGTGGGTCAAAATCACCTTTTAGGCCAGGTTAAGAACTCTGAGGGAGCACCATGAGTTTGAAAAGTGATATGTTTGAGATTATGTGGAGGTCTAACTTTTTCCTTCTATGGAGCCCTATCTTGAATGGGTGGACAACTCTTGGGATAGGTTCCTGCTCACCAGATTCAGGTTGGGTTTCGTGAGGTGGCATCTTGGCTTCCCTCTCGGCCAATTCAACCTTACAAAGGTATTGTTGTGCCCATGTGATGAAACCTCCCTGCAAAGCCATCTGCACTTTATCTTTTTTTGTACTTTTTTAATGATCTTAAAATGAAGTTTTTAATCCCAATTATAGAAAGAAAGGGGATTAGAACTGCAGGCGCAACTCTGGTGTACTTACAGCAACTATATTCCCCTACTAACTGTATTAATATTTGTTCTTTCCTGAAATGTGCTGTCAACAGAAGAAAATCATTATTGTTTTAGTGTGGCGGTCTATGTGCTGGAGGAAAGATGCTAACCTATTTAAGAAATGTACTATTTGATCTTGGCACTTTTATATACTTTTTATCTATTTATCATTTTAAATGCTGGACTGTGATGTTTTTATTGTGTATACTTTTATGATCACATTTGTGTACGAAATAAAGTTTTAAAATTGAATTGATTTGAGATAGGAAAACGGTGGCAAAGGTAAAACACAGGGATGAAAAAGAACCTCAAGAATGAGTTAAAGAGACAGGGAGTTTAAGGTGGTGGAATACAGAGGCGTGAAGTGGAAATAAAGACCAAAATGACATTTTTGATGCTCCAAACAGTACACCATCAGTATGGAGTGCAACTGCAAGCCCATGTTCTCAGATTTTTCATTGTTGATATCTGAAATGTATAAGTGAATAAATTGCAATTTATGATCAATAGTAAGGAGGTATGGTAGTGACGAATTTCTGAACACAACAAATTGGTTGGAAATGTGTTTTTTTGTGAGTGTTGTCTTGAATAGCTGACTTTGACTTCCTTTTTTTGGGCCAACGCAAAGTACTCCGTCCCATTCTGTAATCTCTCTTTGGGCATCCAACCATGCCCATGTCACATCAGTCACTTACATTGGTTCCTGGGCTTGCTTTTAAAATCCGCTTGCTTTCATTTGTGAAAAGCATGCATACGTCATGCCTTTTCCGGTGTTTAACCCACCTACACAGCACTGGTAAATTACTAAAAACATACGAGGCTCGATGTTTTCAGCATGGTGTCCGGACTACTTTATCTGTTTATTATCCACGCAGCGCGATCGCGCTGCATTTTACATAGTGCGATTGCGCTGAGTTTTTTTTCTTTACAACGCTAATAGCTCTAACTCGAGCAAATGCGAGACCCGTTGCATTGAAAATGCTTGTTTTAAATGCAGAGTGATAGACTCTGTAACAGGCGGGGGAAACGTTTCAGAGATGGTCACGAACTTGCACTGAAATAGCATGCTGTCCATCCTTGTGTTTTCTAGTTTTCTTGTATTTACTAAAATAGTGTGAGGTACCATGAGTGAAAACAGAGGATGTGGTTAAATGCAGAGTTTATTATGTGCACCAACAAGTTGTGTGGAAAGTGTCTGATGTCCGATGTAGAGGAAGGGGTTAATGTGCTATTTTGGCTGGTGAACTACATATATTTGGTGCTTAAAGAGGCTTGTCTGAGTGTTGCCTGTGCACCATGTCTACGTCATTTTGAAGTCACATGTTCAAATGTCTTCAGGCAACCGTCACACATTTAATTACCACCCACTGTGTTTGCCAATTACATTTATTGTGGGACAAAAATGCACGGGCACAAAGGAATTGCATAGACTTCTCAGTATGTCAAGCAGAAAAAAAAGGCATAAAAGTCTTCTCACAACATCCAACCCATTTCCAACCCGTGGGACAATGTACAGCTAGGTGGATGACGCTTCACATATCTTGGGCACTGACACTCTGTGAATTCTTCCTCTGCAGTGGAAGAGGACCATTGCCCTCCTACTCCCCCTATGCTGACAGAGCTCACGGTGATCCACAGTGTCACCCAGTGCTTGAAATGGAAAAATTAAAGTGCAGGTACTCTGTGCCAGAGTACCTGCTTGTTTCCCAGAAGTGCCGGTACTCTCCAATTAAAAGTATTACGTTTTTCTTGAGATGTGCCGGTACTCTCCCTCTCAAAATAAAAAAGTGCCGGTACTCAGTACCGGACAGTACCGGCCCATTTAAAGCACTGGTACTGTCACCCAAAAAGAAAACCCAAATATACGGCAGAAAGATGTTGTTTTACGTTTTAGCAGTATTCACTCTGTCTCTGTTGTCCTAACATTGCAAGCATTTCATCCAGTGCAGTCGGGCTGGACCATAATTAGCATGGGGGTAGACCCCTTGTTTATTATGACCCTCCTGACAGCCCTCCAACCAGCAGTGACAGCCAGTAAACTTCCACCAGGGGTGGCCTCCATCTAGTACAACTGCCAATTACTTATTTCGGAGTTCTCCCCAGCACTACCTGTGCTTGGTACAGACCAGCAACGTCTGCGTTGTGGGCCCCAGTCTTTTTAACTGTCATGTAGGAAGTTCACCCTTAGGTTATGGGAGCTTTGCCCTGAACCAGTAAAATGTTTACAGACTTAACTCTCGGTTTCTTAGTGGTTGATGCTGTACCAGGACATGGCCATTATTTGGTGCCTTCACTGCATTATTTGACACAGGAGATATCACTTATAAAAATACTGAGATAAAATAAATTGTACATGACAAAGTGGAAGAACAACTGTTTTTTACAGTAGTCTTTTGTTTGTGGCATGTGAATCTAAATATTGCAATTTGGTCCTATTATTAGATGTGTATGAAAGGTTTGCATTGCATTTTTGTCTTAGATGGATCCCAGGTTCTGCTGCGGGGATGGTTAGTGCACTTCTTGCAATACCTTGCTGGAGATTTATTTTTGTGAGGAATCGAAATTGAGCTTCTGGAAGCCTTTCCTCATCCTCTCAACTTCTTGTAAAAATGTTCGCAAGTTCGTAAGAGTTTTTGAGCACTCGGAGATAAGGTTACATCGCCACAAACGCATTGCTTTGTTTCTACTGCAGCTGGTCCTTGTGCACAGTTGATTTGATCATCAGCATTATGGCAATAGTTATGGGATCCAGAGGATCTTGTTCTTAAAAGTTACAGGGCAGTATTTCAAAATATGAAAATGTGTCTTCTTTCCTATTCTGATTACGGTCTCCAAAATAAGGATTTATTATAGGGAGAGTATTACTTTAAAGAAGCGCAGCTTGTGGGAATGGATTTAATGTTACTATGAAACTCTATAAGGCGTTGGTTACTCGCAGTCCAAATTATTAATTTGTTATTTGCTATAAGTGTCATAGGGAGAAAATATGGTTGCTTTTCAGTTTAGGCATAAATACTTTGGTGTCTGTTAGATCTGGCATCCTTGGTGTGATCTCCCCTGTCTTTTTTGCCTCTGCCTCCCTTGTTTTGACTTTGTGCTGGACTCAAATTTTGCTGTTTCTGGTACTCTGGGTGCTTTACCATAGCTGACCAGTGCTAAAGGGCAAGTGTTCCCTATGTAAATAGTATGTGTGATTGGCTTTTCCATGATTGGCACATTTGATTTACTAGTAAGTCCCTAGTAAAGGGCACTAGAGGTGCCCAGGGTGTGTAAATCAAATTCTGCTCGTGGGCCTGCAGCACTGGTTGTGCCACCCACATGAGAAGCCTTGTAAACATGGCTCGGACCTGCCACTGCAGTGTCTGTGTGTGCAGTTTTCACCTGCCAACTCGACTTGGCAAGTGTACCCACTTGCCAGGCCCAAACCTTCCCTTTTATACATGTAAGGCACCCCTAAGTTAGGCTCTAGGTAGCCCCATGGGGAAGGTGTAGTGTATTTTAAAGGTGGGACATGTACTGATGTGTTTTACATGTCCTAACAGTGAAATATTGCCAAATTCGGTTTTTACTGTTGCAAGGCCAATCCCTCTCATAGGTTAACATGGGGGCTGCCTTCAAATAACTTCTAAGTGCAGTTTCCCTTTGAACACAGATAGAGGGGTTGAGTTCGGGGTCTCTGAACTCACAATTTAAAAATACATTTTTTAGTAAAGTTGTTTTTTAAATTGTCTGTTTCAAAATGCCACTTTTAGAAAGTTGGCATTTTCTTGCTTGGACCATTGTGTGACTCTGCCTGCTTGTGTATTCCCTGTCTGGGTCAGACTGACAGATGGGCTGTTTGTGAATCTCCACAAGACAGTGACACAAAGGGAACAGGGATGTAGCCTGCATATTCTGATGAGCCATCTGGGCTAGAGTGGAGGGAGAAGTGGTCACTTACACATGAATTGTCTGTGCCTGCCCTCACAAATGTAGTCTCCAGCAGAAAGGAGTATAAGCAGTGGACTCAAAACCCCAGATTGTCAGATTACTTCTGGAACCAAGAGGAACCCCTGCCAACGAGAAGAGCTGAAGAGATGGAAGAGGAGTACTGCCCCTTGATCTGTGACTGTGCATTACTGTGTTGACCTGCAGTTGCTGCTTCTGCCTGAATGAGGACAAAGCCTGGACTTTGTGGAATATTCCTGCTTGTGAAAAATCTCCAGGATTTTGGACTCAGGTTGCCTCTTGTTTTGAAGTCTCAGGGCCATCAAACGCATCCTCTGCCAGCATCCGGACTCTCTGCTGAGACTCCTGCTCTGTCAAGTGGTGCCCCATAGAGTCAGTGGGCCCTTGAAAGGTGAAGCTGGTAGAACAAGGACTAAAATCCATGCACATGATAATTTAGACACATCACCTGCAACACGGCTGTGAAAATGACATGCCACCCACCTTGTGGCTGAAATCGACTCATCACCTGCTTTATGGCTGGAGAAATGACGCAGCACCGCTTGTGGCTGCTGATAATGACTCAAATCCCACGCATCGCGGTTTTCCACTACCATGCAGCTGGATTTCTGACCAATCAACGTAAGCCTGAGTGGATTTGAGGTGCCCCGTCCGGAAATCAATGCATCGCTCTCTTGCGGGAGAGAAAAACAACACATCACCCACCCGACCGAAGAAGAAACGATACACAGCCTCACTTGCAAGTAAGGAACGAGGCATCTCTGACTTTTTCAATGCATGCTTGCCCAAGTGGCTTTATTTTTTACGCAAACCAGGTACTGGTGTAACAACAACGTTTCCATTGTTTTCTTTGGAGTAAGACTCTTTTTATTTTAAAAATTCATATCTTGACTTGTGTATGTTGGACCTTTGTCATTTTGGTCTTGTTTGATTTAGATAAATATTGCCTATTTCTCTAAACTGTTGTGGTGTCCATTTTGTAGTGTTTTCACTGTATTACTGAGTGTGTTTGTACAAATACTTTACACATTGCCTTTGAGATAAGCCTGCCTTCTTGTGCCAAGCTACCAAGGGGGTGAGCAGGGGTTATCTAAGTGTGTATCTCCATTGTTATGACTAGAGTAAGTGTCCCTGCTTGGACAGAGTGCAAACTGACTGCCAACCAGAGACCCTATTTCTAACAGTCTCCTTGCTGTTTCTATTTCTGTTTCCATTATCTGACAGTAGTCAATACTATTAAAAGGATGTGGCCAGTTAATATACATTGTGCCAGAATGCAGTTTGGACGGATTGGTACCCATGGATTACACACTGCTCCCTCCGATCACAAGTGTCCCGGTGCTCCAACACCTGGGATTATAGGGCTAGTAACACCCTGCTAAATATTACTGACTGGAAAAGTCTGCCAGTAAAATTGTGTGAGGATCATGAAGGGCGTTCAGACACTAGCACAGCCCAGTACCCCCATGCCACTCTCACACAGCACAGTGCAGCATGCAATGACCCACTTTGCATGCCCTCAGCTGGCCTTTACATGAGACAACCGTCCCTTGACCAGCTCCCACCCTACAAAGTCTCTGACCCAATTGCCACCTGCGCAGAGCAACAAACATTTACATTTTGCTTACACCCACCACAGCTTACAGCATGGGACAATGGGTCAGCTCACTTCCGCCATTCACCTCTTCCACTTACATCATTTAGTTGCTCACATGCACATATCTATGTGAAAAGAAGTGCATTTCATTGCTAGGTCTTGCGAGTCAATAATTTACTTTACCCCACGTTTTTTTATCTTCCTTTGTTTAATTTATTTTTCTATTGTCATCCCCTTGTTTCAACTATGCCTTCAGGTATTAGTAATTCAAAGCCTGTAGCATCTATTATTTACTCCAATATGAATGATATTATTCTGAGATGTGAATTAAAACTAAGAAAGGTTTCTATACATGTTATTCTAAGTACATCTCTATTATTGGGAGAAGTCCTACTATTTTTTTCAAAATAATATGAAATAATCATATACAATGGCTATTTTGATGTTGAATGGCTGACACAATCAAGTGCCAGCATGTTTTCCTTTTATGCTTACTTTTATTTTGCAGATTCAGCTTGCTATAAAGACATTTAAAAAAGTAATATCAATGGCACCTGGATGTCAAGGCCAGATCTACTGTTTAAAATGGTTAATAAGATTTTCTGTACTGTATTTTGAAAATCATAACACACTCTCAATAAATTACCTGAAATTAGATATTGCCTCACAATGTAGTGGATGTGAAGTTGTTTTAGGTGATGTGCTATCGGCAATGTAGTAGGGTTTCAAGGTTATAAAAAAAATGTGTGATAAATTAAAACCATTGACAGTACACGACATTTGTATCTAAAAATAATAATAATATTTTTTTTTTTTTACAATTAGTAGTTTCACTTTATCGCATTTACAGAATTTTCCATTTACATATAATGTTTTCTTACCTAACAAAGTTGTGACTATAATTGATTCATAAAGTGCAAGCTGACGGGCGGAAATTCGAAGATTTAAATTTTATTAAAACAGCCAAATCTCAAATCCAGCTGTGCCACCTATGCAATCGACAGTGCAGAGAGACCATGAAACTACTGTGCTTGAAGAGCAAAGTCAAACATGTTAGGGGATGTTCTAGATGCGGGATGTAGTAGTATTTACAAAAAACATGTACATGAAGGAGTCACTCGACTGAGAACATGGACCCCGTTCCAGAAGGAGTTTCTGTTCTACCTTGGTTAAGAATTACACAAAGCAGCAGTTCAGTTGAGTGTTCGGTGGTGTAAAACAGGCCAGAACCGCTTGGCTGCACGTTTGGATAGGCCTCTGATTGAAGAGTGGACGTAACATAGCTCTTCGGTCAGCTGCTAGCTCCTTGCAGCTGCACACCATGTGAACCATGTCCTCTTTAGCTTTGCTACACAGATGGCAGTCAGACATGGTCAGATCTAATTTCCGGGGAGGGAGGTGCAAGAGCGAAGGTAGAATTTCCAATAGGTATCTCAAACATTTTTCTTTTATTAACTTAGACTATCCCATGTGAAAGTAGGATTGTGGTTTTTCTGTATCGTTACTCTGCAGCACGTGCCACCATGAGCTTTGATTGCAAGGGCTGCTTTGTCCTCTGTTGGCGAGAGGATTTTGCTGGTTTGGTTGACCTGGTTTTTAAAGCAGGCCCTGTGTACTGATGTCTCCCAATAAATCTGTAAACCGTATAAAATAACTGATCCATTAAGGTATGCCTTAGCAGGAGAATTATTCCTGTCTTCAGTTCCTGCCATAAATGCACCTTCAAAGTATTTGGTTCTGTGTTCTTGACTTTGTGCCAGCATTTAAAGTATCCTCCTCTTCTGGCAAAGGATTGCTTCTGAAGACCAAACTCTAAGCGTATCTAAGCTGGAGAGGTATATTTGGGCAGGTCAACAATCTTTCTATGCAATCGAGCTATTATGATGTCTAAAGTTGAAGAATCTCTGCTGCATAATGCCTAGCTCCCATAGGTTATTGTTGGGATCAATTGAGCCTGCATAATATGGGGCAGAAGAGTTAGAGTGAGTCCTATCACCATCTTCTTGAGGTTTCTTAGGACCAATGCTAAAGCATGCCTCTTCTGCTGCAAGGCCTTTTTCTGCAGGGTAATGAGCCTTTGTTATCTATGATGACACCTAAATATTTGTATTCTGACTCTTCTTCCAGGCCTTTCTAGGTGATGCACCAGCTACATGTTTTTCTTCTTCTGCTATTCACAGCCAAGGTTTTTGTTTTTTCTCAAAGTTTATCTTAAGGCCGTGTTCTGTTGAGTATTCTTGAGAGGTGTCAAGCAGGTGTTGCAAGCCGATTGGGGTACAGCTTATTAATACCAGATAATCTGCGTAGAGAAGATTCTGTCACGTAGGCTCTCATTATTCTAATGAGACTACTGGATTTTGAGTGTCAGAATCACCCACGGTGTGAGGAGGCTGACTCTGACCCACTGCAGGTGACGCCTGTCACTCCAATCTGGGTTTTGCTCCGGCTAACTAGCAGTGCCTCATCTCTACCCAAGGTCAGGGATGACTGGGCAGCCGAGCGCATGACATAATTGGTTTCTCAGGGAAGCCGTGGTCACTCAGGTCTCATCCGTTTCTCTCAGTTACATTAGTCTCATATATACAATGACAAACAGAGGCAGTATATGTTTCAATAATGATTTTAATGAAGCAACTGCATCTTAGATAGCAAAGCGTGAGCTGCAATAACCAGGATGACACAACATAACAGGATTAGAATCGTGACAAAGAGAGAAAAGCATAAAAATGACGCTACCATATTGTCACTACAGTCAATAGACTAATTCCTTAATTCCTAAGTTCCAATAGAGCACAGAGTGTTAAGCTCTAAATCTGCCCTTTAGGTTCCCCTGGGAAGACATCATCCCCCATACCTGAGCACAGGCCTGTAGTCTGCGTTAGCATCTGTAGTGAAGCATTCGGCATATGGTCGTGGTTCTCTGGTTGGAATCTCCCTCTAACGTGTAAGGGACAGGGAAGTGTTTTTAAAATAAAACACCTAGGCCCGTATTTATTCTTTTTTAGCACCGCATTTGTGTCATTTTTTGACTCAAAAGCAGCGCAAACTTACAAAATACTAATGTTCCGAGAAAATGTCCCTACGTAAAGATGTTTTCTACTAATGTCGGAGACTAAACTTATACCATGTTCACCGGCAATGTACCTTGCTGTAGCCTTGGGAAAAGCACAGAGTGGGCAAGAATGTCTTGTTTGAGAACAGAGTGCTGGCCTAGGCAAAACAGCTATATAAACAGAAAATAACAGAGGACCGTAAAAATGGCTATTGTAACAATAATAAATGAAGCTGAATAAAACATATCTAGGTTAGAGTGCACAGCGGCAGGCCTAGTGTGTTAAAATAACGTGCATAGAGCTATAGTTAAAATGGCTATACAACACCATCCCCTTGTCGGTTGAAGGTGGTTCAAAGTCTAGATACATATAAATTTGCTACTAAAAAGCTCAACCTAAGATATACATATTAAAAGTTTAAAAAAGATTAATGTCAACCATGACAAGTTGAAGGAACACGTGAAAATATAAAAAGATAATTTACAACATGAACATGTGACATAAGAAGAACGAATTTCAAAAGTCAAAGTTATTTTTGAAAAGTTCCAATGGATTCTGGGACCATAGAGGACAGGAAATCTTCCACTTCAGCATATGTTAAAGTTGGAAAGGCAGCGCCAAGAAGGATCAAGGAGCAGTAGTGTTCCATAGCCTCAGCCAAGGCGGCATTCCGTGGTGTACCCAAAGATGAGTTAAGAGCCACATCCTCCAGGAAGGGCAACTCATAAGTAGCATTCCGTAGTAAGCGCACCCTCAACGCTCATGTCTGGTAATGAGCCCTCAGCGAGAACATCAACAGATCAGCATCCAATGAAAGCAAGCGCTGCGTAGAAAGGCAGACTTCCAGTGCATGTTCAGATGCACACCAGAGGCACCGAAACACAGGCTGCACACAATGTAAAACCGGTCTGAATGACAGAGACCAGTCACACTCCAATTGCTCCAGGAATGTTGCTCCAAAATACTGCATCATGCGTTCACGACACAGCTGCGCTGACGGGAGCACTTTCATTCCTTCTTGTTGCAACGGAACAGCCATTGTGCATGAAAAATAGCAACAGCAAAACGCCAGCTAATAAAGCCAAAGTTCTTGGAAATCCCCCGAAAATACTAGAGAAAATTGAGTGGATGGCTGATGGTATTAGACCGAATATGGAGAAGGTGTGAATGAAACCAAAACCAACAGCCTTAAAGAAGTTTGCCATTCCAGGAGTGCTGGACGCATTAAATATTCATCCCACGAGTTCACCAAAGGGTCTCAGAAAGTTGTTACTTAAAAGGGACTGTATCTCTGCTGACGACCTTGCCACCTGAAGTGCGTAGGTCTGGTGTGCAGAAGTAAGAGACACATGTTTTTGAAACAACAAAGCCTTGAGTCTGCTCAACTTGTCAAAATTTACATTAGAAGTAGCAATGTGAGGCCAAATGTCAGCTACCTAGAAAAAGTACGTTCCCGCAGCATGTAACGATCTTAGAGACCAAAACAACATAAACTACTCTGGCTCGCATCCCACAACAGTCTTCACCATTGAGGAGGACATAGCTGCCGCTTGAAAGCACCTGGAACGTAGGTCTAATCAAGGGGATAGGAACTCCCTTCAGATAACAAGCTAAATTTGCCGCAGACGCGTTACACGCCCCATGCAAGGACAGCTGTTTACAACCATCGAATTGCTGACTGAAGTCTTGCATTCACTACCGCTAAGAAAGACTTCTTTCATGCCACTGAGACATTTGTACGAGAAGGGTAGCTCCCACACCTCATGGATGTATATATCTCCCAGCCTTTCATATCTGCCTACCAGAATGTGTTTTAAAGAGGAGGTGAATTGAAGTGTAGAAATAGGCAGATTAATGACCGCATGTATTATCCACTCAGCAGATGGTATTTCAGGCACAGTAAAAGGCAATGTTTCTAACTTCTCGATATTTAACATGACGTAAGTCGCTTCCTTCTTAGCCATTAGTTGTTGTCATGTTATATTAAAGGAAGAAAATATTTTCCTTGAGCTGACATGCTGTCAGGGAATGCGATCCGCCTTTAGTGTTTGAAGTGTCCAACCCAACTGCATAATGGACCTTAGCTGACTCTGTCTGTGGTGTAAGGAAGACATGTCTGTTTGTTTAATGTCTACAGCAGAAGAGACGATGTTATTTAAGGTGTATATCCGGTCGGACAGGGTATTAATCCCATTATCCACAACAGCTAATGCCTTTTTTAGATTTTCCTGATCTATTTGCCTTAACCAGGCAGCTGCTTCTTGTTGCGAAAGCTTCCAAATTTCATTATATACTTCATATAAGAAACGCTTTCTGCGGTGTTTCCTGGGGCCTAACAAAAAGTCCTGTAAATCGGTATTATTGGACAGGAGACTAAGGTGTTCTCTAACCGCATCTAGTGAGGAAGTTCTTAACCATTGCTGGCATAGTTTCCCTACACTGTATGTTGTAACTATACCCGCATGTTTGGATGATATATAACAAGGGTCCGGCCTATTAGTTCTAAAAAAAACCCGAGTAGTTGATAAAACGTTGGTGTCACCCATTGGTATCTACTGGACACAATAACCACCCGCCAGGATATGTCAGTGAAACATTAAATGTACCATTCTGGACCCATTCATCGAGCTGACCTTCAGTTGCATTTGCATAGTTTTGCCATTTGTAAAAGTTTGCAGGGGCAGGTATACTGGGCGTGTTTAATTCTTTGATCTTTGCTAAGCCTAGACAACTTGTTTGTTGTACTGTTTCATTTGAAAATATCATATGTACAGGTATCAGGCATGCTCTAAATAAAGCTTCCTTCCCCCTTATTTGCCAATGTCTAGTTCCCCACACACTTTTTAAGTGAATCGACTTCAGCCAATATTCATAGCCTTCAATAGTCAACCGGGAAACAAAGGAATCCAAATATATCAATTTCGTATTTGTCAATAATATGTGTATATTTTCGGTGGGGGGCAATTTAAAATAATACGACTCAGCATTTTTAACATTATGCCCAGAAAAATATGTAAACTTTTCAGAATATGTTTTGGAACTCCCTTGCGGTGGAGTGGGACAATGTTCCCATTGTGTATAATTAAAAACTGTTTTGGGGCTGCTTGCTCTGTGTATGAAATTGATGCCCATAATAATTATTGCAAAACATATCACCATAATTTTCTTGAGATTGATAAACATCTTTCAAATACAGTATAATACTGCAATTCAATCATCATAGAATCAACTGTTTTCACATCCCAATCATCAGAAACAATGCCTGGTATTATTATATAATTCATGGAGAGTTTGAACACATAAGGTAATTGAATGACCTCCTTAGGGCCGTATATATCAAAAGTTACTTTATCCCAAACAATCTCATCAGGAATTAGTATTGCGGAAATGTTCACAAAAGACAAGTCTCTTCGGACCTTGCGTGATGCAAATTGTGGTTTTAAGACCTCATCCACCGGTTCAACTGTTGATCTTTCAGGAAGAAAATGACCATGTATTAACAAAAAGAAAGTATGACAAAACAAATCCAAAGTAGGAAAGCTGTTATAGTCAAGGAAAGCCATAGATAGTTCCATGGAAGAACAAAGTATGTTATTTTAAGCCAGTTCATTAGCTTACATGCGTTTGACAGTTCAGGTGTTGAAGAGGCAAATTAGTCTGAGGCGTAGTCATTGATGTCAGCAAAATATCCAGAAGCAGTACGTGTAAAAACTGGAGTTGTATTAGTTGGAGGAGATGGTGTTTCTCGCAGTGGCACAGAATAAATCGCACCACCCATTTGCGCTGAAGCTGAATCGAATTGATCAAATATTTCTATATTATTTGATGTTAGTGGAACTAATGCAAGATCATTTTCCACCCTCCCCAAGCTCGGAGAGGTGTCGGTGTTGTTGCTCACAACTTGTAGAGTAACTTCTTGACCAGTAGTGAGAGGGATTTGGGAACTACTGGTTGTTCCCCTTGGTCTGCTGTGCAGGATTGGCCACATGGTGTAGTTTGACATTGTCGATGGAGACAAAACGATTTTCTTTGGCACCTGCCAAAAGTGGTAGAATTACAGTTCTAGTACCATGGATTCCCAAGACTGGGACTGGTGCTCGATAAGAAAGACCAAATTCCTCTTTCACAGAAACCTTTTCACATACTAGATCCCTGACTCTAGGAATCCAGCCGGTAGGTGTTACAGGTACATCCTTGATTCCTGTGGAGGCAGCACTGATAGAAGAATTGTCATCACGGAACTGTTGTAAATCCCGTAAGACAGTGACACGTTCATTTATATCAAAGGGTATTTCTGACGCCTCCACGCCAGGACCATCAAGTTCTGGAACATACATTTGAGTTCCAAAAAGGCACTCATATGAAGTATGACCCCCAAGGGACCCTCTAGGCAGATTGTTAAGTGTTCTCTGAACTCCATACAGGTGATTAAGCTAACTACTACCCGTACCTAAGACTCTGGCTGTTAAGGATTGCTTTAAATCACAGTTTAATGGCTCCACAACACTATTTCCCTTGGGATGAAATGGAAACCAGTACTGGAGTTGGACCCCCAATGAAGCCATGGCGTCCCTGAATGCCCGTGAGGCGAAAGCAGGACCCTGGTCCGAGTGGAAAGCCGCAACTGCATATGCACAGATAAAGACTTGCAAATCTTTAATAACAGTCCAAGCGTCAGCCGAGCGTTGTGGCCACACCCATAGAAATCTGGAGCAAGAGTCAAGGGCGACCAAAATATACTTGTATGCACTGTCCAGTGTTAGGGGACCGCAATGGTCCAAGTACACACATTGTAAAGTTTATTTGAAGTCAAGAGGTGTGTCTGTGGCAGGCTTTTGGCAGTGGAAACTTTAATTTGTTGGCAGATGTCACAACAAAGGACATACTGCTTGGTCTCTTTGTAGAGGTATGGCCACCAATAGCGGGCTTATAAGATTGATATTGTAGCCGCCACACCAGCATGGGCAGATGCTACCCCTTTGTGCGCTGCGTTAATCAATTGTGGTCTTATATCTTTGTTGGGAATATCTCGCACCCCTACGCCTGGTATCTTAACTTCAGCATTCAGGCAACCTCCCATTCGGTAGGAATATTTGTCAGGAAATCCTTTTGGATAGGGCTTACCATCAGCCGTAGCTTTCACGACATCCCATATGTCTGCGTGCGGTTTCACACTTAAACGAGTCACTGCAGGAACAGCAGCCACAGCTACTGCTGACTTTGCAGCTTCATCAGCCAATGTATTCCCAGCAACGTGTATTCCAACGCGCTGGTGTCCAAGTGTGTGTACAACATGGACATTTGGTAGCGTTTCTTTCAGGTCTGCTACTTTCCCCCACAGGAGCCTGTGCTTAATGGTGTTGCCTTTAGAATCTCTGAACCCATTCTGGCATCAGTAATGCAGGTATTCATTGAAGGACTGGACACAATAGTATGAATCACAAACAATCAGTGTATACTGTGCAGGATCCGTTTGTTCCAGTGCCATCACCAGAGCTTTTAGCTCTGCTAATTGTGCTGTGCAATCCCTTGGGCTTGCGTAAATGTATGGAGTGGACAGAACATATTGTCCTCCATATAGCCGCTTACAACTGCGAAAGCAGCAAAGAATTGATGCTTTGTGCCTATTGCACGTTGTGCTGAGCCATCAGTGTACATGACTCTGTGATGCTGTTTGATAGGCAATATGTTTGCTGGAATTAGGTATTCCAGCTCGTATTGCAAAAATTCTTGAGTTTGTAACTTTGGGTCAAAGATGTAGTCTACATCAGTGGCTGTCAAAGACGTGGCTCACTGTATCCAACGTGGATGTAATGCTGTAGCGTTTGGGATGCTTGCTTTTGTGACAGCCTTCAGGGCTGGAATTGGAGGAACACTATGAGTATAACGTAGTTTACTCTCCATTAACATAGCAAACATAGGAATGGAAATCTTAAATTCAAATATACAACATACAATATATTTCAATTTAGATATTTATTATAGCTAATTAAACATTCAGTTCACACATAATATAATCAACATAGAATCAACCAAAAAAATTATAATACAACCCCCTACCCTAAATGAAACATACATATATGAAAACATAAATAACATACCAGTAAATACGCAAAAATAAACAAATAACACAGAACCAACAAAATCACAAAATAATATACATACAAATTTACAACCGCCTAATACATGAGAGGATATTTAAACCGCACAATAAAGTTACTGCTTTGATGCTACAATTATGCGTTGTAGTTTGGATTGTATAAATTTCAACATAATAACAGCCAATTCTAGATTATAATTTCCTGATTCAAATTCTCGTGTTACAGGCCTGATGGTAGCCAATCCTGGTAAAAACACTTCATGCCAATGTTCAAGACATGCCAATTTACAAGCCGACGCGCGTTTCGGTGAGTGAAGAAAAATATAAATACACCTTCATCAGGACTTTATGATTCAGTATAATTGGCATATGTACATCTTGTAATCTGCCTTAGATATGAAAGAACTTAGATATCCCTTACAGGCTGGATTAAACACTCTCCAACTTCAAATTTGTAGTCCAAAATGAAGGACTAACACATGGATATAGCTAAATGAAGCTATGCTTTCTCACTCTACAAGTTCACATGGTTTAAAAAACGTAATCCACAGGGGAAACCCACAAGGATACCAAACTGGTAGGGAACAACTTGCTAACAGTATCAGCAGGATCCAGAACATATGACCAGCACGATGATCTCTCTAATGTGTTTGCCCTGAGCTAGAGGTCTTTCTTTAATGACAGCCATCTGAACAGCAGTGAGAATTTTCTCAGTGGGTGCAAAGCGTTGTTCTGCTACTGAGTACAAATGTGATTTGTACGCTATCAGGACTGTCTCACCCTCGTTAAATGTTACATAAGTGAAACCAATGGCCCCAGCAATTATTCTGATGACCAAGTGTATTTTGTTGTCCCTCCTGTGTAGGTGTTGTGCTGCAAGCATGCCTGTCTGCAGTTCCCTAAGTATTCGTGTGTGTTCGACTGTCCAACATTTACTTGAAAAGTCAGGACATATTAAGTCAGATAAAGGTTTTATGCGTGAAGCATAATCTGGAATGTAAGTTTTGCCAAAATTTAGAAAACCCAATAGATATTGGAGTTTTTTGATCGTGTTTGGAGGTTGTAGTTGTGCGCATTTTTCTAAGAATTGTGGCACTAGGCTCTTTCCTTTACTCGATAGCTCATATCCCAGAAACAGGACGCTGAGGAAGGCTATTTTTGGTTTTTTTAAGTTGAATTTGTAGCCAAATGCAGCAAATCCTACAGCAATGCGGGCTACTTGTCTTAAATATTGTAGGAATTCATCATCTGTGAGATAGATATCATCCACATAGGACAATGCTTCAGGATCAATGTCGTGCAAGATTGCAGTCACACGCGCTGCAAACAGTCCTGGACTCTTCTTGTACCTCTGAGGTAAACAACAGAATTGTTTCTGAGAGCCTAGTGCACTGAAACTTGTTAAGTCTCTACTCTCAGGTGCTATATTCTGGCAAAAGAAACCATTGGAAATATCCAGCGTTGTTTTGTATTTTTTGCGCACTATGTTGTTCATCAATGCTCTGCTATGTGAGTTTTGTATAGCATATGTGATTATATGACTGTTTAGGTGTCTGTAGTCTAAGACTATTCTGTATGAATGGTCCTGTTTGGCTACTGGGAATAAAGGATTATTCATTGGGGAGGCACAGGGTTCAATTATGCCCTGGTACTCTAGTTGTGTGAGTATTTCTCTCACGGATGCTTTTGCTTCATGTTTTATTGGGTACTGAGGTTGGGGTTGAGGTTCATTTTTAATGGGAATTCTTTATCCCATCCTACGTGATTGCGATATAACGCAGGTGCCTGTGCAAAAGCCCAATCAGTGGCATAGGATTCAGCCAGTTCCTCTGGAACAAAGAGCGAGAAACAATGTTTAATAACATCTTCTCCATCTGGGCAGGTACGGACAAATTCAGGTGGCCAATCTTGTTCGGCCAACAAGTCATCATATATATTTACTATGCGATACCAAAAGATTGCGTCTATTATACGCTCAATGTCTCCTTCTAACTGTAGCATTACTTTATTCACCCTATTAGGCAAGGTGGCACGCATGTCCGCAGTTTCTACTTGTAGAAAGTCATCAGTTGCTTTCACCTCCAGATGCTTTAGAAGACTCCGGCGAACTATTGTGACCTCTGCCGCGCTGTCTTGCAGCGCTGGTGCCCACTTCCTGTTCTTCAAGAGGACCCTCTTCTTCAGAGGCATGTCGTACTGCGACTCCTGCCACCTTTTTCTTTTTAAATTGGGGTTTCTGTTGGAGAGGTTTCTCTTCCTTTTTAATCGAAACCTCAGGAAAAATTCTCTCAACATAGTAATGCTGCCATGGGGAGAGTGAGACACCCACCAGTGTACCGTCCACTATTAGACCTGGAAACCATGGAGGACAGACATGTGATACAGACATATCGTCCGAATCGTCTAACCATCATGGAACTTTGTACTCAGTTGGAGCCAGATCTGATGCCTTCAATTCACAATCCCTATGGCATACCTCCCATCATTCAAGTCTTGTCCATGCTACACTTCCTGGCCACAGGGTCCTCTCAGAATACAGTGGCATTAACAGCTGGGATGTCTCAGCCCATGTTCAGTTTTGTGTTGAAGGACATACTGTCTGCATTGTTGAAACACGTGGACAGGCTTCCGCACCAAGAGGATTTGGCCTGTGCGAAGGCAGATTTGTATGAAATGGGACACATTCCTTATATGGTAGGAGCTATTGATGGCACCCATGTAGCCCTGGTCCCTCCCAGTGCCAATGAACAGGTGCAGAGTAACAGGAAGAACTACCACTCTGTCAACGTACAGGTGGTGTGTCTGGCAGACCAGTACATCTCACAAGTCACAGCCAAGTTTCCTGGATCTGTGCATGATTCCTACATCATGCAGAACATCGATGTCCCACTTCTGATGGCACAACTGCAAACACAGAGGGCCTGGCTGCTTGATAAGTTAGTATTATTGTGTGTGTCTGTGAGTTATATCTCCTGTCATCACAATCTACAGAGACCCATGGACAACATTAGAGTTGTTGTCTCTCTGTGTACACAGGTGACTCCAGCTATCCAAATCGTCCTTGGCTGTTGACACCAGGTAGGTTCTCAGACACGCCATGGAAACACAGTTACAATGAGGCCCACAGTATGACAAGCTGTATAATTGTGTGTACGTTTGGGCTCCGGAAGGCAAGATTAAGATGCCTGGACCTATCTGGATTAGCACTCCTCTACTCACCCCAAAAGGTATGCCAAATAATCGTTGCCTGCTGCATGGAGTTGTTGTCCCTTTGTGTACACAGATGACTCCGGCTATCCGAATCGTCCTTGGCTGTTGACACCAGTGTTGTACCTTGTTAGTAATTCCTTCATACAAGTGGGGTTATGACTGCTTAATCCCTTCCTTGTACCAGTGGTTTGTGCATTGGTACATTATGTGTCAGTTGTAGTACATGGCCCATGTGTGCTGTTAGCCTCATGCCCTGTGGCTTCACAATGGGTGGGGTACCTAGTGCTGAATTTGGGACCTAGCTGTGTTTGTACACTGACGTTGCTGTCCAAGTTGAAGGTGTCTGTATACTGACAAAAGTGAGTGACAACCCTACAGTTATGGGGGCCCATTTTAGTGTGTGGCTCAAGTACTGTATTCCTCAGTGATGTTCTTTGTGTGTTCCATGGGATAGGTGCATATGTAGCTATGGCATGGTAATGTGAAGATCCTGTACCAGGTGCTGTATCGTTCCTATCAGGGTGACCCTGCTTTGTAGGCAGTCTACCTGTAAGTGTGCTTGGTATGCCACCATGCCTTTCATCCTGATGGTACTCTCTGTTATGCTCTATTTGCAAATTGGAATACTGACTATGCCCTGGTGTTATTCTGGATTTCACACTCACTTACATCTGGCCTGTGACATATCTGTAGTACTGTGTCTCCTGCTGAGTGTGCCTCCCTCTGATGTCCATTACACTGGCTGTTCCATGCAGGGGGGCATACCCAGACCACATTTGCCAAGTATGATAATTGTTGATGGTAAATTAAAGACACATATACAGTATCTGTGTTACATGGTGATTTATTGTGCATATAATGAGAGTGATTGTCAAAATAAAGGTGCATTGATTAACAAAAAGGTGATGAGTGAGTAAATGGTAGGTGGAGTCATCAGGGTAGCTGCTACAGCAGTTGGTTGCACAGGTCCAGTGTCTATGAGAAAATGGAGTAATGACACAGAACAGTCAACAGGGTGTATCAGTTGCACACAAGGGAGACAAATCAGGAGAGGTTCACTTCCTGGTAATGGGTTTGGTCTTGGCATCTGCTCCAGCCAGATGTCTGGACGGATGTTCATGGTTGCGGAGGGAGGGGGTCTTCAGCTACAGAGGGATGGGTGTCTGAGGCTTGTGGTTCCCCTGGCAGGGCTTCCATTCCACTAGCTGCCGCAGATGTAGATTGGTCAGTGGTAGGGGCCTGATGCTGTCTGGAGAGACCAATGATGGTGGTGTTGATGTCCCTCAGCACCCTTGCAATGGAAGCCATGGTGGCATTATGTGCCTGCCACTGCTGCATCGCTACCTGGTGGTATCCCTCTGCAGACTTTGATTTTCCCCCAGCATGGTTATTATTTGGCCCATCCTGACCTGAGAAGATTGGCATGCACCCAGGACGTGGGAGATGGTTTCCTGGTCAGTGGAGTCACTTTGAGACCACATTCTCTGGCCCACAGCTTCCCTCCCATGCACCCTACCCCCAAGTGCCTATGCCCCTGGCACGGTGTGCCCGCTCTCAGTGTTAGCAGGACAATCATTGTCTGGGGTGTCAAAGTTTGACTCAGGTCCCTGTACTGTGGGGCACACAATTGATTGAGCAGTCCTTAGGACACAGGTTTGGGGGTGATTGGTTGGCTGTGATGGGGATGCCCAAGGGGTAGGAGGGGTTGGTTTTGGGAGGGTAAGGCTGGGACTCATTAACTGACCAAGTGTCTCAGATGGGCCAGGTTGGTCGTCACTGTCCAGACATCCTGGCATGTTGTCCACACTGGGGCCATCATCCTGAGGGGGACTGGCAGTCTCTGGTTTCCTCTCCATGGTAGCTATGACAAGGTTACCTGTGGAGGAAATCAGACACAGAGTCCAGGTTAGATTGTGTGTTTGATTACAACTTTGAGAGATGCCGACAATGGCTTAACACAATTTCTTGCAATGACATTGACATCTGCTGCACAGCATACCTTTGTTGTACATACTACTCAGTGACTTGGTTTCCATTGTCCATATTGGGAGCTGTCATACAATTCTGGTACAGTTTGCACTGCAGATGGGTTCTGGTTCAGTCTGATATTTGGCATGACTGTTCAGCTCTGTTACCTTGTGAATAGTCAGGCTTGCTAGATATCACACATGATAGCTGTACAGTGCACAATAATGTCCTAGTGGGAACACAGTATGTGAGTATGCAAAGGTTATAGTCCAGTATCTGGATATTGTGTATGTGCATCAACTCTGCCATGTTACTTTCCAACCCAGGTGGGTCCATTCCTGGGTTTGGATAGTGGATCTGTCGCCATTTGGAAAGTTCACTGAGCTGTAGCTGTATTTTGCTTTGGTTGCTATCGTGAGTGTGCCAGTTCATTGCTGTCATTGCCATGTACTGGTCCTCACTGGTAGAATCTAGATGATGTTGCTAGTACTTTAGTTGTACATGCATTACATGTGATGTGTTGTGCACATTCCAAGTTTTCCCAATGTTTGGTTAGTGCATTCTGGGAGTTGTAGTGAGGTCATTGGCCAGTAGTGAATGTGCCATTATCAAGAGCTGTGAGGGCAGTTGGGGTGAATGAAGGTGTGGCATGCAGGAGAGGGGCATAAAGTGAATAGGTGGGAGGTATAGTAGGACACTTAGTTAAAAGGGGAATTTTGGGGTGGTGAAGTGCCATGCAGGACAGGACAAATGTGTTACATGACTGTTGTGGGTACTTACCAGATTCCAGTCCACCAAGTATTCCAGAAGGTCTTGGACATACAGATGAAGTATGTCCAAGACCTTCTCCTGCCAAGATGTGAACTGTGGGGGAGGAGGTGCGGGCCCACGGGCAGTCTTTTGCACGGCGATTTGGTGGCGTGATGCCATGGAACGCACCTCCCACCTGAGGTCATTGCACTTCTTCCTGATGTCGTCCCTTCTGTGTGGATGGCTTCCCACTTAATTGACCCTGTTAACTATCCTTTGCCACAACTCCATTTTCCTGGCAATGGATATTTGTTGGACCTGTGCTCCAAACAGTAGTGACCTAACCTGACAATTTCATCCAGCATGACCCTCAACTCATCGTCAGTGAATCGTGGGTGTTTTTGTGGGGACATGGTAGTGGTTGTGTAGACAGTGTGTGGGGGTGTTGTGAGTGTTAGGGTGCAGTGTTGTGTACTTGTGAGTTGTGGGTGCTGCGTTATGAGGGTGAGACAGTTGCCACAGGTTGTGAGTGCTAGTGATGTGTGTATTGTGTTGGTTGTGCAGTTGTGTGGTATGTGATGAGTTTGATGTGTATGTGTGCCTATTGTGCAAAGGTGCTTTATCTCACTTTTTCCTGCTCTTGGTGTATGTGAATGGCGTTTTTGTTACAAAGGATTGTAGGTTGTGTATTGGTGTGTTATATAGTGCAGTGAGTAGGTATGTCGGGTGTGTGGATGTATGTCAGATGTGGGGTATTCAAACTAGCCAAACTTGTGTTGTGTTCTGACAGTAGTGAGTTTTGACCGCGGTGGTTCGTATCACCAATGGTTTTCTGCCGTGAAAGAACCGCTGTGGTGATTTTTGAGTCATAATCTGGTGAGTGGAATTTTGTTGGGCTGGTGGTGCTGGTGGTGGGCTTGCCTCTTTCCCACCCTCCAGTGTCCTGGCAGTGTCGGAATGTTGCCTGTTTTTTGGCAGTCTTTACAGTGTGACTCTCAATACGGCAGTCAGATTACAGCAAACATGGCAGTCTTTTAGCGGCTGCCATCTCCGTAGTTTTGCAAAAAGGTCACCAAAGTTGTAATGAGGCCCTAACTCCGAAGGTAAACTGTTGACCGAGGCCTCCCGCTTGCTGTAGGCGAACAGGGCTCCTTTGCAGTTGGCGTGAATCTTTGACTTTGTCCCGGTCGAGGGGCAACCAGATATCCCAAGTGGTGCTTTTAGTTTCTAAGTGCTAAAAAACATTAATTTTAAACATTCATATCTCCGGTTCCCCTTAGCCAATTTTATTGGTTGTGGTGTCAAATTAAAGATAAAAATATTTCCTATTTTCATAAACTGGTTTCAGATTTTTAAACTGTTTCCTGTGTTTTATTTTATTATTGTTTTGTGATACTTGAATGTACTACACACTTTAGGGCTCATTACGAGTTCGGCAGATGGTTTACACAGTCTGCTGAACTTCCGACGGGGAGGTTGCCATCATACAGGCTACCTTCCCTCTGGCCCCATTAAGATTTTCCCGCTAGGTCAGCGGGTGGAAAACTGAGTTTCAGCCCGCTGGCCTAGTGGGAAAAAGCCCACAGCATAGTCTCCGGCTCGTAAAATGAGGTAGTGCACAGGGTGCACCAGCACCCCTGCAATGTTCACTGTCTGCAAAAAATTCAGAGAACATTGCGATGGTGCTGGGCAGGAGGGTCCCTGCACTGTCCATGCCAGTGGTACCACCATGAAACCGCTGGCAGAGAAGGGGGTTGTAATCCCAAGGGCAATGTTGCTTGCAGTGCTACCCTGGTGAATTAGGACCACCGCCACCTCCAGACTGCTGGGATCTCTGATCATGGCAGAGATGGTGGTTCCCTGGTGGCCCGAACACAGGGTTGCAATGTGTTGGTGGGCCGACTGCCATCCGCAAATCTGACGATCTAGTGGCCACCAGACTCGTAATGAGTCCCTTTGTCTCTTTAGTTAAGCCTTGTTGCTCATTGACAACCTATTAGGAGTTGAGCCGGGGATAATTTATTGAGACCTAACTGAACCTGGTGGGGGTTAGTGACCTATTGATAAGTGTAAGTACTTACCTGCTCTTACCAATAGTTCACTTTCCAACACAAATTTGTTCACAGAAGTGTGTTCACATATTTATCATGAATTAACAAATTATGAACATATGGATTACTAATTTTCTTAGTATTTTAAAGCTGATATAATTCAGTAAAAGCACAAGACTAGGTAAAATCTTTTTCAAAATAAATGTAAAAGCAACTTTAGTTCTAAACTTGAATCAAAACTTCAATTTATTTGGGTTACATATCCCCTTGTCTAGTGTATTTACTGTTTTTTATTACAGTCAATTACATTTTTTTAAAGGTGTACTGCATATGTGTGTTTTCCATTTATTAAGTTAAAATAAACATACCTGTATTAACACTTAAAAATAAAATTATGAATTGTAATTTTTGGTGGCAGTGTCCATTATTGTGATGAATGCTTGCATCAAAATTTTAATGTCCACAACATTTGCAAAGGTTTCTAACATTTGGACTTTACAAATATTTCATATCTAAAAATAATTTGTATTTACTGTAATAAATGTAAGTAAGAATATGTATTTCACATTTTCATCATTAACATTTTTAATAATCAATGAACTCCACACAAATAATAATGGTAGGACAAACTTTGAAAACTTAAAAGTTTTATTCATAAATGAGATAATTCTCTCATGCAATATGTTTTTTTAAATGGAAAAAAATAGGACAAAATGGTTGTCCCAACACAACTGCTTGTAGGTTTCTAGCTCATAACATGTCTCCTGTACATAGTCCAAGAGTAAACTCCTAAGAAAGGGGTATCTATTGGGTACAGAACAGGCACCACAAGGTTTTTTCATGGTAGGGGTGGTTTTAGGCTTGGTAGGGGTCAAGGCAAGATAAGAGAAGAATTTGAAAGGAGGAGAAAGGGTAGAAGGGGTGGTAGAGGATTGGCTTGTGGAGTTAGAGGGAGATGGAGTTGATGATGTGGTTGTGTCACTAGGTTTCGCAGTTGCATGTGGGTCTGGTGTTTGTTGTGCATGTTTGAATGTGTCATTTTTGGATGGTGTGTGATTCTCTGGTGAGTGTGTGCCTCTGGTTGGTGTTGTTTTGTGTGGAGGTGTGCATAAGTGTATTGGTTTTGATGAATGTAAAATTGTGGTGGTTGGTTAAGTTGGGGTGCTTGTAGGGGGGTGGTGTTTATTGGTATGGTGATGGATGTGGTGCCTGTGGGTGTGGTGGTGGTTGTGGTGCTTGTGCATGTGATTGTGCTTCTGGTGCTTATGGGAGTGGTTGTGGTTGTGGTGTTTGTGGGTGTTGTGATTTTGGTACTAGTGGGTGTGATGTTAGTCTGTGTATGTTGCTTGTGTGTTTGTGTTTGTGTGTGTGTGTAATTGTGCCTCTTGTCATTGTTGGAGTGGGTGCCTGCAAAGCAGTGAGTGTGCTCGGGATCGAAGTAAGAGGTGGTATTTGGGTTGAGGAAGAGGTTTGTGTTGAGGTAGAAAGTATGGCAGGTTGGGAGGCTGGGGTGAGTAATGAGGCTGCTATTTTTGCCAGTGGTCTCTGCATGCCAGACATTGAACTGTGAATGTCATTCAGAAATGCAACTATTTGTTGCATTTGGCAGCTTTGCCTCTGGATACCATTCACTATCGCAGTCTGGCCTACAGAGATGCTGCATAAGAGGTAAATAGACTCCCGCTCAGTGCATCCGGGGTGCCCTATGTAGTTACTTATGCTGTTGAAGAAATCCACAAAATAATTTGTGTTATTTTTTAAATTACTTGTACAGCATAGATAGATACATAGGACTTGATACATTTGGAATCCACTTTGGTACAGAAAGAAAAATTCATAATTTTTCTATAAAATATCTTAATTTAATTTTTGTTTATACTACAAAAGTCAAAATAAAGAAAAATAAAATTCTTGCTTTCAGGTTAGTCAAATATTGGTACATCATTACAGTAAAAGTTTACATACATTGATTCATGTGAAATAAAAAAAAAATGCAATTTACAATTTTAAATGTTTTAAAAGCTCAACTATTTCAAAATGAGCCATTTTTTTGCCTGAATTTGATTGTTGCACATTATAAAATATTGCCCTTGAAATAGGTAGGACAAAATATCTGTTTTGCTTTAACAGAACAATCCACCTGCAAGAGCCTCTTTAAGGAATCTATAGTTCCTTATTATTGATTTTTCATCTGGACACAACAAAGGACATGAAATTGATGTGTTTTTGCTATGTGTTACCCTGTCACTAATGTGTTTACAGTTCTGTTTTTTTACAATGCCTATAAAATAAGTTTTTCTAAAAACAGACTGGCTTGCATGCACATTTGTGCATGAGTAAAAAGGCACACAAAATTGTAATTTAAAAAATATATATATATTTTTCAATTTAAAAGCATATTTTAATATGTTATTAATCAAATGTTTATCCATTTCATCTTATGTTTTGGTCATTTTTGCACACATGTTCAATATTGAATTCTTATATTACTAACTCCTAAATGTGAAGTTGAAAACATCCACTGTTTCATAAGGGCATTTTTTGCTATATCAGTTGTAATAGGGGCGGATGTAGCAACCTTCAACATTATAACAGAGTATCACACCTGACATAAATAAAACATTTGGCCTGTTTGATACAACTGTCCCTTATAAAATGTGACAAAATTATGTTGCAGTTATTTTAAGCAGGTATGTGCCTGCTCAAAACAGTCTTTTGTAAGTGATCAAAAAAATAATGGTATGCACTTTAACAAATCATTTCATAAACAAACATCATGATACACCTTGTGCAAACCTTACACCTTTAAGAACACTTCTTGTTTGTTGGTCATGTGTCACCCTTAATGTTGAAGCCACATTTCGTTGCTGTAACAAAAATTAGGGCCTGATTTAGATCTTGGTGGAGGTGTTACAATAGTGACAGATATCCCATCTGCTGAAATCTAAATACCATAGAAATGAATTATATTTATTTTTTGGTGGATGGGATATCCATCACCGTTGCGAGAGAGTAACCCCTCTGTAAAGAACTAAATCAAGCCTTTAATTCTTTAAAATGAAAAATACTAAAAAAGGACCCCCTTCATGCTGCTGCCTGTCTTCCAACTGCCCATCAAGCTGGGGATAGGCCAACGCAAGTATGCGGGCATTAGGGGGGTCAGGGTGTGGCACACACACTTGGCATGTTGGGAGGACTTGCCGAGCTGGGCTTCTGCTGACTTCCTGGTTCACCTTCATAAGTCCTCCCATTGCTTCCTACAGTGGATGCTGCACTTCTTGTGGACCACCCAGGGTATGCACCTTCTTGGCAATGGCCTCCATATCCCCTTCTTCTGATGGAAGTTGATCTGTATAGATACAAAAAAGTAAGAGCAAAACATTTGTGTGACTTTTATTTTTTTAGGGTTTTAAAACTATATATATATATATATATATATATATATATATATATACATATAGATAGATGGATAGATATAACTATTGTCATGACCTACTCGTAGCCGGTATCTGTGGCCCACGGGAAGTGTAGCGAGGTTCTTATTCTTGTAGGTTCTGCCTTGGCCCACTTAGGGGCGACCCTTTCTGGTAGCCACGTGCTGCTGACGGAGGGAACGCCAAAGGCAGTCCATGCTGTCCAGAAGAAGTCCCTGAGGGAAAAAAAAAAACAAAGGAGAAAAAACCTCAACAATAGGAACTCCTGAAACAAAAACAAGTGTAAAGGAAAATCAGAACAAAAAGGTTAAATGACCAGGAAAAAGCTGAAACAAAATCAGAAATCCAATATCTGACACAGAAGAACAGGAACGAAGATCACCACCCAAAGGAAGTGTTGCAGGAAAAAAAGGGATCAAAAACCTTATATGCCCAAAGAACAGGAAGCGACCGATAGGAAGTAAAAAGTGGCCATATTGAATTGGGATCAAGTTTAAGACTTCAATAGGAAAAACACCATAGTAAATAGGGACCCAGTGCATGCAGGGAAATAAGGAAGGTATGCTGGGAAAGAGAAAGGAAATATGGGTAGGAAAGGAAAGTATAAGTTAAGAAGGGAAGCAAGGACGACAGAAAGAAGAAAAAGAAAATAGAAGGTGAGTGGGGGATTCGGAAACTACCGGGGGTGTGCTGTGCAAATGCAAAAACGAGGCCCCATGCCCAATTTGGGGCCTTGAGAAATGTAAGAAAGGCTCACTTACTAATGTTGTGGTGTTGCATATTTAAAGTTTAAAAATACACACCAATCTAATTAAAAATAAACAGAAACTTTGCTTAAATCACTTAAATCACTTCACTTCACTCAGGAGCAAAACAGGACATTCTAGCCTGTGTGTAAATCAAAAAAAGAAGTTACTCCTAATTAAATTACCATCTAAAACATGCACCTCTTCCTATTGTGAGCCATACAGCTTGCTGTAAACGGACAGGACCTCATCTGCCAGCATTTCCAGCTCACCTGGCAAAACGTTTGGGCCCTGCCTCCTGATTTCTCAGGCATTGTATCTCCCAGAGGCAGTGGAAAAAGTTGAGGAGGTGTTCAATTCAATATCAGCTTTATTTTGGCAAAAATGCCCGAAAAGCATATATAACAAAACTTCTTACATATAAAAACACTTAAGAGAAATCATTAAGATTCGCATAGATCTCAGAAAATCTCAAATCCAAGCTCATCCAAAGCCATGTGATACGAATGTGCAAAATATCAATGATATAAATAATCAAAAAGTACAGAAATACACATAGCCATAAAAATATTAATACATAACTGTAAATACAGGTCTTGTGCAAAAAGCAATAAGGGTCTTTTCATCCACACAATATATAAAGTGCATTATATCTTCCACAAAATAACAAAATAAAGTTCCCAGTCTATTGTCTCGCTATTAATCGCAAGGGAATTGCATCTAGATAATATATTATCCTATACAGTAAAACCATATATAAAAACAGAAATAAGAATTATAATTAAAAGTAAAAAAATTCTGTGAAGAGTAAAAAGCTTTAATTACACTGGAAGTGTCCTGACCTTTCTTGTTATTACAAGAATTTCTTTGCATTTTAATGGTATCTCTCGAAGCCATGGTTGGACCGCCACTCTTTTGAGCCTCGGTAATTCGGGTCCTTTTGGTGAAATATTTGTGTATATATATATATATATATATATATATCTCCAACAGCTGCCAGACATCCGAGGCTGCTAATTTGGTAGTGGTCCGGGCGTGGATCTGGCTATCCACCAAATATTACACAATTCTTCTAATACCATATAGAAGATTACCCGAACACCAAATGGAAATCCAAAATACTTTAATCACCAATGCTTACTCCCAGTGAAAGGGGGAAGGGAGCATTGGTGATTAAAGTATTTTGGATTTCCATTTGGTGTTCGGGTAATCGTCTATATGGTATTAGAAGAATTGTGTAATATATATATACATATATATATATATTCGCCACCAGTTGTCTTGCAGCGCGTGTCTTCAAAACAATGAACATATGCACATACTCCAACCATCGTGTTTCAACTGTAGCTTTAAGGCAGCAATAAAAAAGTCAAGCTAACTCTTGTGATTATGTTTCTGCTAGAGAAGGATCAGACTTTTGTCTAGTGGCAGTTTTGATATAAAAAAGTAGCACAAAAGGTTTATATGCCTGCTGCAAAGATCAAATCTGTATTTCATGTGAATAGCTGAGTGGATTAGTAAAGCCAGCCATTACCTGCGCTATAGTACAAATGAAATGTATGTGTGAGGGCGGCTATGGAGAGATGAAGGGCACTTTTGCTGGGTGGTAATGAAGGAATCCGTGGAGGAGGTCATGGGAGTGGGAGCACCAATAATGATTGTTGGACTGGGCTCCACAGGCGCTAAAGACTGTGACGATGGGTATGTGACAAGGTGAAGTAATAGCGTGTCTTTTTTTTAATGTCTTGAGAGAACGTGCTGATTGATGGAAGAAGCGAAGGTAAGATGACTGGCCTTTACTGGTGCACGCATCACACACTCACCTACCAGCAATTTTGTGACCGTCTACATAACCTAGTGTTTTAGAGGGACAGTTTAGCCAGTAGGAGAGATGGCGTCTCGTTGGATGACTGCTGCTCAAGACAGCAGATACTGAGACAGCATCTGAGGGAGAGGACAATGGAACAGACTCTGTGAGTGATTTTTTAGTCAGCAGAGTCCAATTTGACAACTCCTCTTCCAGTGATTCTGTGGGAGGTGGTAAGAGCAGTTGTGCTATTCCTTGGCAAGCACAGTTTGTGCAGCGGGTCAATAGTGGGTTAGCCCAACCCAGGGAGCAGGTGCATGCAGCGGCAAGCACAGAGAGAGTGCTCTCTTGGAAGCTCTCCAATTTAGTTCAGCCCCAAGTTCCACCACCCAAATCTTATTGTGGAGACATCAAAAGAATCTATCACAAAACAACCTGGTTTTGTAAGGTAGGCACCTGCGTTTTTGGTCCTGGGCTCGGCAGCCATATAGCTTTTAGTTATAGCTCCATGCATGGTATTTTAACACACTAGGCTGCTGTGCACTCTAACCTAGATATATTTTATTCAGCTTCGCTTTATTATTATTACAATAACCATTTCTACGGTCTTGTTTATTTTCATCTATCTAACTGTTTTTGCCTGATCACTTTGTGCTTCATTCAAGGCTGCAGTTTGGTACATTGCCGGTGAACGTGGTAGAAGTTTAGTCTCTAAAGTTCATAGAAAATACACATCCTTACGTATGGACATTTTCTCAGAACATCAGCTGTGTTATTATATAAACACTTATTTGTCCCTTACACGTCAGAGGGAGATTCCAGCCAGGGAACCACCACTGTATGCTGATTGCTGAATGCTTCGCTACAGATGCTAACGCAGCCCACAGGCCTTTGCTCAGGTATGGGGGTTGATGTCTTCCCAGGGGAACCTGACAGGCAGAATTTGAGCTGAACATGCTGTGCTCAAATTACAACCTAGATAGGAAATAGTCCCTTCATTATGGTGACAATATGATAGCGTTGTTTTTATGCTTCACTCTTCTCGTCACAATTCTAATACTGTCATGTTGTGTCATCCTGGTTATTGCAGCTCACGCTTTGCTATCTAAGATGCAGTTGTTTTATTAAACTCATTATTGAAACATATACTGCCTCTGTTTGTCATTTAAATATGAGACTGAATTGAAAATGAGAGAACCGGATGTGACCTGAGTGACCACGACTTCCCTGAGAAGCCTAGTATGTCATGCGCTCGGCTACCCAATCATCACTATCCTTTGGTAGGGATGAGGCACTGCTAGTTGGCTGGAGCAAAACCCGGATCGGAGCGACACGTGTCACCCGCAGTGGGTTAGTCTCGGTCTCCCACAATGCAGGCAATTCTGCTGCTCAAAATCCAGTAGTCTCATTAGAATAATGAGAGCCTACGCAACATGGCGCTGCCAACGTTTGGTCAGGCTCTAATTTTCGGGTCCTCCGGAGTATCTCTGTCTCATTATATATAATGACACCTCAATACCGTATGCAGAGACGTCCGTGGTACTGAGGTTTCCACCCCAGCTGCGTAGGTTATCCTACCTGCAGCTGGAGGTTGTTCAAGCTTGAACATTAAAAGGAAAACCCTATTTGATGTGGCTTCTCTGAACTTATATCCTCACTACAATGGCAAATCTACAGCAGGTACAAATAGCGGTTAATATGAGACAACCTCTAACTGCACATCTATTAGCGAATGGCCTAACGGCCCAGGGGATCCAGTCACATTTGTGGTGGATGCCCATGCAGCTTATAGAACAGAACTTTTTTATTCTTGGGTCACATTTCCAGCAGTTGATGGGAACACGAATACATTTCACCAATATACACCTGCAAATGTGCCTGGACAATACAGAGCATACACATATTTAGAAATACCTTTATCTTATCAAGAACATAATAATTGGCTTGATGGCGCCCTACCCCACACAATATTACCAGTAAGGTTAGGTCCTCTAAGTAATGATGGTCCTACCTGGCCTTTATTGGCCACTTATACACCACAACCTGCGGTTGTAAATTTAGCGGTAGCTGAGGTTCGTCATTTCTATACTGAACTAACAGCGATATATAGACGATTAGTACAATTTGTAATGCAAACATTACATACAAACCCAGCACGTGCTGTTCCAGCACATCCACATGTAGCAACGCCAGGTATAAATCTTGCGACTGTACATTCGATTATGGGTAAAATACCCGCCAAACGAGAGGAAACTCAGTTTTGGTTAGCACAAAAGATTAATGCGCTGGAGACAGTATTTCCCCATACGGGACCTCAGGATAAACCTAGAATATTAACAATGTGCTTGCCCTTCGGGATGGTCCCTACAGTAGATAACTGTAATACCTGGGGTACGCTGTTTGCCACACTCTATAGAACCGCACATGGTACACCGACACTTGCCAATTTACCAGAGGTGATGGAACAAATTCAAGATGAATACGGGGCATCCCCCGGCCCTCGATTTAGGGATGCAATTGATGGGCAATTTTGCCACAGTATTCTCAATCATTTTAAGTAATCTTAACGGGGAAACAGTGGCACTTGCAGTGCGCATGCGGCTCCGTGACGTTCCTCAACAGGGACCTATTCTAGTATCGGTCGAGATAGTCTAGGGGCCAGACCATCTAAACCATAATTTCAGGGTAAATCGAGTAAAGATTCCCCTAAGCAAGTACCTGAGGGTAATAAGAAACACTGGGATAAAAAGCAACAAGCTCCTAAAAAAGAGAGGGGAGAATCTCCACGTACGGAGACCCTGCAGAATAGATATAATCTCAGAAACAGAGATATTATAAAAACGCCTGATAGATATCAATATACTGATACACGCCAATCTCGTTCCTTTCAGGACTCATCGGAAAAACGAAATGAGAGAGGTGGGTGATCAGAGCGAAGGACTGAGTACGTGAAACCGAGACAGGAATCACAATGCTCTTCGGAGGTTTCAGTTAAAAAGGAAGAGAAACCCGCCCAACAAAAAACACAATTCAAAAAGAAAAAAGTGGCAGCAGTCACAGTCCGACATGCCACTCAGGAAGAGGGTCCTCTTGAAGAACAAGAAAAGGGCTCTAGCACTGCTAGATAGTGCAGCAGAGGCCACAATAGTTCGCCAGAATCTTTTAGAGCATCTGGAGGTGAAAGCAACTGATGACTTTATACAAGTAGAGACTGCGGACATGCATGTCTCCATGCCTGATAGGGTATATAAAGTAACGCTACAGTTAGAAGTAGACATTGAACGCATAATAGACACAATCTTTTGGGATTGCGTAGTAAACATATCTGATGTTTTGTTGGCCCAACAAGATTGGCCACCTGAATTTGTCCATACCTGCCCATATGGAGAAGAAGTCAATATGCCTTCCTTCTCACCCCTTGTTCCAGAGGAACTCGCCGAATCCTATTTCATTGAATGGGCTTTGGCACAAGCACCTGCATTATACCGAAATCATGTAGGATGGGAAAAGAATCCCCCTACCATGTAATTCCAATTAAAAGTGAACCGCAACCGCAGTATCCTATAAAACATGAAGCAAAAGCACCAGTGAGAGAAATACTCACGCAATTAGAGTATCAGGGCGTAATTGAACCCTGTGTCTCGCCAATGAATAATCCATTATTCCCAGTAGCTCAGCTAGACCATTAATATAGAATAGTCTTAGACTACAGACATTTCAACAGTCATACACACACTTATGCTATCCAAAACTCGCATACCACAGCACTAATGAACAATATAGTGCGTAAAAAATGCAAAACAACACTAGACATTTCCAATGTTTTTTTCTGCCAGAATATAGCGCCTGAGAGTAGGGACTTAACAAGTTTCAGTGCACTAGGCTCCCAGAAAAAAATATGTTGTTTACCTCAGGGGTATAAGAACAGCCCAGGACTGTTCGCAGCTCGTCTTACTGCAATTTTGCATGAGATAGACCCTGAAACATTGGCCTATGTAGATTTTATTTATTTTACGGATGATGAATTGCTACAACATTTAAGACGGGCAGTCCATATTGTTGTCGGATTTGCTGAATTTGGTTACAAATCAACTTTAAAAAAAAATAAACATTGCCTTCCTCAGCGTCCTGTTCCTGGGATATGAGCTGTCAAGTGAAGGGAAGAGCCTAGCGCCACAATTCTTTGAGAAATGCGGACAGTTACAACCACCAAATACGATTAAAAAACTCCAGTCTCTATTGGGTTTCCTAAATTTTGGCAGAACTGACAATCCAGATTATGCTACATGCATAAAACCTTTATATGATCTAATACGTCCCGATTTTTCAATTAAATTCTGGACAATTGAACATACACGCATGCTTCGAGAGTTGCAAGCAGACATGTTTGCAGCACAACACCTACACACGAGGGACAACAAAGCACATCTGGTCATCAGAGTAATAGCTGGGGCCATCGGTTTCACCTATGTGACATTCATTGAAGGTGAGACAGTCCTGATTGCATACAAATCACACTTATATTCAGCGGCAGAACAATGCTTTGCTCCCACTGAGAATATTCTTACTGCTGTGCAGATGGCTGTCATTAAAGAGAGATCTCTTGCCCAAGGAAAACACATTATTGTCGTTTCTACGATCCCAGCCCTAGAGGTTGTTACAAAAGCTAGCTTTGCAAATGCAAAAGCATTACATCCACATTGGATACAATGGGCTACGTCTCTGACAGCCACTGATGTAGACTACATTTTTGACCCAAAGTTACAAACTCAAGAATTTTTACAATACGAAATAGAATACCCAGTTCCAGCAAATACATTGCCCATTGAACAATATCATAGAGTCATGTACACTGATGGCTCAGCACAACCTGCAATTGGTACTAAATACCAATATTCTGCTGCTTGTGCAGTCGTAAGTGGCTACATGGAGGGCGATAAATGTTGTCCTCTACATACCTTTACGCAAACCCTAGGGGATTGCACAGCACAGTTAGCAGAACTAAAAGCTCTGCTGATGGCATTGGAACACACGGATCCTGCACAGCCTACGCTGATTGTGATTCATATTATTGTGTCCAGTCCTTTAATGAATGCCTGCATTTTTGGTGCCAGAATGGGTTCAGAGATTCCAAAGGCAACACCATCAAACACAGACATCTGTGGGGGAAAGTAACAGATCTAAAAGAGACACTACCAAATGTCCACGTTGTACATACACTTGGACACCAGCGCATTGGAATACACGTTGCTGGAAATACATTGGTGTCAGCGAGACCGGATCCTCAGGGTTTGCGTCTGTTCCCAGTATGTCCACCTCTTGGCAGCTCCAAACTCTATTAGCCATTATAGCACAGAGTTAAAGAATGGCCAAGCGGGGGATGGGGTTTAGGTTGGAAACAGCAGGGAAGGAGACCTGTGGAAGCAAGAGCTAAGAACACAATAGCAAGGTCATTCACATTAATCTTCATGAACTTTGTTTTAACTCTTTATGCTCTAATAACATGAGAGATCAAGAACTTTTCAATAACGTGACCTTTTTATAATCATATACTCTGAACATTGAACTTTCTCAAGTTAATCCTTAAAATAGCAATTACATCACAACATGAGTCAATGAGTACATTTGTTCCCAAAGAATTAACTGCTATAGGATTCAGGAATGATACTGTAGAATTGGAAAACTGACGAAACTTGTTTTGTCTAGAAAGATCATATTCTGTTTGATTTAAGTTACAAGATTCAATTGCCCAGAAGTGATTGCGTACCTCATTGCCAGACTGCGCATCAAGACTTAAGTACCTGGAATGATCACGCGCTCTGCTGATCTGAACTGCAAGGGTTAATTGCCAAGAATGAATCGGGCACACTGTTGCCAATTCAACCATCAAGATTCAAATGCCTTGAAATGATCGCGCAGTCTTCCGATCCGAACTGCAAGGGTTAATTGCCAAGAATGAATTGCGCACACTGTTGCCGATTCAACCATCAAGATTCAAATGCCTTGAAAAGATTGTGCACTCTGCCGATCCGAACTGCAAGGGTTAATTGCCAAGAATGAATTGCACACACTGTTGCCGATTCAACCATTAAGATTCAAATGCCTTGAAATGATCTCGCACTCTGGCGATCCGAACTGCAAGGGTTAATTGCCAAGAATGAACTGCACACACTTTTGCTGATTCAACCATCAAGATTCAAATGCCTTGAAATGATTGCGCACTCTGCCGATCCGAACTGCAAGGGTTAATTGCCAAGAATGAATCACGCTCACTATTGCCAATTCAACCATCAAGATTTAAATGCCTCAAAATGATCGCGCACCATGCCGATCCGAACTGCAAGGGTTAAGTGCCAAGAATAAATCGCACATTCGGTAAATCACAAAGCCAAAAACTCAAATGTTTCTAGAAAACTGAGTCGAGGGCCTTCCTCAAACTCCGCCTTACCGCCCTGCTTGAAGATCAACAAGATAATGAGGACAGGGACAGGAAATGTCCAAGTAGGCCTCTGGAACAGGAGCCCTGGAAAATGCTGCTGCTCTGCATAGGGACCTCTGAATATTGAGCACGTGGAGCTGGGCTGGGTTCCTTAAATAGACCCAAGCCCCGCCCACCTGCCACACCCAGCCACACCCAACCAAGCTGTAGGAAAGGCTTGAAAATGAACAATACATTGCAAACAGTATTAAAGACATTTCAAGATAAATACCTGCAATGCAAAAAGTTAATATGCAATATCAGCACACAATGCATGAATTATTACATTGCATAAGGTTTGTCATTTTGCATTATGTTGCCCGTAGAGCGTGCACTGTCCTGGTGTTGACAATTGGCTAATAAAGCCGCAAAGTCAGCAGTGGCCACTGTAGCTGCAGTGACTCGTTTGAGTTCAAAACCGGACGCAGACATTTGGGCTGCCGTGACAGCTACGGCTGATGGTGCGCCCTATCCTAAAGGATTTCCTAATAAATATTCCTACCGAATGGGAGATAGCCTAAACGCTGAAGTTACAATACCAGGTGTAGGCGTAAGAGACATTCCCAACAAAGACATAAGACCAGGGTTGATTAAAGCAGCGCATGAGGGGGTGGCATCTGTGCATGCTGGCTACAATTTCGATCCTACAGGCCCGTTATTGGTGGCCAGGTCTTTACGAAGAGACCAAGCAGTATGTCCTTTGTTGTGACATCTGTCAACAAATTAAAGTTTCCACTGCTAAGCGCCAGCCGCAGACACCCCTCTTAATTTCTAACAAACCATTACAATGTGTGTACTTGAACCACTGTGGTCCCCTAACACCTGACAGTGCATACAAATATATTTTGGTAGCTGTTGATTCATGCTCCAGACTTTTATGGGTGTGGCCACAACGCTCGGCTGATGCTCGGACTGTTATTAAAGATTTGTGAGTATTTATCGGTACATATGCGGTTGCAGCCTTCCATTCGAACCAGGGCCCTGCTTTCATCTCAAGGGCATTCAGGAATGCCATGGCTTCATTGGGGGTCCAACTCCAGTACTCGTCTCCATTTCATCCCGAGGCAAATAGTGTTGTGGAGCGATTAAACCGTGATTTAAAGCAATCCTTAAGAGCCAGAGTCTTAGGTACGGGTCGTAGTTGGCTTAATCACCTATATGGAGTCCAGAGTGCACTAAATAATCTGCTTAAAAGGTCCCTGGGGGTTTGTATTTCATATAAGTGCCTGTTCGGAACTCAAATGTATGTTCCGGATCTTGATGGTCCTGGCGTGGAGGCAGCAGAAACACCCTTTGACACAAATGAACGTGTCACTGTCTTTTCAGGAATTGCAACAGTTCAGTGATGATGACTCTTCTAACAGTGCCGCCTCCACAGGAATCAAGGATGTGCCTGTATCATCTGCCGGCTGGATTCCCAAAGTTGGGGATCTTGTACATGAGAAAGTCGCGTTGAAAAAGGAATTTGGCCCTTCCTATCGAGCACCAGTCCCAGTACTAGGGATACACAGTACCAGAACTGTAATTCTACTACCGTTGGCAGGTGCCAAAGAAAGTTGTTTTGTTTCCATCGACAATATCAAACTACACTAAGTGGCCGATCTTGCACAGCCGAGCAAGAGAAACATCTAGTAGCTCCCGAATCCCTCTCACTTCTGGCAAAGAAGATCCTCTAAAAGTTGTTTATACCAACACCGACACCTCTCCGAGCTTGGGGAGGGTGAAAGATGATCTTGCATTAGTTCCACTAACATCAAAAAATTTCGAAATATTTGACCAAGTTGACTCAAGTCCAACACAGACGGATGGTGCTATCTATAGTGTGCCTCCACAGGAAACACCAACTCCACCACTGACGACGGCTCCACAATTCGCACAAACAGCCTCTGGATATTTTGCCGATTTCAATGATGACTTCTCAGACTCATTCGCCTCTTTGACAGCTGACTTGTCAAGTGCATGTAAGCTAAAAAACTGGCTTAAAGAAACGTGTTTTATATCTCCATGGAACTATCTATGGCTCTCTTTGACTGTCCTAGCCTTTCTACTTTGGATTGGTTTTGTTATCACCTTTTTCTTATTAATACATGGTCACTTTCTTCCTGAAAAACCAACAGTTGAACTGGTAGAGGAGGTTTTAAAACCACATTTTTCATCGCATAAAGACTGAAGAGACTTATCTTTTGTGAACATTTCCACAGTACCAATTCCTGATGGGATTGTTCGAGACAAAGTAGTGTTTGATACATATGGTCCCACGGAAGTCATTCAAATACCGCATGTCTTCAAAGTATCAATGAATGATATAGTAATACCAGGCATTGTTTCTGATGAACGGGATGTGAAAACAGTTGATTCTATGATGACTGAATTGAAATATTATACTGTTTTTGAAAACAAAGATGTTTATCAATTTAAAGAAAATTATGGTGATATGTTTTGCTATAATTATTATGGACACCATTTCATACATAGAGCGAGCAGCCCCAAAACTGTTTTTAATTATACACAATGGGAACATTGTCCTACTCCACCACATGGGAGCTCTGAAACATACTCTGAAAAGTTTGCATATTTTTCTGGGCACAATGTGAAAAAAGCTGAGTCATATTATTTTAGGGTACCACCTACTAAAGATATACATATGTTACTGACCAATACAACATTTATATATTCAGAATCTTTTGTTTCCCAGTTGTCTATGGAAGGCTATGAATATTGGCTGAAATCGATCGATCTGAAAAGTATATGGGGAACAAAAAATTGGCAAATTAGGGGAAAGGAAGCTTTGTTTAGAGCATGCCTTATTCTTGTACAAATGATCTTTTTAAATGAAACAGTACAACAAACAAGTTGTTTAGGCTTAGCTAAAATTAAGGAATTAAACATGCCCATTATACCTGACCCCGCAAAGTTTTATAAATGGCAACAATATATCAATGCAACTGAAGATCATCTCAACGAATGGGTCCAGAATGGTACGTCCTGACACGTCCTGGAGGGTGGTTATTGTGGCCAATAGATGCCAATGGGTGTCATCAACATTTTATTAACTCCTTGGGGGGATTAGGACGAGTAGGCCAGACCCTCGCTATATATATCATCCGAACATGCGGGTATAGTTACAACATATAGGCCCTCATTACAACCCTGGCGGTCAGTGTTAAAGCGGCAGTAATACCGCCAACAGGCTGGCGGAAAAAAAATGGAACCACGACCATGGCGGAAACCGTCAACATAGACAGCCACTTTAACATTCCGACTGCCACAGCGGTACAAACAAACAGCGCCAACAGACAGGCCGAAGACAAAGTACAGCCCACCCTATCACAACCCGGCAATCCACCACCTTTTCCGGGGCGGAACCAACGCAAACAAAAACACGGCGGAAACAGGACTTGGAAGGGAAAACACTCACCTCTCCACACCCCACGAGGAACCAGGATGCCATGGAGCCAGAACTCCAGATACTCCCTGCAATGGCATTCCTGCTCCTCTATCAGGAGCACCAAAGACGGCGGCGACGACCACAGTGAGTACTGCACCTACAACACAGGGGAGGGAGGAGGGAAAAGAGAGTGGCACACACACGCAACACGCAACACCCTCACCCCCACCCTCACCCACAACACCATACTCACAAATACATGCAGCAACATTACGCATCACCACCACTCCCCCTTCAATGACACAAGGACAAAAGGAATTGATGTGAACGAATGTAATCAATAAAAATCAGATAGTGAAATTTCAAAATTCAGTAAATACAAATATGTACACCAAGTACACAAGTCTGGATATTACTCAAACATCGTCCGTGGATTAGAGTCCCAAAAGGTATGGGCGAGGCACACACATGACACCAGACTTCAAACGGAGAGAACACTGCAGGGGCATCAGATCGAAATGAAACAGGCACCTCAGAGGGAGGGGGGCACCTCAGCCTGATGAATGCACAACGCCACTGCTCCACGAGGGGGCTCCATGCCCACTGCTGTATCCTACAAAGCCACAGTCTCCCAAGTCTCTCTAGTGGGTGGTTTGCCCACTGCTTTATCCTGGGGAGTTCAAAGCCACAGTCTCTCAAGTGGATAACAGTCTCCACTGGTTCTGGAGGGGGCTTTGTGCCCAGAGTGCTTCATCCTGCCAAGGACTGAGGTAGTGGATGCCTTTCTCCACTGGTTCTGGAGGGTGCTTTGTGCCCAGAGTGCTTCATCCTGCCAAGGACTCAGGTAGTGGATGCCTTTCTCCACTGGTTCTGGAGGGGGCTTTTTGGGGGCTTTGTGCACAGAGTGCTTCATCCTGCCAAGGACTCAGGTAGTGGACGCCTTTCTCCACTGAAAGTCGTGCATCATGGAAGCTGGCCAGGCTCCTGGAACTGACCACCAGCCTCAGGCGACTGACCACTGGGGATGGCAGCCATGTCTGCAGTGGTGCCACAGGCTCAGGATGTCACGGGGTGCTGGCGGTGCTTGAGTCGGGGTCTGTCGCAGCGGTGCTGGCTGCGGCCTCTGTGGCAGAAGTGCTGGCGGCGGGCTCTGTGGTAGCGGTGCTTGCGGCGGCCTCTGTGGCATTGTGGCTGGCGGCGTGCTCTGTAGCGGCGGTGCTTGCTGCGGCCTCTGTGGCACCGTGTGTGGCTAATAGGTGAGGAAAAGGAGCCCATAACCTGTGAATAGTTGTCTGGGGATGTCCCTAAGGGTTAGTGTGTGTCTAACAGTTGTCCCTCGACATTTGCAGGGGACTCTGGGTACCCCAACCTGTCATGGCTACTGACCCCAGTGAGAAATCGCAGGACAAGGGCAGAGGAACGCTAAAATGAGGCACATGGGCGAACTAGGAGAGTGATTGAAAGGACCTTCGGCCTCCTGAAGGCCAGGTTCCGGTACCTCCATATGACAGGTGGTTCTCTCTACTACTCACCAAAGAAGGTGTGCCAGATAATCGTGGCCTGCTGTATGCTGCACAATCTGGCTTTGCGACAACAGGTGCCTTTTCTGCAGGAGGATGGTCCAGAAGGAGGTCTTGTGGCAGCTGTGGAGCCTGTGGACAGTGAAGAAGAGGATGCAGAAGAAGAGGATATCGACAACAGAAACAACTTTATCCAGCAATACTTCCAGTGAGACACAGGTAAGCAGATGTCACTGCCTCACACATCTCATACAATTGTTGGAGCTAGTATAAGTTTGTCACTTTCACCCACTGTATGGACCCTGACTTGTCACTTTGCCTTTCCATTTCACAGATGTGGGTCCCACTGTGTGACCTCTGCTATATTACCTCATGGACTACAGCTGTGTTACATCGGTATGTTGACAATACAATTGACATTGCTATATTCCATAGTTATTGCAAACACACATTTGTGAAAGCACAGACTGACTCCAGATTGCTTTGTGATTCAAGGATGTTTATTTCAGTGCTAATTAGTGGAGGGGGTTGTAAAATGGGCAGGTGTGATGGTGGAGTCCAGTCTATTTGTTTCACAGGTGCATTGTCCAAAGGGGCATAGGAAGTGGAGCATTGGCAGTTTAAGGATGGACAGGGTGACAAAGTGGGACAGAAGGATGACATTCAGGGGGGTCTCATTTCCTGGTGGGGGTCTTAGCATTGTTCTCTGTCTTTGTCTTGGAGCTCAGGGACCATTTGCGGGGTGGTTCTCCATCTGCAGGGGGTGGGGTGCTGGTGTCGTGGTCCTGTGGTGGTGCCTCCTGCCCACTAGCGCCGGCGGAGGTGGTGGGCTGGTCATCATCCAGGCTAGTGTCAGGGGCCCCTTGTTGTGCCACAGTGTCCCTCCTGGTGTTCACAAGTTCCTTCAGCACCCCTACAATGGTGACCAGGGTGGTGTTGATGGACTTAAGTTCCTCCGTGATCCCCAGATAGTGTTCCTCCTGCAGCAGCTGGGTCTCCTGAAAGTTGGCCAGTACCGTTTCCATCGTCTCCTGGGAATGATGGTACGCTCCCATGAAGTTGGAGAGGGCCTCGTCGAGAGTGGGTTCCCTGGGCCTGTCCTTCCCCTGTTGCACAGCAGTCCTCCCAGTTCCCCGGTTTTCCTGTGCCTCTTTCCCCTGAACCGTGTGCCCACTGCCACTGCCCCCAGGTCCCTGATTTTCTTGGGGTGTTGGGTTTGCCTGGGTTCCCTGTAGTGGTGGACACACTGCTGCTTGACGTGTCCTAGGGACAGAGGGATGGGCCTGCTGGGTGGGTGCTGTGCGGTGTTTCCTGAGGGGGAGGCTTTGTGGTGGCATGTGCCAGTGTCAGGGGAACTGACTATCCTGAGGTCCCAGATGAGCTGGGCTGGTCATCTTGATCCAGTTGGACAGAGCTGCTGTCATCACTTTGGGCCTCTTCTGTGGGGGGGAGTGGACATGTCTGGAACCTCCTGTCCGGTGACGTTGGGTAGGGGTCCTGCAGGGGTGTAAAGGCATGATTATTGCATCTGTGTGTGCCATCGTGTGCAATGGGTGGGTGACCCTGTACTCCAGTGCTTGCATTCTTGTCTAGGACCTTATGTGATATTTGGTTTGGAGTCTGTGTGGGTATCTGTAGTGGACATGCTTTGGTGATGGGTGTCCATGCTTTGGTGTTGCATGCAGGGCTTGGTGTTGGAATGTGTGGGTTGTGATAGTGGGACATTTGTGAGGTGTTGGAGTGATGGGGTGAGGGTGAGGGTGGGGTATGTGATAGCATGCAGGTAGGGTGGGAGATGTAATAGTTAGGATTTGACTTACCAGAGTCCATTCCTCCTGCTACTCCTGCGAGGCCCTCAGGATGCAGTATATCCAAGACTTGCTCCTCCCATGTTGTTATTTGTGGGGGAGGAGGTGGGGGTCCGCCGCCAGACCTCTGTACTGCAATCTGGTGTCTTGAGACCATGGAACGCATCTTCCTCGTAGGTCATTCCACCTCTTCCTGATGTCATCCCGTGTTCTTGGATGCTGTCCCACTGCGTTGACCCTGTCTACGATTCTGCGCCATAGCTTCATCTTCCTAGCAATGGAGGTGTGCTGCATCTGTGATCCAAATAGCTGTGGCACTAGCCAGACAATTTCCTCCACCATGACCCTGAGCTCCCCCTCAGAGAACCTGGGGTGTCATTGAGGTGCCATGATGTGGTGTGGGTGATGTGGGAGGTGGTGTTGGTTGTTATGTGTGGATGTGGTGTGTGTGATGGTGTTGTGTGCCTGTGGATGCTAGTGTTGTTTCTGGTGGTGTCTCTCTCTGGGCTTCTTTCTCAATTTTGGTCGTAAGGGTTTGTGGGTGATGTGGGTGTGTGTTTTATATTGGATTGGGTGTGTGGGAGTGGTGTGTGTATGTGTATCAGGTGTGTATATTTCGAATTGTCCAATGTGGTTGTGTTTTGTAAGTGTGTGTGTGTATTTTGAGCACGGCGGTGTGTACCGCCAATGGAATACCGCGGTTGAAAGTCCACCGCGTGGATTCATGGGTCGTGATAGTGTGGGCGTATTCCTGTTGCCGTGACGGTGTTGGTTTTGTTATCGCCAGTTTATCACTGACCTTTGGTGTGGTGGACTTGAGTGGGTGTCTGGATTTTGGCAGATCCCGGGCTGTGGGTCGTAATAGCTGTAGCGGAATTCCGCCGCCGCAGTGGTGTGTTGGTGGTCTTCTGCACGGCGGTAAGTGGGATCGACCACCAATGTTGTAATGAGGGCCATAGTGTGGGTAAATTGTGCCAGCAATGGTTAAGATCATCCTCACTAGATGCGGTTAGAGAACACCTCAGTCCCCTGTCTAACACTACTGATTTACAGGACTTCCTGTTAGGCCCCAGAACACCACATAGGAAGCTTTTCTTATATGCAGTATATAATGAAATTTGGAAGCTTTCCCAACAGGATGCTGCTGCCCGGTTAAGGCAAATAGAACAGGAAAATCTAAAAAAGGCATTAGCTGTTGTGGATAATGGGATTAACACCTTGTCTGACTGGATATCTACCATATATAATATCATCTCTTCTGCTGCAGACATTATACAATCAGATATGTCTTCTTTACACCATGGATAGAGTCAGATCAGGTCCATTATGCAATTGAGCTGGTCGCTTCAAACATTGAAGGCGGGTCGCGTTCCCTGGCAGTATGTCAGTGCAAGGGAAATATTTTATCCTTTTAATTTAACGTGACAACAACAACTAATGGCTAAGAAGGAAGCGACTTATGTCATGCTTAACATCGAGAAATTAGAAAAGTTGCCTTTTACTGTGGCCGAAATACCATCTGCTAAATGGTTAATACATGGGGTCATTAATCTGCCTATTTCAACACTTCAATTCACCTCCTGTTTAAAACACATTCCGGTAGGCAGATATGAAAAGCTGGGAGATAGTTACATCCATGAGGTGCGGGAGCTTCGCTTCTCTTACAAATGCTTCAATGGCATGAAAGAAGTCTTTCTTAGCGGTAGAGAATGCAAGACTTCAGTCAGCCATTCAATGGTTTCTAAACAGCTGTCTTTGCATGGGGCTTGTAACGTCTCTGCTGCGAACTTGGCTTGTTATCTGAAGGGAGTTTCAGTCCCCTTGTTTAGACCTACGTTCCACGTTCTTTCAAACGGCAGCTACGTGCTCCTCAATGGTGAAGACTGTTGTGGCATGCGGGCCAGAATAGTTTACGTTGTTTCGGTCTCTAAGGTTGTTACATGCTGCGGGAACGTATTCTTTCCCCCCACTAAAAATAAGGAGGTAGCTGATATTTGGCCTCATATTGCTACTTCAAATGTGAATTTTGACAAGTTGAGGAGACTCAAGGCTTTACTGTTTCAAAAGCATGTGGCCCTTACATCTGCTCGCGAGACCTACGCACTTCAAATGGCACGGTCATCAGCAGAAATACAGTCCCTGTCAAATACAAACTTTCTGAGACACTTTTTTTAACTTGTGGGACGAATATTTAATGCGTCCAGTACAACTGGAATCGCATATTTTTTCAAAGCTGTTGGTTCTGGTTTCATTCACACCTTCTCCTCCGTATTCAGTTTGATACCTTCAGCTATCCACTCAATTTTCTCTAATATTTTCAGGGGATTTCCAATAACTTTGGCTTTATTAGCTGGCATCCTGCTGTTTCTGTTTTTTATGCGCAATGGGTGTCCCCCCGCAACGAGGAGAAATGACGGCGCTCCCATCAGCGCAGCTGTGTCGTGAACGTATGATGCCGTATTTTGTAGCAACACTCCCGGAGCAATTGGAGTGTGACTGGTCTTTGTCATTCAGACCGGTTTTGCATTGTGTGCAGCCCATGTTTCGGTGCCTCTGGTGCTCTTTCGTACATGCACTGGAAATCTGTCTTTCGCAGCAGCGCTTGCCTGCAGTGGACGCTGATCTGTTGATTTTCTCACAGAGGGTTCATTACCGGACATGCGCATTGAGGTTGCGTTTGCTGCATGAACCTACTTATGAGTTACCCTTCCTGTAGGAAGTTGTTCACAACTCATCACTGGGCACACCAGGGGATGCCGCATTGGTTGACACTGGGGCTACGGAACACACCTGCTCCTTGATCCTTCTTGGTGAGGACTTCCCGATTTTAACATCGGCCGAAGTGGAAGATCTCCTATTCTCCATGACTCATACCTAGATTGGAACTTTTCTAAATTGACATGCCCTTCAAATTCGGTTTTATGCCACATGCTCATGTTTTAAATTGTCATGTAGGATGCTTGTGTGTCCCTTCAACTTGTCCAATTTACTTTGCTTTTATATATATCCTATGTTGGGCTTTTTAGCGATAACATTTCAGCTTTGGCTTTGAACCACTTTCAACCGACAAGGAGAGGGTGTTGTGTGGCCATTTTAGTTATAGCTCCATGCACGTTATTTTAACACACTAGGCTGCTGTACACTCTAACCTAGATATATTTTATTCAGCTTAGCTTTATTATTATTACAGTAACCATTTTTACGGTCTTGTTTATTTTCATCTATCTAACTGTTTTTGCCTAGGCCAGCACTCAGTTCTCAAACAAGACATTCCTGATCACTCTGTGCTTCATTCAAGGCTGCAGTTCGGTACATTGCCAGTGAACATGGTAGATGTTTAGTCTCCAACGTTCGTAGAAAATACACATCCTTACGTAGGCACATTTTATCAGAACATCAGCTGTGTTATTATATAAACACTTCCTTGTCCCTTACACGTTAGAGGTAGATTCCAGCCAGGGAACCATGATTGTATGCCGACTGCTGAATGCTTCGCTACAGATGCTAACACAGACCACAGGCCTTTGCTCAGGTATGGGGGTTGATGTATTCCCAGGGGAACCTGAAAGGAAGAATTAGAGCTTAACATGCTGTGCTCAAATTACAACCTAGATAGGAAATAGTCCCTTGATTATAGTGACAATATGATAACGTTGTTTTTATGCTTCACTCTTATCGTCACAATTCTAATACTGTCATGTTGTGTTTCCTGGTTATTGAAGCTGACACTTTGCTATCTAAAATGCAGTTGTTTTATTAAACTCATTATTGAAACATACTGCCTCTGTTTGTCATTTAAATATGAGACTAAATTGCAAATGAGAGAACCGGATGCGACCTGAGTGACTACGACTTCCCTGGGAAGCCTAGTATGTCATGCGCTCGGCTGCCCAGTCATCACTATCCTTTGGTAGGGATGAGGCACTGCTAGTTGGCCGGAGCAAAACCCGTATTGGAGCGACAGGTGTCTTCTTACCCAGAATACCCTGCACAGATGAAATGTGAATAAAAACTCTATTTTCTTCTTACATTTTTGTCATACTAACCACAGGAGTATGTTGCGATCCACAAAATTCCTACCACCCAGTGTTTCCCCACTTGTTCTGATAAAAATGCTACCCCTCTTGAGTGTCTGTACTTAATGCCTGCGTCAGGAATGGATCACCCGTCGGTCAACAGTTGCCCTCATGTAAGGACTAACAGTGACCTTTGTGTGATCCATTCCTGTCACGGGCACTAGGCCTACCCACACAAGTTAGGTACCATTTTTATCGGGAGAATTGAGGGGATGCTGGGTGGAAGGAATGTTGTGGCTCCCCTCAGATTCCAGAACTTTTCTTCACCAAAATGTGCAGTAAACCTGTTTGTAGCTGAATTTTGAAGTTTGCAAAGGGTTCTTGGTGACACAACCTGGTGAGAGCACCACAAGCCACCCCGTACTGGATACCCCTAGGTGTCTACTTTCCATAAATGTACGGTTTTGGTAGGTTTCCCTAGGTGCCGGTTGACCTACAGCCCAAAATCCACAGCTAGGCACTTTGCAAAAAACATGTACTTTTTCAATGGAAATATGTGATGTGTCCACGTTGCATTTTGGAGCATTTCCTGTCACGGGCACTAGGCCTACCCACACAAGTAAGGTACCATTTTTATTGGAAGACTTGGGGGAATGCTGGGTGGAAGGAAGTTCGTGGCTCCCTTCAGATTACAGAACTTCGCAGCACCGAAATGTAAGGAAATATTGTTTTTTTAGCCCAATTTTGAGAATAGCAAAGGATTCTGAGTGACAGAACCCAGTGAAAGCACAATGGAAAAATGTGATGTGTCCATGTTGCATTTTGGGCGTTTCCTGTCATGGGCACTAGGCCCTTCCACACAAGTGAGGTACCATTTTTATCGGGAGACCCGGGTAAACAGAATAGAAGAAAAAGTGTTATTACCAATTGTCTTTCTCTACATTTTGCCTTCCAAATGTAAGGCAGTGTGAAGGAAAGAAGTCATTTTGAGAAATGCCCTGTAATTCACATGCCTGTACAGGGACCCCCAAATTCAGAGATGTGCAAATAACCACTGGTTCTAAACTCCTTATATTGTGCCCATTTCGGAAATACATAGGTTTTCTTGATACCTATTTTTCACACTTTATATTTTACCAAATGAATTGCTGTATACCCGGTATACAATGAAAACCCATTGCAAGGTGCAGCTCATTTATTGGCTCTGAGTAGCTTGGATTCTTAATGAACCTACAAGACCTATATAACCCCACAGCCAGGAGAGTCCAGCAAACATAACAGTATATTGCTTTCAGAAATCTATCATAGCTGGAAAAAGTTACAGAAGAAAACATAGACAGAAAGGGCTGTTTTTTCCAACTCAACATTTTTTTATTTTAACTGTTACTTTCTGTAGGAACATCTTGAAGGATCTACACAAATGACCCCTTGATGAATTCAAAATGTTGTCTACTTTTCAGAAATATTTAGCTGTCCAGGATCTACCATTAGTTTCACACCTATTTCTGTCACTAACTGGAAAGAGGCTGAAAGTACAAAAATAGTAAAAATGGGGTATGTCCCAGTGAAATGCCAAATCTGTGTTGAGAAATGTGGTTTTCTTATTCAAGTCTGCCTGTTCCTGAAAGCTGGAAGAGGGTGCTTTTAGTACTGCAAACCCTTTGTTGATGTCATTTGAAGGGAAAAAACAGATGATCTCATCAGCAGCACTTTTTCCCATTTTTAAAAACAAAACACATTTTTGCTGTATTGTGGCTTATTTCTTGGTATCCTCCAGGGGAACCCACAAACTCTGGGTACCTATACAATCCCTAGAATGTTGGGAAAAAAGGACACAAAGTTTGCGTGGATAGCTCATGTGCACAAAAAGTTATTGGGGCCGAAGCACAATCTAACCAAAATGGCCAAAAAAGGGCTCAACACTGGGGTGGGGGGTGTTAAGGCCCAGCAGCTAAGGGGTTATTCATCAAGTAAAAAGAATAACAAATGAAAAAAGAACAAGGAAAACAGAAAGCAAAAAAACCTGACTTCACTGACAAAACTTCTCCTGGACAATGTTTTTCTGCAGTGAAATGGCAAAGGATCATGGTCTTAAATAGAGTGTGTTTTATTCTGTGGTGTGCAGCTGAAAACAATTGGCCAAAACACATCAGGTGTGTGATGCTGGCATCCATCAAAAAAAGCCACCGATATGCTACAATGTTGAAAGCGTCCTGCAACTGAATCACTCTGTCATGAATCCATGGCTAGAACAATACCAGCACAACTGTGAAATCTAAACATGCTTAGTGCAATTCTGCCACCCTAACAGTGACAGAATAATGCTAGCCACCACAGGAAACCGCTGCATCATCGGCGGTGAGCTGCATACATAATGGAAGACACACAGTCAACACGAACGGAGGATCAGCTGGCACTCTTCCCAATAGGGCGAGCGGGAATCCATCAGCTTGACAGAGTACTTGTAAACACCACCATGAAGGGATGACATGAGTCCCGCCAATATTTAAATTAGGCCCTAAGTCTTGAGTTGCCACAGGGGGAGAGAGGAGTAGGGAAAAGGTCAAAGCCTGAAGGGAACACTATTTTTGACACACAGGGAAGGTCCTCAGAAGGGGATTTGGGTGTGGAGGGTGAAGGAGTGGTTGTCTGATGTGTATGTGTGGGTGTCGTGGGTGCGTGTCTGTGGGAGGTATGCTTGTGGGTGGTGGGTGTCTATTGGGTAGGTGAGTGAGGGCATTTATTTGTACAGGAGTGAGGGGGTGGAGGTGTTGAGGGATGTTGTGGCTGGGTGACTGTTGGGGTTGTGACTGCAGGTATGGTGGATGTGCTGGATGAAGGAGTGTCTGTGTTTGTGGTGTCTGTGGGTCTGGTGACTGGTGTGGATGTCTGAGGGTCTGTTATTGTGCTGACTGTGGGTAGGATAAGTGTAGTGGCTAGATCTGTAAATGTTGGGTTGGTGTCTGCAGGTGTGCCAGGTGTAGTGTTGGTGATGCGCAGGGTGGTGGGGGTGTCAAGGCAGGTTGTGACTGTTGCTGCCTACATCTGAATGATGCTGGTGTGCATGCTGGTGGTGTCTGTTGTGGTGTCTATGTGTGTCTGAGCTACCCTTGGATGTTGAGGTGGATGCAGGCCTGTTTGTGTGTTTTGGCTGGGTTGGGGAAGGGGAGATTGGGTTTGGGAAGAGGAAGGTTTAGGGGTGACATTACAGAATGGGTGACTGGCTGCCGCCAGTGTGGAGGCCAAAGCCTGAAAGAATCTCTGTAGGCAGCCAGTGCACTCTGAATGCCCTCCAGGAACACATTACTCTGTTGGACTTGAGTTGCCAGTCCCTGGATGGTATTCACGATGATCGACTGACCAACAGAGATTGACCTCAGGAGGTCAATAGCCTGCTCACTGAGGGCAGCAGGGCTGACACAGGCAGGGGGAGAAGTGCCTGCTGCAAAGGAGACCCCAACCCTCTTGGATGAATGGGCATTGCCAACCGGGTGAGGATATACAGGGAGGGAGGTAATAGTAAGGGGGGTGGTGGACTTATATGGTGCTGGGGTGGCCCCAGATGGATCCACTACCACAAGGGAGTGTCCACTGGAGGAGGATTCCTAAGATAAAGAACTGGAACCTGTCTCCCCGTAACACTCCCCTCACTCTCTGGGCCACTGGTTCCCTCGTTGTCAGTGGTACTATGACTTTGGACCCTTTGGCCAGCAGCTTCCCCACTCGGCTGTGCCCTGTCTCCTTCGCCTGCCAATGCTAATGCTGAGAAACAGAATGAGATTTAGGGTCATCCCATTCTTAACATACACATATTATACACAACAGTAACATCACATCTATGTGTAAAACACCGCCAGGAAGGAATCATTTTGAGCCCACATCATGTCACAAGAACATACTTTCCACAACCCTATATGACAACAATGTCACACACAACATAAGCAAACTATCTGACCCCTGCACCACCATCCTATCAGTAGACCTATAACACAAACTATACCTGCACAAGATGATTTGTCAACATAAAAAGTGTGACCTAATACAGACCATCACTGTGAAACAACAATCCATAAATGGGAATTAGTCTTGACTTTGATATCCATCCATACATACTCCAAATCTACACTTGCTCAGTCTATTACCAGAAGTCATGTCCTGTGAAAGTTACCTCATCACATTCCAATTACAACACAGCATGTTGCTTAAAAATCACATTCATAACTTGTAACTGTATCCATGGCATTCACAATGGCAAAAACCGGAGATGCACTTACTTCATTTGACATATCCAAAATTGGAGCATCATAGAAATCAACATCATTACAACAACATCATGAATCAATAGTGTTTTTGCCAAGGTTGATACTTACTTTGTGGACCTACTCATCTTAGGCATTCTCACCTAGTAAACAAAGTTCTGTACAGCAATAGGGGCCTACTTAGCCCACAGGATTTACCAAATGACAACCCCAGGGACCATACAAAAACCTTTAATGCAATGGACACCTGTTATGTGCATGAAGGGCACATATAGTTAGAGTAATTCTGATGATTATCAATATGAATCAACAATATTAAAATGCCAATTTCACTATCAGCACTTCAGGCATCAGTGGCCTTACATCTTTGGAGTAAAGTTACACTTACATAAACAACTCCTAAAGTGACCATGATTCAGACATACACCTAGATTCCAGGTAATTGACTGATAACATATACAATTTCACCAACATGTGAATGTCAACTACAAAGCTAGCAACACAATGGAGTCAGTGTAAATTGAGCTTAGCCATACTAACATCCTTTTAAACAGATTCAGAATAGCCAAAGTAAGTATGGCAAACTTGGATCCCAAATCTTTAAAAATGGCAGGATTACCAATTTACACAGGATGTTGGCAAAAAACTGTGTATGTAGTACCATATAGGAGATGTCCTGCCCTATGTAGCATGCCCACAATACATTGGCTAAGGGAATGGTATGCTAGCCACTTACCTTCACAATTTCATGTACATGGTACAAATTGTCTGAACTCACATTTCAATGATATGTCTTGCACTAGGAATGTAGTATTACCACCATGATTTTCATCATGTAGGATGTCCACCCTAAATATACATCACATTATCCAATGTACAATCCACACTTAACAATGGGGACACCTCCGCAAACCTCTGAGTAATTGTAGCAAATTTGCTGTGTGAAATTCCAGAATGAGATCACAGCCTCACATGAACTTTACATCTAGTTCACAGCTCATAGATAATTGGCCTGTTTCTCACCTGTCAGATCTTATGTTGCACATAGAGCTAGATCCAGTGGAATAGGAATGGACAGAGACCAAAGACAATGGCAACTCACCAACAGGATATCTGGAGTATGGATCAGAAGGTTGAAAGGAACACCCAGTAGGTTACATATAAAGCAGTATAGTGAAACACATGTGACACAGTCACATATGCATCACCGCATGCGTCAATACAATATGGTTAACACTGGTGAGTTTCATGTCCCTATACACAATAAAATCTCCACACCTGCATATCGATGTTATAACCTGTACTCCTAGGTGTACCTAGAGGAGACTTTGCCTTTAGCACTTACCACATTGTCACAGTTCAAATACTTACACATTGTACAATGAACTGGCAGAGGGATGTGCATGTGTGTAGAGAGTACTTACCGCCTTGTGGCTGCAGTGCTTCCCTCAAACCCCCATCCAACTCAAGGTAGGCCACCACCAAAATGCAGGCAATTAGGGGGTCAATGTCCAATGGGCATCCCTCCCATGTTGGGAGGACATCCCCAGCTGGGCCTCTGCAGTCTTCCGGGTGCAGCATCTCAGGTCCTCCCACCGCTTCCTACCGTGGGTGCTCTTCCGGCTGTGGATCACCAGGGTACGCACTTGTTTGGCGATGGCACACCAGATTCCTTTCTTTTGTTAGGCTTTGACCAGCATGAATGACACAGTCAACAGGAGAAAGTTATGTCCACATGCACCACACCAACACAAGTGGTGAGAACACTTCTGTCACAGCAAGTAGGCAAACATTCCCTTCCTCTCAGTCTAAACTCATAAATAATTTACCATCTGCAGCCATCCCATGTGTGACGTGGAGTCTCCCATACAGCATGCATTATCAGTACCTGGTATTGACTAGACTCATATGACCAGGCCACATCATTATCCATAACATGGTATGTCTCTATATACATTTCTCACACCATTATTGTTGTACGTGCTGCAATCTATGTTGTGTGTAAAGGAAGTTAGATTACACAGTATCCACCATGTATCAAAATGTATGTCTGCCTATGCACATGTTCACATTTCCATAAACCCAGACATGATTGCCCAATCCGTCACTACCTCAAATCTTATGTACACCATCATACACCACCTTTCACACATTGGTGTACCACTGAACTCACCTGCTCCTCTGGTGCACCACATAGATGGTCATACAGGGGTAGATCCTCATCCACGAGCTTCTTCTGCAGCTCTTCTGGAGTGAAGGCTGGGAAACCATCGCCTACAGGACGTGACATGATAGCTGCCAGAGGCAGTAAACAGCAGCTCAGGTTGTGGGGGCTTGATAACAGCAGTGTCAGGAGTCAAGTGAGCAATACTGCAGAAGATGGCGGTCACGTCTGCAACATACATGACCATCACTGCTGGCGTACATCTGCATTGGCTGTGGTACGGCAAAGGCAGCAATGTGTACCAATGGCAATGTGCAGTGCGGTTGTGACCACTTACCACCATGACAACATCCACCGGCAGAGTTAGGTCACTTCCTCATGTCCAGTAAAGTAGGTCGGAAGCTGCCAATTTGAGGCAATTATATGGATGCCACAGTAACGGAAGGTGCGTTATTCACAATTCCATATATAGTGCACAAATTATTTTAAGTGCTGCCTTCATGTTTAGTAGACTCATTGTGCATGTGAGTAGTAAATGCTGTGTAACAGAGGTATGGGTGGTAATGGAAATGACCTATTCTCAACATCCTATGTGTGACATCAGTGGAGTATAGGTGCAACAAATATATTTCTCATGTAAATTAGGTAGGACTATCAAATACTGGCAGTCACAGCTATATATGCATGTAAACTACATCAGAGGGAATAGGGAATCTGAACCAAGGGGACTGTCAGAATGCATAGAAATATGCTGCACATCAAATGTCATATGTTGCATGTGACATCATATGGGGATATGTGTGACTTGCATATGGACAGATTCATAATGTGTATATTGTACATTGAACTACATTATGTTTTTGCCCCACATACCTAACTTGGCATGAGGAGAGGAAGACAACCTCCAGGTACCACCCACTGGTAGGCCAGCACACCATGGAGGAGAGACACATAGGGGGTCATTACAACCCTGGCGGTCGGTGTTAAAGCGGTGGTAAAACCGCCAACAGGCTGGCGGTAAATAAAATGGAATCACGACAGTGGTGGAAACCGCCAACACAGACAGCCACTTTAACACTCCGACCGCCACAGCGGTACAAACAAACACCACGGCGGTAACCGCCAACAGGCAGGCGGAAGACAAGGTTCCGCCCACTGTATTACAACAGTCCAATCCGCCACCTTTTCCGGGGTGGATTCACCGCAAACAAAAACACTGCAGAAACAGGACTTGGAAGGGAAAACGCTCACCTCTACACACCCCACGATGAGCCAGGACGCCATGGAACCCGAGCTCCAGATACTCCCACCCTTTATCTTCCTGCTCCTCTACCAGGAACAACAAAGACGGCGGCGAAGACTACGGTGAGTACTGCACCTACGACACAGGGGAGGGGGGAGAGAAAAAAGAGTGACACACACACGCAACACGCAACACTCCCACCCCCACCGTCACCCACTACAACACACACACAAGTACATGTTGATACATTACATTTACAACCTCCAAAACTCCCCTGGAAGAATGCAAGGACAAAAGGAAATGAGTCGAACGTCTGTAATCTATTAAAAAACAGTAATCAAAAATATATATATATATATTTACACTATAAACAAATATATACACCAAGAATTCAAGTCCAAGGTATTCCACCATCATAGTCCGTGGACCACTGGGCCCAAAATGCATGGGCGAGGCCCACACTCAATACCCGATCAAAACGGAGAGAACACTGCTGGGGCATCAGATAGAAATACAACAGGCACCTCAGGGGGAAGGGAAGGGGGGGCACCTCAGCTGGATGTGCGCACAACTCCAGATCCACGAGGGGGCTCCATGCCCACTGCTTTATCCTGGGGAGTGTCAAGTCACAGTCTCTCAAGTAGATACCTTACTCCACTGGTTCTGGAGGGGGCCTTGTGCCCAGAGTGCTTCATCCTGCCAAGGATTGGGTGAGTGGATGTAAATCTCCAATGGTTCTGGAGGGGGCCTTGTGCCCAGAGTGCTTCATCCTGCCAAAGACTGAGTTAGTGGGTGTGATACTCCACTGGTTCTGGAGGGGGCTTTGTGCCCAGAGTGCTTCATCCTGCCAAGGACAGAGGTAGTGGATGTAAATCTCCACTGGTTCTGGAGGGGGCCTTGTGCCCAGAGTGCTTCATCCTGCCAAGGACAGAGGTAGTGGATGTCTTTCTCCACTGGTTCTGGAGGGGGCTTTGTGCCCAGAGTGCTTCATCCTGCCAAGGACAGAGGTAGTGCTTCATCCTGTCAAGGACAGAGGTAGTGGATGTAAATCTTCACTGGTTCTGGAGGGGGCCTTGTGCTCAGAGTGATTCATCCTGCTTGTGGCGGCCTCAGTAGCGTCGGAGGCTTTGGCGCTCATTGGCCTGCAGTGCTGGTGGCGGCGGTGTCCTGTTCAGCGGTGCTGGTGGCGGCGGTGTCCTGTTCAGCGGTGCTGGTGGCGGCGGTGTCCTTGGCAGCGGTGCTTGTGGCAGCGGTGTCCTGTTCAGCGGTGCTGGTGGCGGCGGTGTCCTGTTCAGCGGTGCTAGTGGTGGCGGTGTCCTTGACAGCGATGCTGGTGGCGGTCTTGTCCCCCGTGCAGGTTTTTGCCAACTTGCCTGTTTTTCTGTGCCCCTTCCCCACCTTGGATGGTGGCGCAGCTGTCTTCCCACTCCCAACTGTACCCCTGGTAGAGGCTTTGGTGGTAGATGTTTTGCCTCTCTCCCGCCGGGCACTGACCAACTTTTTGTGCTTTTGAGGTGAGGGACTGTCCGTGGTCTGGCTCCTTGGCACACTGGCTGCCCTGCTGTTTGGCGCACTACAGAAGCCGGTTACTACTGGCACCACTGTTCCCGCAGATGTTGTGGCTGAGGTGCTGGGTCGGGACCTGGAAAGGCGGGCCCTAGGAGACTGAAGGGGTGGGGGAGGTGAGGAGAAGAGGTCAAGGTTGGACAGGAAAACTTTTTGGGACACACTGGGACGGGTAGATGGAGGGGGTTTGGGAGTGGAGGAAGAAGTAGTGGTTGTAGGAGGTGTACGTTTGCTGACTTTGGGTGAAGGTGCATGGGCTGGAGGCTGTCATGAGGTGGATAGCTGTAGGGTGGGTGTGTGGCTGCGTTTGTGTACCTTGGGAGGTGGGCTCACAGACACACTGGGAGAGGACACAGGGGATGTGTGAATGGTAGTGGGGGTAGTGACTGCACCTGAGCGGGGTGTGGTGGTGGGTGTGCTGGTGATGGAGGTAGTGGCTGAAGATGTAGTGCATGCAGGTGTGAGTGGCGACGAGACTGGGAGGGAGGAGGGAGATGAGGAGGAGGGGGACACAGTGGAGGCAGTGGATGTTGGTATGTCTGCATGTGTATGATGCTTGCGTGAGTGCCTGTGGGATGTGTGGTGCTTATGTTTGCCTGAGCTTCCCTTGTGTGTTGACGTGTGTGCATGCTGGTCTGATGGTGTGCTTGGGATAGGCATAGGTACAGGGGTTTGGGTCTGGGTGGAGGAAGTTGGAGGGGGGAGGCTAGAGACAGGGACAATGGCTGCCATCAGTGCTGAGGCCAGAGTCTGAAAAGCTCACTGTTGGGCTGCCTGACCAGAATGAATGCCCTCCAGGTATCCATTGGTCTGCTGCAACTGCCTCTCTACACCCTGGATGGCATTCAAAATGGTAGACTGCCCAACAGTGAGGGCCCTGAGGAGGTCAATGGCCTCCTCACTGAGGGCAGCAGGGCTGACTGGGGCAGGGTCTGAGGTGCCTGGGGCGAAGGAGATGCCCACCCTCCTGGGTGAGCAACCAAGGGCCACACGCTGAGGGGCTGCTGGGAGGGCGGTGCTGGTAGGGGGGGTGGCGGCTGTAGCTGTAAATGCGGGTGGCACAGAGTGGCCCACCACCTCAAGGGAGCTCCCATCAGAGGAGGAGTCCGTGTCGCTGGTCTCTGCTCCTGTCCCTGCCGTGGAACTCCCCTCGCCCTCCGTCCCACTGGTGAATTCTGACTCCGTTGTGTCGCCCTTCAGGGCCATGTGGGATGCAGCTCCCTCCTGCTCCGGTGGCACTGCTCCTCCGCCTGATGATGCTAATGCACACAAGAACAGGGAGGGGGAAGACAGAAGAAAGACATGTTGAGTGCATGCAGTACCGCTACCGTTGGCGGACACTACAGACACAGAAGCCCCCTGCACTATGCCGTGCACTTAGAGTTCCCTAATTAATCACAGGGACATGGGTTGCAAGGCCTATGCACACATGGAAGTCACAGGAGCCTGACTAGGTGTAGTTGGCTCTTAACACTGGTGGGGTGGGGTGCCACAGGGCCTGCCTTACGAAGGGACCTTGCCTACTAAACTTGCCCTGGCCTAGGGGAACCCACAGCCCACCTCCCCCACCCAGACACCTACAATGCGCACTGAATCAGCAGAATGAGAGTCTACTCACCTCCTTGTGGCTGCTGTGATGCCCTCAAGCGCCCATTCAACTCCGGATAGGCCACTGTCAGGATCCGGAACATCAGGGGGGTCATGGTGCGACAGGCACCCCTCCCACATTGGGAGGCCATCCCCAGCTGGGCCTCCACCGTCTTCTTGCTCCAGCAGCGAATGTCCTCCCATCTTTTACGGCAGTGGGTGCTCCATCTGTGGTGGACCCCCAGGGTCCGGACTTCCTTGGCGATGGCACGCCAAATATCCTTCTTCTGGTGGGCGCTGACCTACAGGAATAGTACAGGGGAAAAGGAGAAAATATAACCATCCGCACCGTCACAGTGATTGGCCCGCATCCCTACCCTTGCCATGACGCACATGCACTCACCGTCGTATCATGCACACCTCATTCTCCCCCCCCATCTTTCAACAACACCACTCCACACAGGCATTGCCCATTCGGCATGCTCACAGTGTACTTACCTGTTTGTCTAGAGGACCGTAGAGTAGCGTGTACTGGGGGAGGACCCCATCCACTAGTTTCTCCAACTCCTCCGTGCTGAAGGCAGGGGCCCTTTCTCCAGACACATGAGCCATTGTCTCTTCCAGACTAAGGTCACAGCAGCACTTGCAGTGGAGGTCCTCTCCTGTCGAAGATCAGGTATCAAGTGAGTGAACAGGCAGAAAATGGCGGTCACATCCGTGGCGGTGCATACCGTCACCGCCGGCGTACATCGTCATTGGCTCCTGGGACCCATAGGGTCCAATGTTAACCAATGCAGGATTGCTCCGCGGTCTTTGACCGCCTACCCTGACGGTGTACAATGCCAGCGCAGTTACCTCACATCCCCTTGTCCCACATTACAGGTCAGGCAGCCGCCATTTCAGGGGGCCACAGGGCATTAATTTTGACTGCTTCACACATATCTAGGCCTTGCTTAAACACTAATACAGCCATATATCGATTTTCAAACATTTTGCTATAAAGTTGTGTTTACGTACCTCAGTGTTGGTTGACTCTCTGCTCGTTGTTCTCCTCCATAGAGCACATCCGCTGGGGCAGGTGATGAGATGGCGGCATCCTCCGGTGTACAGACCGCTGGTGGACCTGTCGACAATGGAGGAGCGACATGTAATTGTCACATACAGACTTGACCGTACCACAATCCTGGAACTGTGTGCCCAGTTGGAGCCAGACCTGATGTCAGCTATCCGCCATCCCACAGGAATCCCCCCTCTAGTGCAGGTGCTGTCAGAACTCAATTGTCAAAGCCCAGCTCACCTGAGTTCTTGTTCAGTTCTGATGGAGGTTGAAGACAATCCGACCCCACCCTGAAACTGCTTGTTCCAGCACACTAGTTTTTAAAACAGTGCACTAAGAACAGAAGCTCAAGGGAAGGGGGGAAGTGGATAAAATAAAAAAAAGAGAGACAACACCGTTCTTGCGTTTCCACTGTTGAAGTGCTGCACAAATCTGCAGCCCTTTCTGACTTCTGTAGAAACTGGTGCCTAATGAAACATAAACAAAGAACAGATAAGTGCAACCTATTCCTAAATGGGTTCCTGACCATCCCTTTATTTATTAGAAATTCTCTTCTAAAAGTGCCACTTGGATCCTGGTCTCTAGTTTCCAGGTTTGGAATGTGTTACTGCTCTGGGAAGTGTTTTCTATTACTGTAAAGCTTCTAAAACATTAAACAAATACCGTTATCAGAATTACCAATATCAAACATTCATCATAATATAACTAAAGCCTAAATTCCCAATAGCAGACTCACTTTTCGCATATTTCCAGAATCTTTTATAAAACAAATACTGTACTTTTACATCAAAATACAGCATGTAATTTGTGCAAGTCCTTGGTTTACTGTTTGCCTTGCTGTCAATGGTTTCCACTGTTCGATTCCCAAAAGTTCCATGAAAAAAAACAATGTCCACTTCACAAAGTCCTGCAAAATACTCCTGCAACAAAGAGCCTGAATCACAATGCTCGTGGAAGGCACTTCGCCTCAAACTGTCTATACATGAATCCAGAAATTGCCGTCAAAGCTCCCTCAGGTAATAAAAAGTTTTGCACTTACTTGTTGCTGGCAAGAGATACTGATCAGTCTAACCTTGTCTTCTTTCTCTTTTGCAGGTTACTCGTAGGAGAGAGGCTGAGGCAAGGAGGAACCGGAAACCAGAAGAAGGAAGAGCCAGCAGCTGCACCCATTGAAGTCAAAGAAAGTCTGTAAAGAGCAGGAGTGCCAGCGCCGAGGGATCTGTTCTCAGGTAAGCGGGAGGTAGACGAGCACAAGCACTGGGTGAGGCTCGGGGGATGCCTTTTATGGACAGGGCTGGGTGTGGTTCGAAGAGCTGGGTGTGGTTTGAAGGGCTGGGTGTGGTCCTCACATGCTGCACATGTTCTTGGAAGGTGTGCAGAGCTGGGTGTGGTTTGAAGAGCTGGGTGTGGTCCTCACATGCTGCACATGTTCTTGAAAGGTGTGCAGAGTTTCAGTTATTATGCAAATGAGTTGGATTAACACATGGCCTAGGGAGGAGTGTTTTAAAGAAGCCTTGGTAAAAGCAAGGCCCAATGTGTAAACAAAACAGCACATTAAACAACATACACAGAAGCCTGGGGGGGGGGGAAGGTGAGATAACAAGAAAGGCTTTCAATAGTAAGTTTAAAAGGGAGCTATTACAGAACCCACTAGTGCAGTGAGAGGGGACATGCTCTTTGCTGTGTACAAACCCTAACAGTTGCCCCCCTCAAAGGCCCTCCTACAGGACGGGGTTTTCCTGGATTTTTTAAATAAAACCGTCTAATCAGCTGTGGGGCATGTACATATGATGCTGGTTCCCATGAATTCTCAGATTCATCATATCCTTTCCATTCTACTAAATAAAACAGACGTCCACTAATTCTTTTTGAGTCTTTTATGCTTTTCACTTCATATTCCAGATTTCCCTTAATTGGTATGGGTGGAGGTGGTGGTTCAGGTCGGGTTTTTGAGTTGTACGGCTTAAGCAAGGACACATGGAATGTAGTATGTACTGGATATTCTTTTGGTAAATCTAATTTTACTGTTACTGGGTTTACTATGGCAGTTATACTAAAGGGTCCAATGAAACGTGGTTGCAGCTTTCGGGATCCCTCTATGTTTAGGTTTTTTGTGGAGAGCCATACCTTGTCACCAATTTTATACATTGGGGCCTCAGACCTGTGTTTGTCTGCTTGTCTTTTCATGCTTTCCTTGTACTTTAATAAATGTTTCCTGGCTTTGTCTTGTATGTCACCTAACCTCGTTAGTCTATCCGTTACTGTAGGCAACAGGGAATCTTCTAACAAAATGGGTATAGCTCTTGGATGATACCCCTGCAAGAAATAGAATGGTGAGCAAAGTAGAGCTGAATGCTCAGTATTATTATAAACAAACTCTGCTACAGGAAGAGCTTCCAACCATTCACTAGAATAATCAGCCAATAAACAACGTAGCGTTTGAAGTAAGGTTTGGTTCAGTCGTTCAGTCTGTCCATCTGTCTCTGGGTGGAAAGCAGTGGATAAGGCCACATCTATTTTCAGTTTTTCACATAATTTTTTCCAAAATCTGGAGTTGAACTGGCTCTCTCGGTCTGACACCACTTTGCTTGGCAAACCATGTAAACGCACAATTTCCCTTATAAAAATATCGGCAAATTCTGCCGCCGTGGGTAATTTCCGTAATGGTACAAAATGTGCCATTTTAGATAAAAAAATCCACTATAACCAACACTGTTGTGAAGGATTTTACAGGTGGTAAACCTACAATAAAGTCTACGCTCACAGTGTGCCAAGGTTGTTTGGGTGTTGGCATTGGTATTAAAAAGCCGTCAGGAGCCTTATGAGAAGATTTATGTCTTGCACAAATTGGACAGGTAGTGACAAATTGCTTAATGTCCTTTCTTATAGTGTCCCACCAAAAGTGTTTTTGCACATTTTCCAGGGTTTTTACCCAACCAGGATGACCTGCCAACGGTGAGGCGTGATGCCAAATTATCACCTGTGTTTGTAATTCAGAGGTGGGCACTAACAGCATGTTGTCGTGATGCAATAAACCTCGTTGTATTGTGTTATGGGAATCCTTTAACCAATCCTGAGGTGCTATTTGCATGTGTGCATTATATAGATCTGTGATGAAATCCTTCTGTTGTACTGGTGCCAACAACTTTTGGGGAGGAATAATGGGTTCTCCTATTTTATCTTGTTTCATGTCTGAGGTATGTCCGTATCTAGATAACACATCAGATTGAATTTGTTGTGCACCTGGTCTATAGGTTATAACAAAGTCAAATGTGCTAAAAAAATTTAACCAGCGCATCTGACGTGGTGTTAGTGCTTTAAGTGATCCAAAAAACTGTAGGTTCTTATGGTCAGAAAAGATTGTAACTGGGTACTTGGCTCCCATTAAATGGTGCCTCCATTCTGAAAAGGCTACTTTGATAGCTAGTAGTTCCCTTTCAGCCACAGTGTAATTTTGTTCAGCTGGCAATAACTTTTTGGAATAGAAGGCTATAGGATGTAACTGGCCATCTACTGCATCTCATTGAGAGAGAACTCCTCCTAAAGCTACTTGTGAAGCATCCGCTTCAACAAAAAAGGGCAAGTCAGGATCAGGATGTTTCAGAATTGGGGCTGAAGTGAACTTTTGTTTTAGGAGTTGAAAGGCGTGTGCCGCCTCATCAGTCCAAAGAAATCGTTGCTCTTTCCGCAACAAGGTAGTTATTGGGGCCGCAATGTCTGCAAAATGTGCAATAAACCTCCTATAAAAATTGGCGAAACCCAGAAATTTCTGAATATCTTTTACAGAGGATGGTTCTGGCCAATCAGCAATAGCACTGATTTTCTTTACATCCATAGTTATTCCTTGAGGTGCAGTATCCTAAAAAGTCCACCTTGTTGACATTAAAAGTACACTTTTCTAACTTAGCAAAAAGATGATTTTCTTTTAACTTTGATAATACTGCACGAACATGTTGGGTATGTTCTTCTGAGTTCTTAGAGTAAATGAGGATGTCGTCTATGTATACTATGACACAAACGTCCAGGAATTCGTGTAGGACCTCATTTATAAAGAACTGAAAGGCCGCAGGGGCATTACATAACCCAAAGGGCATTACTGTGTACTCAAATAAACCAAACTTTGTCTTGAAAGCTGTCTTCCACTCATCCCCCTCTTTTACTCGGACCAGGTGGTAAGCTCCCCGCAGATCTAGTTTAGTGTATACAGTAGAATGTCTTAATTGATCCAACAACACAGGTATTAGAGGAAGAGGATATTTATTCTTTATTGTAGCCTTATTTAGTCCTCTATAATCGATACACGCGCGCAGGGATTTATCCGGCTTCGGGATAAAAAAGAGTGGAGATGACACTGGAGATGTGGAATGACGGATGAACCCAGACTGTAGTAGGTCATCTAGGTAGGTTCTTAAGTATTTGGTTTCTTCGTCAGTCAAAGCATATACTCTGTTATTAGGTAAAGGGGCCCCCGGGATAAGATCTATACGGCAGTCATAAGACCGATGTGGGGGCAGCACACTAGCCTTTACTGGATCAAAGACGTCTTTAAAGTCAGAATATTCAGGAGGGAGACTTGGTTCATCTTGTGTAACACTAGCACAGTGTAATACTGTGCTCTCTTCTGTACCTGCTTCTTGATAGCAATTGGTTCTACAGAAAGAGGAATCCAAAGTAACAGTTCTATTCACCCAATCAATTTTTGGGTTATGAGTTGTTAACCAGGGAACCCAGAGAATCAAACCAAAATTAGGAGTATCTATCAGATCAAAGCTAATCACCTCTGTGTGCCCGTTCTGACAGACCATAACAAGTGGACTTGTTTGTTTTGTGATTAATCCAGAGGTCAATTCTGACCCATCCACTGCACATACTGCTTCTGGACAAGGCTTTAGGCACATAGGAAGTCCTAAGATTTCAGCTAACTTATTATCCACAAAATTTCCTGTCGCGCCTGAGTCCAGTAGGACAGGGAGAGAATGCCTCACTTGGGTAGTAACAATTAAAACGACCTGAATTCTGAAATGTCTAGGTATGTGCGGTACCCTGAAGGCTGCAGCATTAGAGGTTTGATTAAGATGTTTTCTCGAACAAGTAACCTCTCCCCTTGTCGAGCTTAATCGTTTCCCGATTCAGTTGAGGAGGTGGAGGAAACAGCACCCTTTCGTGGAGTTTTAGGCTTTACTGGACATTCTCTGGCAAAGTGACCTGCCCTGCCACAATATAAACATAATTTAAATTTTCTCCTTCTTTCTTTTTCCTCTGAGGTGAGTGGACCTCTGAGTGTCCCTATTTGCATAGGCTCTGGTTCAGGGAGTTTATTATCTGTGTCTTTCTTCTCGTGTCTAATAAAAGTTAACCGTGATTCCAGTTTGTATTTATCTCTCTTTCTTTCTCCTAGTCTATGTTCTAATTTCACAACTAAATCTACAAAGTCCGAATAGTCTTTTGGCAAATCAACGATATGAGCCAGCGCGTCTTTTAACTCGTCTCTCAAACCTTTATAAAAAAGGGAGACACGCTTTTCTTCTGGCCACTGTGTCTCAGTGAGTAAACGATTAAAACTAGTGAGATAGGTCAATAAATCCTTGTTACCTTGTTTAAGATTTAAAAGCTCATTATCACTTGCCTGCATGAAAGTGTGTTTTGCAAAAAGGCTGGTCATGGTATGTTTAAATTGATTCCAATTATGGAGGATGGGATCATCTCTATCCACGAAAGGAATTGACCAATTGGCTGCTGTGCCACCCAAATAAGACAAGACGAATGCCACTTTCGTATCATCAGTAGGGAACTGTTGTGGCTTACAAATGAAGTGTAATTGACATTGATTGATAAAAACATGGAATTTGTTACTATCTCCATGAAAACGTTCAGGTGCTGCTAAGGGCACAACATTAGGAACATTAACCGTAACCTCAACTGGGGAAGGCAAAGTTGTATGTTTTGATGGCGCCCCTGTCTCTGAGGAGGTTTTAAACAAAGGCGTAGAAGCTGTGTTCCACTGAGATCCCCTAAATTTATACCTGCTTAAATCCTGTTTTAAAGAGGTATTCTCCATCTTTAATCTCTCTATTTCCTCTTGCATATGTTGCAAGATGCCAGACACTGATTCATTATGAGCCAAGTCCTCATTTAGGGCCTGCGCCATATCCGTGATGTCAATGCCCTCTATTTCTTCCCCGGTATTCATCGTCCACCAGAACTGAAATGTTTTAAGGCTTGTGCTTCTGTCAAAGCCCAGCTCACCTGAGTTCTTGTTCAGTTCTGATGGAGGTTGAAGACAATCCGACCCCACCCTGAAACTGCTTGTTCCAGCACACTAGTTTTTAAAACAGTGCACTAAGAACAGAAGCTCAAGGGAAGGGGGGAAGTGGATAAAATAAAAAAAAGAGAGACAACACCGTTCTTGCGTTTCCACTGTTGAAGTGCTGCACAAATCTGCGGCCCTTTCTGACTTCTGTGGAAACTGGTGCCTAATGAAACATAAACAAAGAACAGATAAGTGCAACCTATTCCTAAATGGGTTCCTGACCATCCCTTTATTTATTAGAAATTCTCTTCTAAAAGTACCTCTTGGATCCTGGTCTCTAGTTTCCAGGTTTGGAATGTGTTACTGCTCTGGGATGTGTTTTCTATTACTGTAAAGCTTCTAAAACATTAAACAAATACCGTTATCAGAATTACCAATATCAAAAATTCATCATAATATAACTAAAGCCTAAATTCCCAATAGCAGACTCACTTTTCGCATATTTCCAGAATCTTTTATAAAACAAATACTGTACTTTTACATCAAAATACAGCATGTAATTTGTGCAAGTCCTTGATTTACTGTTTGCCTTGCTGTCAATGGTTTCCACTGTTCGATTCCCAAAAGTTCCATGAAAAAAAACAATGTCCGCTTCACAAAGTCCTGCAAAATACTCCTGCAACAAAGAGCCTGAATCACAATGCTCGTGGAAGGCACTTCGCCTCAAACTGTCTATACATGAATCCAGAAATTGCCGTCAAAGCTCCCTCAGGTAATAAAAAGTTTTGCACTTACTTGTTGCTGGCAAGAGATACTGATCAGTCTAACCTTGTCTTCTTTCTCTTTTGCAGGTTACTCGTAGGAGAGAGGCTGAGGCAAGGAGGAACCGGAAACCAGAAGAAGGAAGAGCCAGCAGCTGCGCCCATTGAAGTCAAAGAAAGTCTGTAAAGAGCAGGAATGCCAGCGCCGAGGGATCTGTTCTCAGGTAAGCGGGAGGTAGACGAGCACAAGCACTGGGTGAGGCTCGGGGGATGCCTTTTATAGAAAGGGCTGGGTGTGGTTCGAAGAGCTGGGTGTGGTTTGAAGGGCTGGGTGTGGTCCTCACATGCTGCACATGTTCTTGGAAGGTGTGCAGAGCTGGGTGTGGTTTGAAGAGCTGGGTGTGGTCCTCACATGCTGCACATGTTCTTGAAAGGTGTGCAGAGTTTCAGTTATTATGCAAATGAGTTGGATTAACACATGGCCTAGGGAGGAGTGTTTTAAAGAAGCCTTGGTAAAAGCAAGGCCCAATGTGTAAACAAAACAGCACATTAAACAACATACACAGAAGCCTGGGGGGGGGAAGGTGAGATAACAAGAAAGGCTTTCAATAGTAAGTTTAAAAGGGAGCTATTACAGAACCCACTAGTGCAGTGAGAGGGGACATGCTCTTTGCTGTGTACAAACCCTAACATCAATTTCCTGGTAAGTGGGTCTTTTCAAACAACAGTGGCCATAGCATCAGGGATGTCCCAGCCTATGTTCTCCAACGTGTTGTCCAGAGTGTTGTCTGCCCTGCTGAAACACATGCGCAGTTACATCGTTTTCCCTCAGGTGGAGGATTTGCCCACAGTGAAAGGTGACTTCTCTGCCCTGGGACATATCACCAACATCATAGGTGCCATTGATGGGACACATGTGGCCTTGGTCCCCACCTGCAGGAGTGAAAAGGTGTACAGAAACCGGAAGAGTTACTATTCTATGAATGTGCAGATGGTGTGTTTGGCCAACCAGTACATCTCCCATGTAAATGCCAAGTTTCCGGGCTCAGTGCATGACGCTTACATTCTGGGGAATAGCAGCATCCCTTATGTGATGGGGCAACTCGAGAGGCACCGTGTGTGGCTATTAGGTGAGGACATGGACCCAATACAGTGTGACTAGGTGTCTGGGTCTGGGGATGTCCCTAAGAGTTAGTGTGTGTCTAACAGTTGTCCCTCGATGTTTGCAGGTGACTCTGGTTACCCCAACCTGTCATGGCTACTGACCCCAGTGAGGAATCCCAGGACAAGGGCAGAGGAACGCTACAATGAGGCCCATGGGCGAGCTAGGAGGATTATAGAGAGGACCTTCGGTCTCCTGAAGGCCAGGTTCTGGTGCCTCCATATGACAGGTGGTTCCCTATTATACTCACCAAAGAAGGTGTGCCAGATCATTGTGGCCTGCTATATGCTTCACAACTTGGCTTTGCGACAACAGGTTGCTTTTTATGCAGGAGGATGGTCCAGATGGAGGTGTCGTGGCAGCTGTGGAGCCTGTGGACAGTGAAGACAAGGAAGCAGAAGAAGAAGACATAGACAACAGGAGCACGGTGATCCACCAATACTTCCAGTGAGACACAGGTAAGAAGACAACACTGCCTGCTACATCTGATATAATTCTTCTACCTCTCATCTGTCTGTCATTTTCACCCAGTGTATGGACACTGAGTTGTCACTTTCCCTTTCCATTTTACAGATGTGGGTCCCACTGTGTGACCTCTGCTTTGTTTCCGCATGGACTAGAGCTGTGTGACATACGTATGTTGACAATACATTGGATATAGCATTTTTCCACAGTTATTGCAAATACACATTTTCGAAAGCACAGACTGACTCCAGATTGTTTTGTGATTTAAGGGTGTTTATTTAAGTGCTAAATAGTGGAGGGGGTTGTAAAATGGTCAGGGGTGATGATGGAGGAATGTCCATGGCAGAGTCCAGTCTATTAGTCTCACAGGTGCATTGTCCAAAGGTGCATAGGAAGTGGAGCTAGGGCAGTTTAAGTATGGACAGGGTGACAAAGTGGGACAGAACGATGACAATCAGGGTGGTCTCATTTCTTGGCGGGGGTCTTGGCATTGTTCTTTGTCTTTATCCTGGATCGCAGGGACCGCTTGCAGGGTGGTTCTCCATCTGCAGGGGGTGGGGTGCTGGTGTCATGGTCCTGTGGCGGCGCCTTCTGTCCACTAGCGCCGGCGGAGGTGGTGGGCAGTTCATCGTCCAGGCTAGTGTCAGGGCCATCTTGTTGTGCCACAGTGTCCCTACAATGGTGCCCAGGGTGGAATTGATGGATTTGAGTTCCTCCCTGAACCCCAAATACTGTTCCTCCTGCAGCCGCTGGGTCTCCTGAAACTTGGCCAGTACCGTTGCCATCGCCTCCTGGAAATGGTGGTAGGCTCCCATGGTGTTGGAGAGGGCCTCGTGAAGAGTGGGTTCCCTGGGCCTGTCCTCCCCCTGTCGCACAGTAGCCCTCCCAGTTCCCCTGTGTTCCTGGGCCTCTGTCCCCTGAACCGTGTGCCCACTACCACTTCCCCCAGGTCCCTGGTATTGTTGGGGTGGTGGGTTAGCCTGGGTTCCCGGTGGTGGTGGACACACTGCTGCTTGACGTGTCCTAGGGACAGAGGTATGGGCCCGCTGGTGGGTGCCGTGCTGGTGTTTCCAGAGGGGGGAAGCTCTGTAGTGGCCTGTGCCAGTGTGAGGGGAACCGACTGTCCCTATGTCCCAGATGGGCCAGGCTGGTCATCTTGATCCAGTTGGACAGAGCTGCTGTCATCACTGTGGGCCTCTTCTGTGGGTGGAGTGGACATGTCTGGACCCTCCTGTCCGGTGAAGTTGGGTAGGGGTCCTGCAGGGGTGTAAAGGCATGATTATAGCATCTGTATGTGCCATGGTGTGCAATGGGTGGGTGACCCTGTACCCCAGTGCTTCCATTCTTGTGTGGGACCTTGTGTGATAATGGTTTAGGGGGGTGTATGGGTATGTGCAGAGGACATGCTATGGTGATGGGTGTCCATGCTTTGGTGTTGCATGCAGGGCTTGGGTTTGGGATGTGTGGTTTGTGATAGTGGGACATGTGTGAGGAGTTGGAGTGATGGAGGTGAGGGCGAGGGTGGGGGTATGTGATAGCATGCAGGTAGGGTGGGAGATAAGGTAGTTAAAGATTTGACTTACCAGAGTCCATTCCTCCAGCTACTCCTGCGAGGCCCTCAGGATGCAGTATAGCCAAGACCTGCTCCTCCCATGTTGTTAGTTCTGGGGAAGGAGGTGGGGGTCCGCCGCCAGTCCTCTGAACCGCAATCTGGTATCTTGAGACCACGGAACGCACCTTCCCCCGTGGGTCGTTCCACCTCTTCCTGATGTCATCCCGTGTTCTTGGGTGCTGTCCCACTGCGTTGACCCTGCCCACGATTCTGCACCCTAGCTCCATCTTCCTAGCTATGGTGGTGTGCTGCACCTGTGATCCGAATAGCTGTGGCTCTACCCGGATGATTTCCTCCACTATGACCCTGAGCTCCTCCTCAGAAAACCTGGGGTGTCTTTGCGGTGCCATGGGGTGGTGTGGGTGATGTGTGGGGTGGTGTGTGTTGTGATGTGTGGGGTGATATTTATGGGTGTGTTGTGTGAGGTGTGTGGATGTTGTGTGAGTGATGGTGTTGAGTGCCTGTGGATGCTAGTGTTGTTTCTGGTGGTGTCTCTCTCTGGCCTTCTGTCGCAATTGTTGTTGTAGGGGTTTGTGGGTGATGTGGGTGTGTGTTTTATATTGTATTTAGTGTGTGGGAGTATTGTGTGTATATGTATCAGGTGTGTGTATTTCGATTTGTCCAATGTGGTAGTGTTTTGTAAGAGTGCGTGGATTCGTGGGTCGTGATAGTGATAGTGTGGGCGTATTCCTGTTGGTGTGACGGTGGAGGTTTTGTTATCGCCAGTTTATCACTGACCTTTGGTGAGGCGGACTTTTGTGGGTGTCTAGATTTTGGCAGATTCCGAGCTGTGGGTCATAAAAGCTGTGCCGGAATTCCGCAGCCGCGGCGGTGTGTTGGCGGTCTTCTACACGGCAGTAAGCGGCTTTTACCGCCAATGATGTAATGACCCCCATAATACAGATATATCACCTGAATTGGCAGAATGTCATGGATCTCTGTCATGGATCTCTGTGATCAGTTGGAACCAGATCTGATGCCTGCCATTCGCAATCCCATCATTCAAGTCATGTCAGTGCTACACATCCTGACCACTGGGTCCTTTCAGAATACAGGGGCCCTAACTGCAGGAATGTCTCAGCCCACGTTCAGTCTGGTTTTGAAGGCTGTACTGTCTGCATTGTTAAAACACCTGGACAGTTACATCAGGTTTCCCCAACGTGATGATTTTCCCTATATGAAGGCAGAGTATTATGCTTTGGGACACATTCCACATGTGATTGGAGCCATAGATGGCACCCACGTAGCCTTGGTTCCCCACAGTACATTTCACAAATATGTGCCAAATATCCTGGATCAGACCATGATTCCTTCATCATGAGAAACACCAATTTCCCACTGCTGGTGACACAACTCCACACAGAGAGGTCCTGGTTGGTTGATAAGTCACATATGACAGGTATGCCTGCAAAGTTTTTTTCCTGTTATCACAAATGTGCATGTCTAAGATATATGTTTGTCTTGTTATACCTATTCCTTATAAGTGACTTTGGCTATCCATACCGTCGATGGTTATTGACATCAGTGAGGCACCGAACCATGCCAATGGAAGTCTGCTTCAATGAGGCCCGTGGAAGGACAAGGCATGTCGTGAAGTGGACGTTTGGGCTCCTGAAGGCAAGAATTCGCAGTCTGGACAAATCTGGAGAAGCCCCCCTCTACTCACCTAACAAGGTATGTCAAATTATTGTTGCCTGCTGCATTCTCCACAACCTTGCCCTGGGACGTCAGACACCATTCATACCAGATGGGGGGTGGGGGCAGCAGTAACTCTGAGTGGAAATGCAAATTTCACAAGTGAGGATGAGCCAGATGAAGCTGAAGCTGGAGACATCAGGACACATCTCATCAATCAGTTCTTCAACTGACTAAAGGTATGTGATGTGTTGTCAATAGTTAGATTCCCTTTTGCAATCTACAAATGATAGCTGGCATATCACCTCCTATTTATCATTATCTGTGAGGTCTTAGGTAGCTCCAATGGCAATGAGTCAGATATGAATGCAGATTGATAGTTGGTATTATGTACCAAACAGTGTGGTATACAGTTTCGCAGTGTAACGATTTGTAATTGCACAAGCAAAGTCACACTTGTAAAAATGACTTGTCAGAAATGATGTATGTTGACAATTATGTCATATCCCTTACCTTTGATAATCACAGATTTGCTGAGTTTCGGTTTGGCTCTTCCTCATTGCCAAGTCACAGACCGTGTCAAAGGCAGATGGGATTTGCAGGCAGATATGAGAAGGTGACATGGATGAGACCAGATAATGATTAGAATGAGTATGTGGATTGTCACTTATATGGCCAGACTGTTAGGACACTGGGATGGAAGTGAGTTTTCCTACCGAGAAGACCTGTTTGGTACTAGTGGTGGTCAAATGGTGCCATGTGTGTGTCCATATGTGGCTGACACATGAAAATATTGAGCCAGAGCCTCTAGCATCATAATGGTTACGGTTGTATGTGATCTACCTTGCACATAGCTGTCAATGTGTACCTACTTTGCAGACCAATGTGCATGTCTCTGAGGACTGAAATAGGGTAGTGGAAAACCTACAGGTACCTGACCATGATAAGTGAAAGGTTCCGGGACTGGGGACATCAGTACTGATCTCTGTCTGTATCATGGAGTATGAATATTAGGAAGCTAAGGTATGTATGAGCATGTGAAAAGGCTTTACCTGGTGATACAAAGGACCAATCTGTCTGCCTCCAGGCTTGAGGAAAGACTGACATATCCCTAACTTCAGTATCCTGTGGGTTAGTAGTGTATGACACCTAAGGTGACATTCTGAGGTCACCATCAGTATTACTCTATCTGTTGTTTTCATATCTACAAATGAATGTGTGGAGTTGCATAATAGAGCTGTTTTGGATTATGTCTTTATGACAACCCCAATGTTATGAGTCTCCTGGTGATACTGTACATGTGTGATTTCCATAACAAAGGTTGTACAATAAAGAGGGGCATATTGGTTCAAAAGTTGTCATACATTTCAGTTGTACATGGTTGATACATGACACTTACACAGGACTTGTGTTTAAGTGGGATTTATTGGAGAGTGCAATACAATATGTGTGACATGAAACAGAAATAACAGAAAGTAAACAGTGAAATGTTCAGTCACAGTGGATGAAATCATCAGGGTAGCTGCTACACCATTTGGGATCACGTCAGTATCCTTGCACCATATTAAAATGGAGTTGGTTTTCAGGACAGTCACCAGGGTGTATCTGGAGTACACAAGGAGAAATACTCAGGAGAAGATCACTTCCTGGAAGTGGGTTTGGTCTTGGCATCTGATCCTCCTGGTTATCTGGGTGGACGTCCACATTTGCAGGGCGTTCCTCTGCTACAGAGGGTGGGGTGTCTGAGGCATGTCCTTCCCCTAGCAGGGCCTCCATTCCACTAACAGCCACAGATGTTGAAGGGTCTGAAGACTCATTAACAGGGCGTGATGTTGTGTGACAGACCTACTCAGGGTAGTGTTTGATGTCCCTCAGCACCCCAGCAATGGATGCCAGGATGACATTTTGTGCCTGTCACTGCTGCAAGGCTTCCTGGTGGTTGTCCCTCTGCAGCTGTTGGATTTCCTGGCCCGTCATACCTTGGGAATTTTAGTAGGCTCCCATGACTTAGGATACAATTTCCGGGTCAATATTGTCCTTTTGAGCCCCCATCCTCTGACCCACACCATCCCTCCAACATACCCTATCCCACGTGCCACTAACACAGTGTGGCCATTCCCAGTGGTGGCAGTTCCATCATTGTCAGGGGTGACAAGAGGAGACTCAGGTACCTGCACTAGGGGGCACACAATGTATGAAACAGTCCTTGGGACACAGGTTTGGGGTGAATGGTTGCCTGTCATATAGCTGCAACAGGGATGGGGGAGTCCATATGGGCAGGGTGGGGCTGACAGTTGTTGACTGACCAGGTATCCCTGATGGACCAGCTTTGTCAGCGTCCACACATCCAGGGGTATTGTCCTCACTGGGGCCTTCATCCAGAGGGGTTGTAGAGGTCTATGGCATTCTCTCCATGGTGACATTGGCAAAGTTACGTGTGGGAGGAGTGGAACACACATTTGCTGTAAGTGATGCAAAAAGTTATCTTTAAGTTTTACAATTAGTCAAGTTGTGTGAGATGCACACACTGCCTTAACATGATCCCCATAAATGACAAGAACAACTGCTACCAATTCTTAGTTCGTACAACATGAGACTCTGATATTTAAATACCATACACCATGCTCAAAGATGTAAAGCTATGTTGGGACTTATTTGACTGCTTCTACCCTCCTATGTTGTTTGACTATTGACATGGGAGATAACCTTTTTGTGCTTAGTGACGTGTATGGCATGATACATGGCACAAAAAAGCTGCACAATGCACAATAGTGTCAGAATAGGGACACAGTATGTGAGTAGGCAATTGACATTGACCTCTATCTGGATGTGCTGCATGTGCATCCACTGGGGCATCTAGATTTTCCCCCAAGGTGAGTGAATTTCAATTTTTGGAATCTTTTTTCTAAAGACAGTTTGATTGGGCACTCAGCTGTAGGTGTGTTTTGCGTGTAGTGGGAGTGGGTTACTGCATTGCTGTCATTGCTATGAACTGTTGCATGGTGAAACATTCATGATGGGATACATTGGTTGTTATTTTCACATGCATGACATCTCACATTTGGTGCACTGTTTTGGTTTTCTTTATGGTAGAACATTGCTTTCTGGGAATTGCAGTGCTATCAGTTCCCAAGACCTCATAACCCATTCCCAAGGGCTATGGACCCAGGTGAGTTTAGTGGACATGTGGCATACCAGAAAGGAGTATTTGTACACTTGGCACAGAGGGGTGGTGGGTGGTTTGGTAATTGAGGTTGGGGGTAAGGTGGTGAGGGAGCATGCACAACAAAACAGTTTTGTGACGTATGTTGTGAGCACTCACCAGACTCCAATCCCCCAGGTATTCCAGTCAGGCCCTCAGGATGCAGTATGTCCAAGACCTTCTCTTCCCAAGATGTGAAAGTAGGTGGAGGAGGTTGGGGCCCACCATCAGTTTTGAGTACCACCAGCTGGTGCCTGGATGTCATGGAACAAACCTTTCCCCTGAGGTTGTTCCACCTCTTTCTGATGGCTTCCCTTGTGCAAGGATAGCTGCCTACAGAATTTACCCTGTCAACTATTCTTTACCACAACTCTATTTTCCTGGCTAGTGATGTTTGTTCGACCTGTGCTCTGAACAGGTGTGGCTCTACCCTGACAATTTAGTCCACCATTACCCTCAACTCCTCTTCTGTGAAACTTGGGTGTTTTTGTGGTGACCTGGTAGTTGTGGTATAGACTATGAGGTAGTGTTAAATAAAAGGTTGAAGAAAACGTTAGTGATGAGGTGTAGGTGCTGTGATGTGAGTGGGTGACGGTTGTTGTGTATTGTGTGTGATTGTAAACTGTGTGTTGTGTATGTTGTGCAGGTGTGGGATGTATGCATGATGAAATGTGTATAAGTGCCAAAAGTATTTATTGATAAATCTGTGATAGGTATTCCTCCTCTGTGGTTGTGAGTGGTGTTCTGTATGGGTGTGTTATATAGTGGAGTGTGTAGGAGGGTCGAGTATGTGCATGTGTGTCAGGTGTGAGATGTTCAAACTATCCAATGTGGTGTGACATTCAGTATGATGTGAGTTTAAACCACCGCGGTTCGCACCACCAATGGTTTTCTGCCATGGAAGAACCGCTGCCATGATTTCTGGATCATAATCTGATGGGAGGATTTTTGTCGGGCTGGCGATGCTGGTGATCAAACCGTCTTTTTTCCATCTGCCAGTGTCCTGGTGGTGACAGCAAATGTGTTGTTTTTTGGCGGTCTGAGCTGTGTACCTCTTAATACAGCGGTCGGATGACCGCAAACATGGCATTCGCCACCATGGCAGTCTTACTGTCAGACAGCTAAACTCATGGTTAATAAAGCTAAACTCATGGTTAATAAACTAAGTGGCTTATTAGTTGGGATGCACTGGTGTTCACCATAAGTAATAAAGTTACAATCTTACTAGGTCCACTCAAAGATTTCAGCGTTTAAACCTGTGCTGATGCTGGAAGCTGTGCCACAGAGCAGGCAAGCTTACCTTCGAAAAATATGTAAGGTATTTAGAAATATCAAAAAAGTTAAAAAGTCAAAAACACAACACAATAAAAATATCACTCTGGTTTGGACAAATAAGAGTTAAAAGTAATGCACGAAATGATACCAAAATTACAAAACCTCAATAAGGGGAATCAAAGATAAGAATCTTTAAAGATTTAGGTGAAAATAACACCAAAAAGTGTAAACCGTCATTTGTGGTCAATGGTCGCAGTTGACTAGGACTTAGGCATGATTTGAGGCTCTCTACAATGGACCACAGATCAGATACACCAAGTATATTTGCCGGCTAGGACCTGGAAGTAGAGAAGTTAAAAACTGTGTGTCAGTACTCAAAATAGGACTGGCACTCCCTCATATCCTTCAGCTGTGGATTGCAAGTGAAAAATGACTCAGTAACCCTCCCGGTGCATCCGTTCAATGCGGTTTTTGTTGGATAATTTCCATGATAAGTTCCCTTGACGCTCTGGAGCAAAGAATTTAAAACGTTCCAAAACCTATTTTGGTACCCAAACAACCACAAAAGTACACTTTCAATGAGCTTAAGGGGAGCACTGTGGGACATATTTATGAGCCTCTAGCGCCACAGGAGTGTCACTTTACATGACGCTCCAGTGGCGCTAACCTCAGCTCCATATTTACAAGGAGGTGTAACACCACTTTTTGTGGCGTTACACCTCCTTGTAAATATGAGCTCCTCCGACGCAGTTATCTGCGTCAGAGGGGCGTGCAATAGGTGTTGCTGTGGGTGTGCCACAGCAACACCCATTGCATTTTGATGCTGCCTCAGATTTACAAGATTTCATAAACCTGAGACAGCACCAAAATCTAACGCCACCCCCAGGGATTGTATTAGCAAACACAATGAGGAGGAATACTTTTATTCCTCCTCGTTTTTTGCTTTTTCTATGCCTGCTGCATTCTGCAGCAGGCATAGAAAAATCAAAATGGCAGAAATGATTGTTTATGTGCGGGAAGGTGTCCCTTCCTGCACATAAACAATCATTTTAAAATGACGCTTTGGCACTTCTGTACACAAAAGTGCCAACGCGCCATAACTGATTGTTTATGTGCGGGAAGGGACACCTTCCCGCACATAAACAATCACACCCCTCAACGCAGACATCTTTGCACGATGTTGCAAGGATGCCTGTGTTGGCGCTGGCAGGTAAATTTAGTGCCAGCGCAGGGGACAACACATGGGTACGCCATATTCACTTAAATACAGCGCATCTCTGCGATGTGAAAATGACGTAGCACGGTTTTGTCAATTTTGGTGCAGTGTTGCACTCTGGCATTTTCCCATAAATATGGGCCTTAAAGACTCTCAGTGTGTCAGATAGAGGACAACAACAAATTCAACAAAAAAATGAGAGCGACCACTGAAAAAGGGGCCTTTTCTCACACTATGACATTATTCCAGTTAGAGAATATGGCTATGACAACAACTTAATCTTTGATATTCTCACTCTCATTCATAAACCCTCTTACTGACTGATGAGCTTCCTAATATGTATGATTGAAAAGCAAATAACTTCCAGTTTAAAGAGCTCTGGTACCACCCAGCCTGCAGAGCTCTAAAAGTGAGACACTTCTACTGACATTTGAACCTTTCCCAGCTAAGCAACGCCTGGCTCTCAAGCACTTAAATTAGAATAGGGACACTTCACAAAATGTGCATACTATTTCACTTCTTGCAATCTCTTTGGTTGTGTACTTCGCACAGAGTTGCACATTATGGTCACAGCCGAATTCACCAGAAAAGTCAGATGTTTGCCTTGTTAGAATTATTAGAACATTAGAGAAAGTTTCTATTGCTAAATTCACAAAGCATTCTGGTATTCCTTGTAGGAAGCTGTGACAACCACATCTACCAATGAGTATCTGCACAAACATGTATACATTTGAAATGTGCACGAACACGTTTTTTCTTCCGAGGAAACACATTCTTCCCTGTGGAAAAATACCATTAATGTTGAAGGTGTTCCCTTCCCATTCTTCTACAAATATGTATTTACTACTGTGCATGAGAACAACACTGCTCCACCCTTTTTCATGGAAGGAAACTCCTTGCAAAAGATTTGGAAATAAATACCAAATTTTGAATGTACCTTTTGAAGAAATCCCCCTCTTGCATGACCCGCGTCTTTTTCCCTGTGAACAGGTTTTACCATACTGGTGTAAATATGTGTGTGTGTTTCAAATATATTTACAATGGCTTATTCACTTATGTGAATCACAACTTTTAATTCACACTATAAAACGTAACTATTTGAACACATCATTATCACCTAGGTGTCCAGAAAGCTTTGTGCTTTGAGATCTCAGCATTCAGTAAAGCCCCACCGGTGCTGGAAAATTAAGAAATGTATTCAATATAAATTTTGCCTTGAGCAGTTTATTTAAGATAGATTTTCTCTTTGCTAAAGTATAATATGCTATTTTTAGTGATTTTTATAACAGCCTGGATTATTAACTTTGCGGATAGGGAAGGTTTGAACTCACAAAACAAGCCAGCGCCTTGTTGGGTAAATTCTGTTTAAGTGAGAAAACGTGATATAACCTCGCAGCGGAGGCCCAAAGCAGCCGTTTTTTCCTTTGCAGTAAAGCATTTAAGCAACGCCAAAGTGAGAAAAGAAACCAATCATTAAAATTCCAAAACCATAATAGTAAAGCAGACAAATGTAATAAGTATTCAGCGGAAAAACGATAAACATTGGATAAGTGGATGAGATGTTATCGATTTTTTAAGGCATCCAGACGTTTGACATCGCAATGCTTCTTTCAATGTACAAACACCAAACTGAGAATCAGTAACAAGTTACAGAATCGCAATTTGGGTTTGCGATTCTGCACTTAAAAGTGGCGTGTTAAGAGTGTCCCTTCAAAATACCGTATTGCAGTGGTATGTATGGAATTCTGGTCACAAAACTTTATGGGCCTTATTTGTGTAGTATTAGTTGGGTCGATTTAGCGCCATGCAATGGGATGCAAGTGTGACGCTACTACTGAATGCGATTTTGTAACTCACTGCAGTGCAAGTTGCTGCATTGCGCCTCCCTGGGGTTACTTTACCCCAGGGAGGCGTTCCATGGGTGGGTGTGTGGGTGTTCCCATGCAACACCCATGGATTTTGATACATTCCCAGAGTTTCCATAAGTGGTAGACCCGGGAATTTGCTCAAACTGCTAATCCTCGCCTGGTGAGGCGTAAAAGGGAGAAATATGTTTATTTCTCCTTTTTATCTCTTTCTATGTGTGGTGTAATGTGCAGCACACATAGAAAGAGGAAAGTGTCTCAAGGGAATGCTTTTTGTGCAGAAAGGTGCCTCCCTGCACAAAAACAATCCTGCTTACAACACAGGCACCATTGCATTGTGGTGCACGGGTGCCTGTGTTGGCACTAGATAGCACATTGTGCGCCAGCACTGGGAAAAGGCAGGAATGTGCCGTATTATTTTACATATGGTGCATTCTTGCCCTTTTCTTGTCACTCAGTGCAATGTAGCAAGGAGACTTGCTGCACTGCATGACAACTTAATAAAAAGGCCCCTAAAAGTTTATTGACTACAGAAGTTTAGTGGCGATACACTTGCAAACATGAAGGGTCCTTAAAGGACCCCTTTCCCTTTGTAAATGTAAAAATAATGTTTGTCTATGAGGAGGCATTGCCTCTCTTAAACAAACAACAAAAAAATAAGCTTTCTTAAAAAAAATGTGGTCCCATCTCCTTTAAGGGAAACAGGCTCCATTTAGAATAATAAAAGGCTACTTTATTGGAAAGCAATCACAGATAAGATTGTCTGCTGACTCCCGAAAGCCACCATCCCTGTGATGGTAGCGATTCCTAGTAGGTCACAAATTGCAACCTACCTCAATAATATTCATAAGGTAGGTCGATTTGCAACCCACTAGGAATCACTATTTGCAAAATAAAACTTCAGTGCATTAGGAATTGCAATTTCCAAATTGTGATTCAGTGAGAATCCCCATAACCCATGGTTGCTGAATTCAATATAGAGGAGGGTGGCAGTGCGTATGCCACAAGCCATCAATGAGACGTTGATAGATCAACAGTGTACACATTGCCTGGCAATGCCCTGGAGGAGCCGTGGATTGCCTTGGATCGCTGCTCCTGGAATGACTAGAGGACCATGAAAATGTGGACTTGGAAGGGCTGTTAACTAAACAAGAGATTCTGCAAACCATAGATTCTTACTGGCCCCTGTCGCTATTGAATGTAAATCAGAAGATCCTCAGCCAAATTCTTGCACAATGTTTACACCTCTATCCCACAAAACTGCTCCACCCTGATCAATCAGGATTTATACCCTGTAGAAACCCTCGGTGTAACCTTTCCTACATGCACCCAGCCTAGATCAAGATTCTTATGCACTTGCCTTTCTAGATGTGGAGAAGGTGTTCAATTTGGTCACTTGGAAATATATGTGGCAGGTGTTTGACAGACTGAGGCTGTGTCCCAAATTTGTTGTTTGGATAAAACTACTCTATGCTCATAGGCTAGCACACATGTGTACGAGATGCCAGGTGCCGGTGTGACCCACCTGCAGCAATGAACTGGACCTGGGTTCCCTCTTTCACCTTTATTGTCCACCCTGGCAATTGAGCCACTGGCCTGCAGGCTATGGCAGGTGCTGAGTGGCTGCGGTAGACAAATAGGCCAGATGACTCATATAGTATTGTTATATGCAGACAATGCCATATTTAGCCGGACATCTCGGCCCCAATTTTGCTAGCCTCGATGAAGTAGTTTGGGGGAACTCTCAGGCTGTTAATCATTAAAAACTGGTATTGTTCCCACTGGGACAGTTAGAGGGGATTGAGGTCACCTGCCTACCTGCCTGCCTCTGGACTGCCCTGGACAATGGACACAGTCCATTATTTGGGTTTGCAGGTGGCACGTGGTGTGAAACAATGCCACTCTCTGAATATGGAAAGCGTGATTGCTGGCCTCCGATTGTCAAATCAAATCAAATCAAATTCTGGAATGCCCTCAGTTCTCATTGTTAGGGAAAGAGTGCCTCTAAGTATTACAGAGCCTTTATTTCTACAAGGCAACAGAGTTTCTGGGTCTATGCCACATATCCAAAGAGTGATGTGCAGATTGTGGGAGCAGGCGATCCACAGGGTGCTCTTCAGTGTGCCTTATGCACCTAAGCTGGAGATATGGAAAATGTGTCCCTTTGCACAGATTGCACGATCAATATCCGTAGCTCACTGTGCAGGAGGGGGACTGTGCTATCTTAGGGGACTTATCCTTCAAGCCAGTTTGTAACTCTCTCAGAGCCCACAGAGACTTTTAATCTTTGTATGGGCCAATTCCTTCAGTATGCCAAAATTGCAGCCATGGTGTAGGACATATGACGGGGTTCCCGGATGCTCCTGACCCCATTCTGACACTCGTTGCGTTGCTGACACTGACGGGCGATAGGAGACTCATTGCTTACATATACTGTGCATTAAGGGTGGATAGACCGAAACCCTCTCCTAAAGTAGAGGAAACATGTGAGCGGGTCTGCGAGTTCCAAATCATGACTGGTGGAATGGGCTAGGATACCCAGTGGGGTGAGGGACGTCTCTACTAACGCACACTTTATGCACATTCAGTATAAGTTGGTGCATGTCACTAATCTCTCACCTAAGCAACTAAATGCAATTGCTCCCCCTAGGGTCGCGTGTTGCAACCGTTGCAGGTGCTCAGAGGCAGACCTTTTTTATGGAGCTGCCCCCAGCTTGTTCATCCCTGGGACGAGGTCCTTCAACACTTACATGGAGCAACGGGGTGGGGGATACCCAGAGAAAACCATCTTTGCTCCTTGGGACTAGCTTCAGCTAGAAAACATTTCTAGGAAATGTATACTCCTTGGTCTGACTCTGGTGGCGAGGCATATAGCCATTAGGTGTTTGAACCCAATGCGCCCCTTGACCGAGACCGGCTGCATAACATGATGGAAGGGGCTGGTGGCAGAGACAGCACACATGAAAAAGGTCAGATGTGACGATAAAGTAGTGGATGACCTGCTGGCATGGAATGTCATGATTCATGACCTTGACAAGGACGTTTCTGCCACCTCTGCAGAGACAAGGCGGATGCACAGAATAAGTGCAGTTCTCCTGACCTAGGATCAGGCAAGGCTAATATGTGATTGTGGATATTTTAGTGGACTCAAAATAAATGGGTGTTCCATGACACTGTTTCATATACTTTGTTAAGGGAAAAGGGAGGACCGAATTGAGCACTGAGGGTTGGGATGGGAGGGAGGTTTCACTGTATTATGGTTTGTTGGATTTGGTATGTTGTTCTGTTTTGAGAATTTGCTATGTCACTTTCTATGATGCATTATGGGAGTTGTTAATGCTAGAAACTTGTGCAGAGACACTGTGCATCCTCATCAGGACCTCTGAATAGCTTTGAATATAATGGATGGTGTTGTTGTGTAGCCATTTTACCGTATAGTTCCATGCACGTTATTTTAGCACACTAGACCTGCCGCTGTACACTTTAACCTAGATATATTTTATTCAGCTTTGTTTATTATTTTAACAAGAGCCACATTTGCGGTCTTGCTTTATTTATTTTTATCTAGCTGTTCTTTGCTTAGGCCAGCACTGTTTTCTTAAACAAGCATGGGGGATGATGTCTTCCCAGGGGAACCTGAAGGGCAGAACTAGAGCTTAACATGCTGTGCTCTAATATAGCCTAGGTAGGAATTAGTCTATTGACTCTAGTGACAATATGGTAGCATTATTTCTATGCTTCACTCTCCTTGTCACAATTTTAATCTTGCCATGTTTTATCTTCCTAGTTGTTGCAGTACATGATTTAGTATCTAAGATGAAGTTGCTTCATTAAAAACTTATTGAAACATTTACTGCTTCTGCTTGTCCTTGTATATGAGAGACTAATGTAACTAAGAGAAACGGATGAGATCTGAGAGACCACGATTTCCCTGAGGAGTCAATTGTGTCATGCGCTCGGCGGCCCAATCAACCCTGCTCTTGGATAGAGATGAGGCACTGCTAGTTAGCCAGAGCAAAACCCGGATTGGGGCGACAGATGTTACCTGTAGTGGGATAGACTCAGTCCCCCACACCGCAGGCTATTCTGTCGCTCAAATCCAGTAGTCTCATTAGAATAATGAGAGCCTACGCGACATGGCATCTCCAACATTTGGTCAGGCTCTAATTTTCAGGTCCTCCTAAGTATCTCCGTCTCACTACATACGAAGACACCTCAGTTCTATATATGGAGACGTCCGTGGTATTAAGGATTTTCCTCCTCAGCTAAGTAGGGAGTACCTAACTAATGCTGTAGGTTGTCAAGCTTGAACTCTAAAAGGATAATCCCCACTTGGTGTGCTTATCTCTGAACAAATTTACCATTTATTTTGGCAAATCCACAACAGGTAGCAATTGCAGTCAATATGAGACCACCACTTACTGCACATTTACTGGCAGATGGCCTAACGGCCTAGGGGGGTCCAGTCACATTTGTTGTTGATACTCGCCCAGCCTATAGAACAGAACTTTTTTATTCTTGAGTCACATTTCCAGCAGTTGATGGGAACACTAATACATTTCATCATTATACAGCTGCAAACGTACCTGCACAATACAGAGCATATGCATATTTAGAAATACCTCCATCTTCTCAAGAACATTATAATTGGCTTGATGGCTCCCTACCCCACACAATTTTACACATTAGATTAGGACTCTAAGTATTGGCGGTCCAATCTGGCCTTCATTAGCCACTTATACACCTCACCCTGCTGCTGCAAACCTAACGGTAGCTGAGGTCTGTCGCTTATACGCTGAGCTGACGGCAATATACAGATCATTCAGATGATTAGTACAGTTTGTAATGCAAACATTAAACACAAACACAGCACGTGCTGCTCCGGCGCAACCATATGCAATAATGCCAGGTATTAACCCTGCGACTGTACTTTCGATCATGGGTAAAGTACCCGCCAAATGAAAAACAATTCTGTTTTGGTTGGTTAAAAAAATAAACGCCCTGGAAGCAATATTTCCCCATACGGGAGCTCAGCATAAACATAGAATATTAACAATGTGCTTGCCATTTGGAATACTTCCCACAGTAGATAATTGTAATACATGGGGCATGGCATTTGACACGCTCTATACTACCGCACACGGTACACCAACACTTGCCAATTTACCGGAAGCGTTAAAATAAATTCAAAATTTAATACGGCACTGCCCCGGTCCTGGATTTGGGGATGCATTTAATGGGCAATTTTGCCACGGTATTCTCAATTATATTAAGTAACCTTAAAGGGGAAGCGGTCGCACTAGCGGTGCACATGCAGCTCTGGGATGTTCCTCCACAGGGTCAAGAACGCGACCTGCCAAAGATTATCACAGAGACCTACTCTAGATTTGGTCGAGATAATCTGGGGGCCTGACCAACAAAACTACAATTTCAGGGTAAAACTAATAAAGATTCTACCAAGCAAGCTCCTGAGGGTAATAAGAAATGTTGGGATAAAAAGCAACAAACACCTAAAAAAGAAAGGGGAGAATCGCTGCATCCGGAGACCCCACAGAATAGATATGATCTCAGAACTAGAGATAATGTAAAAATGCCTGACTGATATCAATATACTGAGCCACGCCAATCTTGTTCTGTTGTGTAAACATTTTAGTTATAGCTCCATGCACGTTATTTTAACATATTAAGCCTGCCGCTGTGCACTTTAACCTAGATATATTATATTCGGCTTTGCTTTATTATTGTTACAATAGCCACTTTTACGGTCTTGTTTTATTTCTCTCTATCTGACTGTTTTTACCTAGGCTAGCACTCTGTTCTCAAACAAGACATTCTTGCTCACTCTGTGCTTCTTCCAAGGCTACAGTAAGATAGGTTGCCGGTGAATGTGGTATAAAGTTTTGTCTCTGACATTCATAGAAAACACACATCCTTACGTAGGGCCATTTTCTCAGAACATCAGTTGTTTTATTGCATAAACACTTCCCTGTCCCTTACATGCTAGAGGGAGATTCCAGCCAGAGAACCATGACTGTATGCTGATTGCTGAACGCTTTGCTACAGCTGCTTATGCAGACTTCAGGCCTTTGCTGAGGTATGGGGGGATGATGTCTTCTCAGGGGAACCTGAAGGGCAGAATTAGAGCTTAACACGCTGTGCTCTATTATAGCCTAGTTAGGAATTAGTCTATTGAATCTAGTGACAATATGGTAGCGTTATTTCTATGCTTTACTCTCCTTGTCACAATTTTAATCTTGTCATGCTGTATTGTCCTGGTTATTGCAGCCCATGCTTTGCTATCTAAGATGCAGTTGCTTCATTAAAATATTATTGAAACATATACTGCCTCTGTTTGTCATTGTGTATGTGAGTCTCATGTAACTGGGAGAAATGGATGAGACCTGAGTGACCACGGTTTCCCTGAGAAATCAATTATGTCATGCGCTCGGCTGGCCAATCATCCCTGCCCTTGGGTAGAGATAAGGCACTGCTAGTTAGCCGGAGCAAAACCCGGATTAGGGCGACAGGTTTCACCTGTAGTGGGTCACACTCAGTCTCCCACACCGCAGGCAATTCTGACACTCGAAATTCAGTAGTCTCATTAGAATAATGCGAGCCTACGCGACATGGCGCTGCCAACGTTTGGTCAGTATCTAATTTTCAGGTCCTCCTGAGTATCTCTGTCTCACTATATACAAAGACACCTCAGTACTATATACGGAGACATCCGTGGTATTGAGGATTTCCTCCTCAGCTAACTAGGGAAGACCTATGTGATGCTGGAGGTTGTTCAAGCTTGAACTCTAAAAAGAAAATCCCCATTTGGCCCCCACGCCAATCTCATTCCTTTCAGGACTCATCGGAAAAACGCAGTGAGAGAGGTGGGCGGTCGGAGTGAAGAACAGAGTACGTGAAACCGAGACAGGAATCACAACGCTCAAGAGTGGTTTCTGTTAAAAAGAAAGAGAAACCTCTCCAACAAAAACCCTAATTTAAAAAGAAAAAGGTGGCAGCAATTGCAGTTCGACATGCAACTCAAGAAGAGGGTCGATCTAAGAGCAGGAAGTGGGCACTAGCGCTGCTAGACAGCGCAGCAAGAGGTCACAATAGTTCGCCGGAGTCTTCTAGAGCATCTGGAGGTGAAAGCAACTGATGTCTTTCTACAGGTAGAAACTGCGGACATGCGTGTCTCCACGCCTCATAGGGTGTATAAAGTAATGCTACAGTTAGAAGGAGACATTGAACGCACAATAGACGCAATCTTTTGGGATCGCGTGGTAAATATATATGATGTTTTGTTGGCTGAACAAGATTGGCCACCTGATTTTGTCCGTACCTTCCCATGTGGGGAGGATGTTATTGATTGGGCATTGGCACAGACACCGAGTTCTTTCACAATCACGATGGATGTGATAAAGAATCCGCCTACCATGTAATTTCTATTAAAAATCAACTGCAACCTCAACCTCAGTATCCAATAAAACATGATGCAAAAGCACCTGTGAGAGAAATCCTCATACCACTAGAATACCAGGGCATAATTGAACCCTGTATCTCCCCAATGAATAATCCTTTATCCCCAGTAGCTAAACTGAACCATTCATACAGAATAGTCTTAGACTACAGACACCTGAACAGTTATACACGCACATAAGCTATACAAAACTCACATAGCACAGCACTGATGAACAAAATACTGCGCAAAAAAAAAAAAACAGCACTGGATATTTCCAATGGTTTCTTCTGCCAGAATATAGCACCTGAGAGTAGAGACTTAACAGGTTTCAGCGCACAAGACTCCCAGAAAAAATGCTGCTGTTTGCCCCAGGGATACAAGAACAGCCCAGGACTGTTTACAGCTCGTGTGACTGCAATTTTGCACGACATTGACCCTGAAGCATTGTCCTATGTAGAAGATATCTATCTCACGGATGATGAATTGCTACAATATTTAAAATGGTTAGCCCGCATTGTTGTGTGATTTTCTGAATTTGGTTACAAATTCAACTTCAAAAAAACAAAAATATCCTTCCTCAGCGTCCTGTTTCTGGGATACGAGCTATCGAGTGAAGGAAAGAGCCTCACGCCACAATTCTTAGAAAAATTCGCACAATTACAACCTCCAAATATGATTAAAAAACTCCAATCTCTATTGGGTTTCCTAAATTTTGGCAGAATTTACATTCCAGATTATGCAACACGCATAAAACCTTTACATGACTTAATACGTCCTGACTTTTCAAGTAAATTTTGGACAGTCAAACACATACGCATTCTCAAAAACCTGCAGACAGACATGCTTGCAGCACATCATCTACATACAAGGGACAATAAAACACACTTGGTCATCAGAGTAATTTCTGGTGCCATTGGTTTCACCTATGGAGCTTTTAATGAGGGCGAGACCGTCCCGATTGCATACAAATCACACTTGTATTCAGCAGAACAACTCTTTGCTCCCACTGAGAAAAACCTCTAGCCCAGGGAAAATGCATTATAGTCGTTTCTCCGATTCCAGCCCTTGAGGCTTTCACAAAAGCCAGCGTTCCTAACGCTAAAGCATTACATCCACGTTGGATACAGTGGGCCACGTCTTTGACTGCCACTGATGTAGATTACATTTTTGACCCAAAATTACAAACTCAAGAATTTTTGCAATATGAACTAGAATATCCAGTTCCAGCAAACACAATGCCTATTGATCAATATCAAAGAGTCATGTACACAGATAGCTCAGCGCAACCTGCAATTGGCACAAAACATCAATACTCCACTGCTTGTGCAGTCGTAAGTAGCTACATGGAGGATAATACATTTTGTCCCCAACATACATTCACGCAAACCCTAGGGGATTGCACAGCACAACTAGCAGAGCTGAAAGCTCTGGTGATGGCACTGGAACATATGGATCCTGCACATCTGACGCTGATTGTTTGTGATTAGTACTATTGTGTCCAGTCCTTCAATGAATACCTGCATTACTGGCGCCAGAATGGGTTCAGATATTCTAAAGGCAACACCATAAAAAACACAGACTTCTGTGGGGGGAAGTAGCAGATCTGAAGGAAATGCTACCAAATGTCCATGCTGTACATACATTGGACACCAGCACGTTGGAATACACGTGGCTGGGAATACAATGGCTGATGAAGCTGCAAATTCAGCAGTTGCTACGGCTACTGTTGCTGCAGTAACCCGCTTAAGTACGAAACCGGACAAAGACATGTGGGCTGCAGTGAAAGCCACGGCTGATGGTACGCCCTATCCAAAAGCATTTCTGGTAAATATTTCTACCGAATGGGAGGCTGCCTAAACGCTGAGGTTAAAATACCAGGCGTAGGGGTTCGAGATATTCCCAACAAAGATATAAGACCAGAGTTAATTAAAGCAGCGCATGAGGGGGTAGCATCTTCCCATGCTGGTGTGGTGGCTACAATATCATTGTTACAAGCCTGTTATTAGTGGCCAGGCCTATACAAAAGGGCCAAGCAGTATGTCTTTTGTTGTGACTTCTGCCAACAAATTAAGGTTTCCACTGCTAAACGTCATCCGCAGACACCCCTCCTAATCTCCAATAAACATTTACAATGTGTGTCCCTGAACCACTGAGGTCCCCTAACACCAGACAGTGGATACAAATACATCTTAGTCGCTGTTGACTCTTGCTACAGATTTCTATGGGTGTGGCCAGAACGCTCGGCTGAACCTCGGACTGTTATTAAAGATTTGTGAGTCTTTATCTGTACATATGCAGTTGTGGCTTTCCACTCGGACCAGGGCCCTGCTTTTGCTTCAAGGGCATTCAGGGATGCCATGGCTTCGTTGGGGGTCCAACTCCAGTACTCGTCTCCATTTCATCCCGAGGGAAATAGTGTCACGGAGCGATTAAACTGTGATTTAAAGAAATCCTTACCAGCCAGAGTCTTAGGTACGGGTTGTAGTTAGCTTAACCACCTGTATGGAGTCAAGGGAGCACTTAACAATCTGCCTAGAAGAACCCTCGGGGTCGTACTTGATTTTAGTGCCTGTTTGGAACACAAATGTATGTTCCAGATCTTGAAGGACCTGGCATGGAGGCGGCATAAACACCCTTTGAAATAAATGAACGTGTCACTGTCTTACAGGATTTGCAACAGTTCCGTGACGACAATGTTTCTGCCGGTGCTGCCTCCATAGTAATTAGGGATGTACCTCTAACACCTACTGGTGGATTCCTAAAGTTAGGGATCTAGTATGTGAAAAGGTTGCTGTGAAGAAGGAGTTGGGTACTTCTTACTGTGCACTGGTCCCAGCTTTAGGAATACATGGAAGCAGAACTGTCATTCTACCACCGTTGGCTAGTGCTAAGGAAAACCGCATGGTATCTATTGACAATGTCAAGTTACATCATGTGGCCGATCCTGCACAGCAGACCAAGAGGAACAGCCAGTAGTTCCCGAATACCTCCCACTACTGGTCAAGAAGTCCCTCTACAAGTTGTGAGGAGCAACACTGACACCGCTCTGAGCTTGGGGATGGTGGAAAATGATCTTGCACTGGTTCCACTGACATCTGTTTCAACAACTAACACAGAAATGACTGATCAATTTGGCACAACTTCAACACAGATGGATGGCGTCATTTATTCTGAACCACCGCAGAAACCCCCACCCGTTCTCCACCTACATACACGGCTCCAGCTTTTGCACGAACTGCTTCTGAATACTTTGCTGACGTCAACTACACCTTTTTGGACTCATTCACCTCATCTACATCTGAACTGTCAAAAACACGTAAGCTGATAAACTGGCTCAAAACATCTTACTTTTTTCCCCCATGGAACTATCTGTGGCTTTCTTTGACTATATTAGCTTTACTCCTTTGCATTGGGTTTGTCATAACATTCTTTCTATTAATACATGGCCATTTTCTTCCTGAAAGATCAACAGTTGAACTGGTGGATGAGGTCCTAAAACCCATGTTCCTCCTCACAAGCTCCGCAGAGACTTGTCTTTTGTGAAAATTTCCGCTATACCAATTCCTGATGGGATTGTCCAGGATAAAGTAACATTTGATATATGCGGCCCGACAGAGGTCATTCAAATACCATATGTGTTAACTTTCGATGAACGATGTAATAATACCCGGAGTTGTTTCTGATGACTGGAATGTGAAAACAGTTGATTCAATGATGACTGAATTGCAGTATTCTACTGTATTTGAGAGTGAAGATGTTTATCAATCTAAAGAAAATCATGGTGATATGTTTTGCTATAATTATTATGGGCACCATTTCATTCATAGAGCAAGTACCCCAAACACTATTATCAAGTACACACAATGGTAACATTGTCCAACTCCACCACAAGGAAGTTCTAAAACATATTCTGAAAAGTTTGCATATTTTTCTGGGCACAATGTTAAAAATGTTGAGTCATATTATCTTATATTGGAAAATGTACATATATTATTGACAGATACAAAATGTATTTATTCGGATTCCTTTGTTTCCCGGTTGGCTATAGAAGACGATGAGTATTGGTTAAAGTCAATTGACTAAAAAGTGTGTGGGGAACACAAAATTGGCAAATAAGGGGGAAGGAAGCTTTGTTTAGAGCATGCCCGATACCTGTTCAAATGATATTTTTAAATGAAACTGTAAAACAAACAAGTTGTTTAGGCTTAGCAAAGATCAAGGAATTGAATGTGCCCAGTATTCCTGCACCTGGAAATTTTTACAAATGGCAAGAATATATAAATGCAACTGAACATCAGCTTGATGAATGGGTCCAGAATGGCACTTTTAATGCTTCACTTTCACGTCCTGGTGGGTGGTTATTGTGGGCAACGGATACCAATGGGTGTCATAAACGTTTTATAAACTCCACAGGGTTTTTTAGAACTAATAGGCCGGATCCTCGCTATGTATCATCCGAACATGCGGGTATAGTAACAACATACAGTGTAGGGAAACTATGACAGCAATGGTTGAAGAGTTCCACACTAGATGTTGTTAGAGAACACCTCAGTCTCCTGTCTAATAACACTGACGTACAGGACTTCCTGTTAGACCCCTGAAAACAACGCAGAAAGCACTTCTTATATGAAGTATGTAATAAATTTGGAAGCTTTTCCAACAAGAAGCAGCTTCCCTGTTAAGGCAAATAGACCAGGAAAATTTACAGAAGGCATTAGCTGTTGTAGATAACGGGATTAATACCCTATCTGACAAAATATACACATTAAACAACATTGTTTCCACTGCAATAGAAATAATACCAAGTGAAATATCTTCCTTATTACATGGACAAAGTCAACTATGGTCCATTATGCGGTTGGGTTGGACACTTCAAACATTGAAGGCAGGTCACTTTCCCTGGCAACACGTTAGCGCAAGGGACATATTTTCTACATTTAACTTAATGTGACAACAACAACTAATGGCTAAGAAAGAAGAGACTTATGTCATGTTCAACATCGAAAAGTTAGAAAAGTTGCCTTTTACTGTGGCTGAAATACCATCTGTTGAATGGTTAATACACGGGGTAATTAATCTGCCTATTGCAACACTTCAATTCACGTCCTGTTTAAAACACATTGCGGTAGGCAGATATGAAAGGCTGGGAGATGGTTATATCCATGAGGTGTGGGAGCTGCCTTTCTCATACAAATGTCTCAGTAACAGGAAAGAAGTCTTTCTTAGCGGTAGTGAATGCAAGACTTCTGTCAGCCATTCGATGGTTTGTAAACAGCTGTCCTTGCACGAGGCGTGTAACGATTCGGCAACAAACTTGGCATGTTATCTGAAGGGAGTTCCCGTCCTCTTGATTAGACCTACGTTGCAGGTGCTTTCAAATGGCAGCTATGTTCTACTCAATAGTGAAGACTGTTGTGGGATGCGTGCCGGAATAGTTTATGTTATTTCGGTCTCTAAGATTGTTGCATGCTGCAGGAACGTACTCTTTCTTCCCACTAGACAAAGAGAGGTAGCTGACATTTGGTCCCATATTGTTACTTCTAATGTAAATTTTGACAAGTTGAGTAGGCTCTAGGCTTCATTGTTCCAAAAACATGTGGCACTCACATCTGCACGAGAGACCTATGCACTGCAGCTGGCAAGGTCATCAGCAGAGATACAGTCCCTTTTAAGTACCAACTTTCCAGGAAACTTTGGTGAGCTTGTGGGAAAAATTTTAAATGCACCCAGTACTACTAGAATCGCAAATTTCTTTAAGGCTGTTGGTTCTGGTTTCATTCACACCTTCTCCTCTATAGTTAGTTCAACACCATCAGCCATCCACCCAATATTCTCCAGTATTTTCGGGGGATTTCCGATAACTTTGGATATAATAGGTGGCATTTTGCTATTGCTACTTTTTCTGCACAATGGCTGTCCCACCGCACCAAGGAAGAATGAAAGCGCTCCCACCAGCACCGCTGTGTCATGAACGCATGATGCAGTACTTCGGAGCAACACTCCGGGAGCAATTGAAGTGTGACTGGTCTTTGTCATTCAGACAAGTTTTGCATTGTGTGCAGCCTGTGTTCCGGTGCCTCTGGTGCTCATTCGAACATGCACTGAAACTTTGTCTACGCAGTGCTTGCTTTCATTGGATGCTGATCTGTTGATGTTCTCGCTGAGGGCTCATTGCCAGACATGTGCGTTGAGGGTGCATTTGCTACGGAAAGCTGCTTATGAGTTGCCCTTCATGGAGGATGTGGCTTGAACTCATTATTGGGCACACCATGGAATGCTGCTGCCTTGGCTGAAGATCAGGCTATGGAACAGGAATGCTCCTTGATTCTTCTTGGCGATGAGTTTTCTACTTTACAACCTGCCAAAGCTGATGATTTCCTGTGTTCAATTGTCCCAGATTCTATTGGCAACTTCCAAAATGAATCTGACTCTTGAAATTCGGCCTTTCTACTCCACAAGTTAACATTTTTCAATTGACCTTTTATATATGCTCAAGTGTCCTTTTAACCCCTTCTGTGCCACGGGCGTAATGGTTATGTCCTGCGGCACAGTGCTAATGTGCCCAGGATGTAACCATTACATCCTGGGCACAGAGCCCAGAGGAAGCGCTAGCGCTCTCTCTGTGGGGTTCCCCCTCCCCCCAAGGAAGGGATGGAAGGGGAAGCCCTTCCCCTTCCACCCCCGACAGCCCTCCCAACCCCCCCAACATCCCCCTGTGACGTCAGCGCACGATCGCGCGCTGACCATCACAGAGGCCTCCTCCCATCGCGCTGGAAGCTCAGCTTCCAGCACGAATGGAAGAGAAATGCTCAGCATATTTTAGGCCATTTCTGCCCCCCTATTGTTATTAGGCCGATCTTCCCCCGGGGGGGCAGAAACCTCTAGGCGCCAGGGCTAAAAAACAATTTTTTTTTTTTTGTTTGTTTGTTTTTTTAGAGATGGGGTGCGACACATTAGGCAAGGGTCGCTCCCCTGGGGGGTCAAATTGTATTTAGACCAGTTCTGCCCCCCTTGGGGGGCAGATCGGCTGATTTTTGTTAGGCCAATCTGCCCCCATGGGGGCAGAAACCACTTAGGCACCAGGGATTGGTGTGTGTGTATGCGTGTGTTTTCTTTAGGGGGGCAGCCCATTACTGTTGGCCATATCTACCCCTCATTGGGGGCAGATGGGCCTATTTTTGGGAGGCTCATCTGCCCCTTTTTTTTCAAAAATAAGAGGGTGGGGGTATGGCCATACCCCCACCCCAAATAAATGGGGCCAAAGTTGTTCTGCCCACCAGTGGGCAGATAAGGCAATTACCCCTGATCCACACCCGGGGGGGCTGAAAGTCTACTAGATGCCAGGGAACTTAAAAAAAATATATATATATTGGGGTGGTGGCTACCAACCAGTACGGGCCTGGTTACGCCCCCACCTCAACTGAAGGGGGTAACAGTCTTTCAGCTCTCCCCGCACACTAAAACATCTTATCCCACAGCAAGCAAGAAGACATTTGATTATTTTGGGTTTTAGTTTTACATTTGGGCCATGAGAGCTTGGCTTACTCTCAAAATCGTCCCATTTGGAATGGTGAGGGCTACACTTTATGGATTTTGGGACGCTGCCATGTAGAAAAATCCACAAGACCTAGACACATATGAAAACTAAACGTCTGGGTAATTCCAGGGTGGAGTGCACCCCGCACCATTTTTGTACCCACAATCCCCTGCAAACCTCCAACTTTGCTGGAAATCACACATTTTTCACACGTTTTTGTGATGGAACCTACCGGAATCTGCAGGAATCCACAAAATTCCTACCACCCATCATTGTCTCATCTATACCAATAAAAATTCTGCTGCACTTGTCAGCCTAAAAATGTTTTTTTGCAAACTCCCCTTTTGGACCCCCTTTGTTCCCCCTCAATATCGACATGTTTTTGGCTCTTCCCTTTCACAAGCACTTGGCCCACCTACAAAAATGAGGTATCATTTTTACCGGGAGACTGAGGGGAACATTGGGTGGTATGAAATGTGTCCCAGTGCGTTGATCCCACACAGAAATGTGGGACAAATGTGATATTTTAGCTAAATTTGAGGTTTGCTGAGGATTCTGGGTAAGAAAACATTGGGGGATCCACGCAAGTTATACCTCACCGGACTCCCTCGGGTGTCTAGTTTTCAGAAAGGTCTGGGTTTGGTAGGTTTCCCTAGAAGGCTGCTGAGCCCAGGATCAAAAACGCAGGTGCCCCCCTGCAAAAACAGGTAGTTTTGTATTTGATAATTTTGATGTGTCCAGATAGTGTTTTGGGGCATTTCCTTTCGCGGGCAGTAGGCCCACCCACAAAAGTGAGGTACCATTTTTATCGGGAGACTTGGGGGAACGCTGGGTGGAAGGAAATTTGTGGCTCCTCTCTGATTCCAGAACTTTCTGTACACCGTAATGAGAGGAAAAAGTGTTTTTTGGCCAAATTTTGAGGTTTGCAAAGGATTCTGGGTAACAGAACCTGGTCAGAGCCCCACCAGTCACCCCATCTTGGATTCCCCTAGGTGTCTAGTTTTCAAACATGCGCTGGTTTGCTAGGTTTCCCCAAGTGCCGGCTGAGCTAGAGGCCACAATCCACAGGTAGGCACTTTGTAAAAAACACCTCTGTTTTCTGTGAAAAAATGTGATGTGTCCACGTTGTGTTTTGGGCCATTTCCTTTCGTGGGTGCTGGGCCTACCCACACAACTGAGGTACCATTTTTATCGGGAGACTTGGGGGAACGCTGGGTGGAAGGACATTTGTGGCTCCTCTCAGATTCCAGAACCTTCTGTCACCGAAATGAGAGGAAAAGGTGTTTTTTTGGCCAAATGTTGAGGTTTGCAAAGGATTCTGGGTAACAGAACCTGGTCAGAGCCCCACAAGTCACCCCATTTTGGATTTCCCTAGGTGTCTAGTTTTAAAAAATGCACTGGTTTGCTAGGTTTCCCCAGGTGCCGGCTGAGCTAAAGGCCAAAATCCACAGGTAGGCACTTTGTAAAAAACACCTCTGTCTTCTGTGGAAAAATGTGATGTGTCCACATTGTGTTTTGGGCCATTTCCTTTTGCGGGCGCTAGGCCTACCCACACAAGTGAGGTACCATTTTTATCGGGAGACTTGGGGCAACGCTGGGTGGAAGGAAATTTGCGGCTCCTCTCAGATTCCAGAACTTTCTGTCACAGGAATGAGAGGAAAAAGTGTTTTTTTGGCCAAATTTTGAGGTTTGAAAAGGATTCTGGGTAACAGAACCTGGTCAGAGCCCCACAAGTCACCCCATCTTGGATTCCTATATGTGTCTAGTTTTCAAAACTGCGCAGGTTTGCTAGGTTTCCCTAGGTGCCGGCTGAGCTAGAGGCCAAAATCCACAGCTAGGCACTTTGCAAAAAACAGCTCTGTTTTCTTTGTGAAAATGTGATGTGTCCACGTTGTGTTTTGGGGCATTTCCTGTTGCGGGTGCTAGGCCTATCCACGCAAGTGAGGTACCATTTTTATAGGGAGACGTGGGGGAACACAGAATAGCAAAATAAGTGTTATTGCCCCTTGTCTTTCTCTACATTTTTTCCTTCGAATGTAAGACAGTGTGTAAAAAAGACGTCTATTTGAGAAATGCCCTGTAATTCACATGCTAGTATGGGCACCCCGGAATTCAGAGATGTGCAAATAACTACTGCTTCTCAACAACTTATCTTGTGGCCATTTTGGAAATACAAAGGCTTTCTTGATACCTATTTTTCACTTTTTATATTTCAGCAAATTAATTGCTGTATACCCAGTATAGAATAAAAACCCCTTGCAAGGTGCAGCTCATTTATTGGCTCTGATTACCTAGGGTTCTTGATGAACCTGCAAGCCCTATATCCCCGCAACCAGAAGAGTCCAGCGGACATAACAGTATATTGCTTTCAAAAATCTGACATCGCAGGAAAAAGTTACAGAGTAAAACATGGAGAAAAATGGCTGTTTTTTTTCACCTCAATTTCAATATGTTTTTATTTCAGCTGTTATTTTCTGTAGGACACACCTGTAGGATCTACACAAATGACCCCTTTCTAAATTCATATTTTTGTCTACTTTTCAGAAATGTTTAGCTTTCTGGTATCCAGCATTGGTTTCTCACCCATTTCGGTCACTAACTGGAAGGAGGCTGAAAGCACAAAAAAGAGTAAAAATGGGGTATGTCCCAGTAAAATGTCAAAATTGCATTGAAAAATGGGGTTTTCCAATTCAAGTCTGCCTGTTCCTGAAAGCTGGTAAGATTGTGATCTTCCCACTGCAAACCCTTTGTTGATGCCATTTTCAGGGAAAAAACCACGAGCCGCCTTCTGCAGCCCCTTCTTCCCATTTAAAAAAAAAAAAAAAAAATTCACTGTATTTTGGCTAATTTCTTGGTCTCCTTCAGGGGAACTCACAAAGTCTGGGTACAGCTAGAATCCCTAGCATGTTGGGAAAAAAGGACGCAAATTTGGCGTGGGTAGCTTATGCGAACAAAAAGTTATGAGGGCCTAAGCGCGAACTGCCCCAAATAGCCAAAAAAAGGCTCGGCACAGGAGGGGAAAAGGCCTGACAGCGAATGGGGTTAACTCGTCATTATTGACATCTTTTATATATATATATATATATATATATATATATATATATATTGGGTTGAGTTTTAGTAGCTTTTATACATAATTAGGCTTTGAACCACCTTCAACTGGCAAGGGGAGAATGTTGTGTAGCCATTTTAGCTATAGCTCCATGCATGTTATTTCAGCACACTAGGCCTGCCACTGTGCACTTTAACCTAGATATGTTTTGCTCAGCTTAGTTTATTATTTTAACAAAAGCCACACTTGAAGTCTTGTTTTATTTATTTCTATCTAGCTGCTCTTTGCTTAGGCCAGCACTGTGTTCTTAAACACACACTCTGGGCTTCTCTCAAGGCTGCAGTGAGATAGGTTGCCGGTAAAACGTGGTAACGCTTTATCTCTGGATTTCATAGAAACATACACATCCTTACGTAGGGATATTTTCTCAGAACATCAGTTGTTTTATTATAAAAACACTTCCGTGTCCCACACACAGTAGAGGGAGATTCCAGCCAGATGACCACGACTGTACGCTGATTGCTGAACGTTTTGCTACAGCTGCTTATGCAGACTTCAGGCCTTTGCTCAGGTATGGGGGATGATGTCTTCCCAGGGGAACCTGAAGGGCAAAACTAGAGCTTAACATGCTGTGCTCTAATATAGCCTAGGTAGGAATTAGTCTATTGACTCTAGTGACAATATGGTAGCGTTATTTCTATGCTTCACTCTCCTTGTCACAATTTTAATCCTGTCATGCTTTATCGTCCTGGTTATTGCAGTACATGCTTTAGTATTTTAGATGCAGTGGCTTCATTAAAACCTTTTTGAAACATATACTGTCTCTGCTTGTCCATGTATAAGTGAGACTAATGTAACTGAGAGAAACAAATGAGATCTGAGTGACCACGATTTCCCTGAGGAGTCAATTGTGTCGTGAGCTCGGCTGCCCAATCATCCCTGCTCTTGGGTGGAAATGAGGCACTGCTAGTTAGCCGTTGCAAAACCCGGATTGGGACGACAGGTGTCACCTGTAGTGGGTTAGACTCAGTCCCCCACACCGCAGGCAATTCTGCCGGTTAAATCCAGTAGTCTCATTAGAATAATGAGAGCCTACGCGACAGTGTCACTGTGCACACTATGTTCGTGTCTAATATGAAAATGCCAATAACAAAACATTTTTTTTTTTAAAGATGGGTAAGACGCTGCCCCCCCCTTTTCTTAGGCACTAGTTTACCCCATTCCCCAGGGCCACTCATTTAAATGAAGGAGATGGAGATTGTTACACCCTGGTTACCTCATCCTCGAGGGACACTGATTTCAATAAAGGGTAGAGGGGTTGCATGACCCCTCTCCTGGAGCTTTGTGAGGCCATGGGGACCTCATCATCAAGGGTCACTTATTTAAATAAAGGGGAGAGTGGTCGTGTAGGCCCCCTCCTGGAGCATTGTTACAAACAGGAGATTCAATCCAACAGGGCAATTACTAAAAACAAAGGAGAGGGGGGCCTCACAGCCCCCTTCTCTGAGTCTTGTTAAGCCCTGGAGACCCCACCCCTCATAGTCAATGATTTCAATAAATGGAAGGAGGGGATACGCAGTCCTCCTCCCCAAGCCTTGTTAGGCCCTGGAGACTCTATCCCCCAGGGCCACTGATTTAAATGAGGGGGTCAGGGGCCACATAGGCCTCAGTTCCTGAACTTTGTTAGGCTCTGAGGTCCCTAACCCCCAGGGCCACTTGTTTAAATAAAGGGGATGGGGCACATGCAGTTTCCCCTCATTGAGCGTTGTTAGGCCCTGGGAACCCCACCTCCCAAGATAACTCATTTAAATAAAGGGGAAAGGTGCTGCACAGCTGCTTCCCTACCCATCTACCCATCTACCCATCCACCCAGGGCCACCGATCCACCCAGGGCCACTCATTTAAATAAAGGGGAGAGGAGCCACACACCCCTTGAGTCTTGCTAGGCTGCAGGGACTCCATTTCCCAGGGCCACTCATTCAAATAAAGGGGAGATCGGCCACGCAACCTCCTTCCCTGAGCCTTCTTAGGCCCAGGGGACCCCGTCTCCCAGGGCCATCACTAAAACAAAGGAGAGGGGGGGCTGCATGGCCCCCCTACTCGAGTCTTGTTAGACCCTAGGGATCCCATTGCCCATAGCTACTCTTTTAAATAAAGGGGAGAGGGAATACATGGCCCACCTCCCTGATCCTTGTTAGGCCTTGGTGACCAAATCTCCCAGGGCCATTAATTTCAATAAATGGGAGAGGGGCCGGTTTCACTGCTTGTTTGGGCATGGAAAATCATATGTCCTGGGGTTGGGTCTCTGGGGCATAGCTACGGAGGTAGCCCCAGGGGGTGGGGTCCCCAGAGCCATTAATTTCACAGGAAGGGGAGCCGAGAAGTTCCCCTCCTTTAAGTAATCAGCCCCAAGTGTGTGCTCCCTGGGGCTTTCTGAGGTTTGGGGAGGAGTGCTGTGCAGCTCACTCGCCATTTGGAAAATTTTTGGCTCCCCAGTGCATAAAAATAGTGAATGCTGGCCGATTGCCATTTTGTTTGATCACTCAGGTTTGGTGCATTTTGTGCCAATTGTACTTCATTTTTGGCCCAGGGGGGCCCTCTGGGTCTCTCCCATGGGGTCTAGGGCATCAAGGTATACCTACCATGCCTCTTATACTATTTTTCATTTTCTATTTCAGAGTAGGGGACTAAGGGGCAGTTTTAAGAAAAGTGGCTCTGCTTCCAATGATGTGCCACTTTACTTGCATTTCTTAGCGCCACTTAACCCCACCATGTGTGCGCCATATGTAAGATACAGCACACCTAGGCAGTAGTTAGGGAACTAACGTCAACAGTTTTGACGCTAGTTTGGTGCTTTGCAGGATTAGCGTCAAAGCACCTTGAGGCCCATTATAACTAATGGTGTGCCTCCTTTTAATGCCTGCTCTGTGCAGGTGTTAAAATGCAGCAAAAATTGTGCAAAGAAATGTTTTGATTTCTTTGCTCCATTTTTTTTGGGCCCCCCTAAAGGGGGTTTCACCCCCCTTGCACACATTATGCCTGGCGCAGGCATAATGTGGTGCAAGGGGTTACAAAGTGGTGCAATACATGCATTGCACCACTTTGTAAATCAGATGCAGCGATTTTGGCCTCGCTAGGCCACATCAGTGTAAATAATGACCCTAATACGGCGCAAGGAGGCGTGAGGCCCTATTAAATATGGGCCTAAGTCCCCGAGCCCTGTAATGGCTGCCAGCAACATTTTTCTCATGTCATGTCATGCAATGTCTTTTGGTAGCCATCCAGAGCACCCGCTCACATAGGAATCTGGCTCCAGCGTGAGTGAGATGTCCCAAGCAAAATAAAGCACCCTGGGCCAATCAGAACACTCTATTTTTAAATTAGCGGTACCGCAAGAGTCTCTCGACCCTCTCACATATACAATCATCCAGATGATATACAATTATTTTTTACCCCTAATTTCTCAAAAACTACTGAACAGGTTTACACCAAATCACAAAAAGCACAATCTGTGGACAAAGATCTAGATTCCTGTCAAATTTGGTGTAATTTTGTTCAGCAGTTTTTGCTGTGGCCCTCTTAAAGAAGCCTATGGAAAATGCATGGGGATTTTGCATTTCACTAGATCTAGGTGTGCAGATTGTGCTTTTTGTTTTTTGGTATAAATCTTTCAGTAGTTTCAGAGATATTAAAGGTTAGAAAATATAGATAGAGGGATGCGGAGCCTCCATGGATCCAAGATATCTCATGCTGAGATCTGATTGCCTGCCAACACTTCACTCAGAAGTGTTGGCAGTCATTTGGCTTAGACGAATCACAAAAACTGCCAAACAAAGGGGTCAGAGTATGAATCCCCTAATCCCCTAGCCATGGTCCTGGGGACCCCGCAAGGGCAAAAAAGTATTTTTAAAAAACATTTTGGCAAAATCTATGGATGGATCTGTGGATTTTACTGAGAATTGTGAAAAAAGGGCAGTCTCCCACGCTTCTAAGTCATTTTGCCCCGAGGTGTGCAAGGTCATGGCCAATGTAACTAAAAAGGAGGGAGCGCATCAGGCCCCAATCCTAGGGCATTTAGAAGCCCCAGGGACCACGACCTTGCTAGGACTTTGATCAATAAAGAAACATGGGGGCTGCAAGGACCCCCCCCCCCCCCGGGCCATGCAGACCACCAGCTCCTCGGAGAAACAAGTGAAAACTGTTAAGGGGGCTGCATGGAACTCCCCCATGCCCTGGGAATCACCACCTCCCCAGGGCTACATTTTATAAATTTATGGGGGCCACACAGACCCCCAGGCCCAGGGGACAACCACATCCGGGGGGCTACATATTAAATAATGTTGTGGGGCTGTGGTGACCCCCAGGGCCCCGGGCACAGCCACCTCCCCGGGGCTAAAAGCAAAATTAAAGAGGGGGTTTCACGCAGACCCCACCCCCCCGGGACCACCACCTCCTCGGGGCCAGATAATTTTTTTAAAAGATGGCGGCAGGCCTTGCAGCCCCTCCTCCTGGTCCATTATTGGGCCCATGCAGATTTAAGGAGGGGAGGCATGCGACCTCCCTCCTGGAGCCATACATAGCCCAGAAGACCACCACCCCCCTAATTCCTGCTACCTCCTGAGGTGCCCACATTCAGGAGGTGGCTGTTAGTTTTTGCTTCCAGCAAGTGGGAGCTGTCACAGCTCCTGTCAAGCAAACACAAATGCTTTGGTTCCAGCAAGTGGGAGCTGTCACACTGATCCCTCTTACTGGAAGCAAATTTTCATCTCTTTCTCTGCCCACAAACATGCGGGCAGGGAAAGAGATTCAATTGTTGCTTCAGCACGCAGGGAGCTACATTTTCAGCAGCTCCCTGCAGGTAGGAGCAATGCCGGCTCCCGCAGGAGGTGGGGAATTGGCTGGGACTGCTGGGGCCTTGAGGCTCCCACCGCAGTCCTTAACAAAACATTTAAAAAATGAATTGATCCCTGCATTGTTATCATAGATAAATACACAGGACAGGATTCATTCTGGCACATACCTTGTTAAAGAAAAGCAGGTGCGCAAATTTAAGCTCCTCTTCTGTAAAGTACTAATCATCCTAACTTTGTGCTCATGGCCAATGCAAAGCAAGTGTGTTTTATCTGCATTTCCACCATGAAAAGTTATCAATAAACCTTGAAGGATGTGTTTGCATCCTTTTTTTTTTTAGCACAATATCTCATGTAGTGACTGTGACAAGTGAGTTCTTTCCTGTCATCTGCTGCTGAGACCAGATATTCTGGTATCCCTTTTCCACGGAGGACAGACAGCTTACTAAAAGGAACCCCAAGCGCATTTTCCACCTATTTTGGAGATGTGTTCTTGATGAACAGGAATATAATCACATCTACACCAAACAAAAAAGCACTTCATGAGTGCCGTGGGGTAGGCTGCGGCCAACGCCTGCCACGTATGGCTGAAGGTGGTGCATGATGCAGGGTTAGGTGGTTATAGGGAGTTAGTCTCAGGGATTGGGAACAGGCCAGATCCCTGTGGCCAACCACGCCGCACATGGCCAAAGGCTGTGTGTGGTGCAAAGGTCGGTGGTTACAGGGGATTGGCCACAGGGCCTAGCAGCAGGCCAGGCCCTGCGGCCAACCCTCGCTGTGCACGGCTGAAGGCCATGTGTGCTGCAGGGTTGAGTGGTGATAGGGGGGTTGGTCACAGGGCCTGTCTGATTAACGTATAGAAATTAAAATTACTTTACATAAAAAATAGAAATTCATCAAAAAACAAAGCTTACATGAACATTATAGTTAGGAAATAGAATTAAAAAAACATATAAATGTCCCCAAAATTCCAAAGTTTGCAGGGGTGTTATAGTTAGGCTCGCATTTTTAATATAGAAAACCATAGAATTCAGCTGTTACAATTTGAGTTATTTCAAGTAATTATAACTCATGTCCTAAGGTAACTATAAAATGTGCCCTCGCCATGCCCTGCAAATTACCCCAGATATTACATCTCTCATGACATCTTCTATACCATCATTGATGATATCACTGTAACATTTGCAGCACAATTATTAATACGAAAACTGTGCATGGCAGTGCTGCCTTAGGGCAGGAGTTATAGTTACTTGAAATAACTCTAACTATAACAGCTGAATTGCTATGGTTTTGTATGTATAAAATGCAAGCCTAACTATAATGTCCCTGTAACCTTTTTTTTTAAGTGAGTATATATATATATATATATATATATGTATATATATATAAATATTCAAGTTACGGAGATGCAAAGTTAAGATTAGTAAATCCATACCTTTCTCAGTGCTCTTACCTCTTCGATATTTTATCCCTCAATATTGTGATCACTATATTGTGACCTGTCAATATTTTGTCTTTAATATGCCCTACCACAATCATTTCTCTTCTTCCCTTTTCTTAGTCAAGTTGTTGTCTGAAAGTCTCAGTGGTGGGCTCCTTTCTTACAATTCCCACTATGTGTTAATTTTGGTGAGACATATGATCAGAAAGATTCCACACTCGGCTCATTCCTTTTTTCAACCTTTCCTACCTATTTACTGCAGAACATTCACAGAAACCCTATTCTGGATGTCTACCAAAATGGCAGAATCCCTGAGCCACTGTGTGGAACATGTTAGGTTTACCTAGGGGCTGGCCTATTAAAATGAGCAAGGTATCACTAAGACTTTTTCTGGGCCCATTGCTCCTTCTGAGATAACAGAAGCCAGCTTGACTGTGTGGAAGATCAGATCCAACAGCGATCTCACACCAGTGCTCTCTTTATTACAAACATTTTACTATCAATGTTCATTCCTGTCCTTTGTAAACATCAGTGAATCAGAGTATTAGTGCTTTACCCGCTGCTCACATGCCTACATAACTTTAGGTGGATGCTACTTTAATTAGCCTTCTTCTGCCTTCCTGCCAGAGTTCTGACAACATACCAACTGTCCCAAAAGCCTTTTGTTCTATAATGTGAACCATTTCACACCTTTCAACTGACCTGCGGGAATCTTTTTTGGAAGTTGTTCATGTCAAAATTACAGCTTCCTATATAGGACACCACCTGGAATGCATAGCATGTTGCAAAATGAATATGACATATACCAGAATGAATGTACTATGGGGCATATTTATACTCTGTTTGCGCCGGAATTGCGTCGTTTTTTTTGGACGCAATTCCGACGCAAAACTAACTCCATATTTATACTTTGGCGTTAGACGCGTCTAGCGCCAAAGTCCATGGAGTTTGCGTCATTTTTTAGCGTGGACACCTACTTTGCGTTAATGATATGCAAGGTAGGCGTGCCCGTCTAAAAAAGTGACTCCGAGGCATGTGCACAGTATTTACACTCCCGGGCAAAATTCACGCCCGGGAGTGGGCGGGTAAAAAAAAATGACGTCCAGCCGCTTTTGCGCCGTTTTTTAGCGCCTGGACAAGGCAGGCGTTAAGGGACCTGTGGGCTCGGAAGGAGCCCAGAGGTGCCCTCCCATGCCCCCAGGGACACCCCCTGCCACCCTTGCCCACCCCAGGAGGACACCCAAGGATGGAGGGACCCATCCCAGGGAACTTAAGGTAAGTTCAGGTAAGTATTTTTTTTAATTTTGTTTTGTGGCATAGGGGGGCCTGATTTGTGCCCCCCTACATGCCACTATGCCCAATGACCATGCCCAGGGGACAGAAGTCCCCTGGGCATGGCCATTGGGCAAGGGGGCATGACTTCTGTCTTTGCTAAGACAGGAGTCATTTCAATGGGGGTTGGGAGTCGAAACAAATGGCGCAAATCGGCTTGAGGCGAAATATTTGCCTCAGCCTGACTTGCCCCATTTTTTGGCGCCCAAGCTCCATATTCCACTACGCCGGCGCTGCCTGGTGTACGTCATTTTTTTTCATGCACACCAGGCAGCGCCGGCGGCTAACGCCGGCTAACGTCATTGAATAAAGACAGCGCCTGCATGGTGCTTCAGAATGGCGTTAGCCGGCGCTAATTTTTTTGACGCAAAACTGCGTTAGCGCAGTTTTGTGTCAAAAAGTATAAATATGGCCCTGTGTGTCAAAATAAATTTGATACTTGGCAGAGTGAATCTGACTTGAACCAAAACAAATATGAAACCAGGCAAAGTGAATATGCTACTTAGTGATTATTATGAATAACTCACACTCAGAATTGAATAAGAGATATACTGAAATATATATCAATCATACTGAAATAAATAAGGCCCTCACTGTAAATAATAAAGCAATCTCTGAAACACATACAATATTTGTCAAAAAGAATGAGACATTTCCTGAAATGACTGACATATGCCAAGAGGAATATGACACACATTGGAATGAATATGACAGCTTGAAATTAATATAAGGTACTGAAATGAAAATGCATTATTCTGAAAGGAATGTAATCTGCAATGAACATTACATTTATAAAAAAAAATGAATATGGTTTGCATTGAAAGTAATATGATACACATTGACATGATTATGATATGTGTTGCAATTGGTATGAGTCATGTTAAAATCAATATAATGCGTTAATATGAATGAGACATCTATTGAAAGGAATATGGCATATGCTAAACTGAATATGACATGAAATGAATATGAGCCCTTTTGAAATTAATTCCACATGGCTTAAACTGAATATGACCAATGCTGACATTAAAATGAAACTTGTCAAATTGAATGTTATGCTTTGAAATCAATATGATGCACATCGACATGAATATTGCATGTATTGAAATGAATTTGACCCATGTTGAAATGGATATGACCCATGTTGAAATGGATATGACCCATGTTAAAATTATAATGTCAGGTGTTAAGATGAATATGACATCCACTGACATGAATATGCCATTCATTTAAAGCAATATGACACATGTTAAGATTTATATGAACCATTTTCAAATGAATATGACATCTGATGAAGTTGATATGACCCATATCAAAATTAATATGACATTCATTAAAATGAATATGACACTTATTGAAATGGATATGAAACTATATGAGATAAATATAGCAAGCTTTGAAATTAATAAAGCACATATCGAAATGAAAACAAGCCATGTGTAAATTAAAATGCTCACTGTTTAAATGTGGCTTGCCTTGAATCGATGTTTATTTGCTTTAAAATTAATAATACATATTGAAATTAAGATTACTTATTCTGAAAGACTATGATATGAACACAAATTGATTAACTGAAATAAATATATGTTTTCGACTATGTGCTACATTTAGTTTTTGCCAGCTTTCGGACCCTGAGCACTTTACCACTGCTGACCAGTGCTAAAGAGCAAGTGCTCTTTGTCTAAATTGACCTGATGATTGGTTTATCCATGATTGGCATATTTGTTTTACCAGTAGGTCCCTAGTATAGTGCAACATGTGTGCCCAGGACCTGTAAATCAAATGCTACTATTGGGCCCGCAGCACTGATTGTGCCACCCACATGAGTAGCCTTGTGAATATGTTTCAGACCTGCTACTGCAGTGTCTGTGTGTGCAGTTTTAAACTGCCATTCAACCTGCAAGTGCACCCACTTGCCAGGCCCAAACCTTCCCTTTTACTACATGTAAGGTACCCCTAAGGTATGCCCAAGGCAGCCCCATGGGCAGGGTGCAGTGTTTTTAAAAGGTAGGACATGTACTGGGGTATTTTACATTTCCTGATAATGAAATACTGCTGTAGGAAAGTATCATCTTCCTTGGCATGTTACCCCCATTTGTACCTGTATGTCAGTATGTTTTGCCTGTCTCACTGGGATCCTGCTAGTCATGACCCCAGTGCTCATAGTTTATGGCCTAATGTGTGTGTCTGTATAGTGCTTGACTGTGTCACTGAGGCTCTGCTAATCAGAACCTCAGTGCTTATGCTCTCTCTGCTTTTAAATTTGTCACTGTGTGCTAGTGACTTCATTTACCAATTTCAATTGGCTCACTGAACCCCCCTTATAAGTCCCTAGTATATGGTACCTAGGTACCCAGGGCATTGGGGTTCCAGGAGATCCACATGGGCTGCAGCATTTCTTTTGCCACCCATAGGGAGCTCAGACAAACCCTTGCGCAGGCCTACCACTGCAGCCTGCGTGAAATAGTGCACACTATTTCACAGCCATTTACACTGCACTTAAGTAACTTATAAGTCACCTATATGTCTAACCTTCACTTGCTGAAGGTTAGGTGCAAAGTTACTAAGTTTGAGGGCACCCTTGCACTAGCAAAGGTGCCCCCACATAGTTCAGGGCCATTTCCTGGGACTTTGTGAGTGCGGGGACGCCATTACACGTGTGCATTACATATAGGTCAATACCTATATGTAGCTTCACAATGGTAACTCCGAATGAGGCCATGTCTAAGATCATGGAATGTCCCCCCATTCCAAATCTGGTATTGGGGAGCCAATTCCATGCATCCTGGGGGCTCCAGCATGGACCCCCAGTACTGCCAAACCAGCTCTCTGAGGTTTGCACTACAGCTACAGCTGCTGCCACCTCACAGACAGGGTTCTGCCCTCCTGGGGTCTGAGCAGCTCAGTCCCAGGAAGGCAGAACAAAGCATTTCCTCTGAGAGCAGGGTGTTACAACCTCTCCGTTTGGAAATAGATGTTACAGGCTGGGGAGGGGTAGCCTCACCCAGCCTCTGGAAATGCTTTGAAGGGCACAGATGGTGCCTTCCTTGCATAAATCAGTCTACACCGGTTCAGGGACCCCTTGTCCCCTGCTCCTGTGGGTTCTCTTCAGATTCTGCTTGCAAGTTTCCTTCAGGAATCCTCTGCAACTACTACTTCATCCTCTGACCTCAGATCAACCACAGCCTGCTTCAGGAACCGCTGTAACAGCAACAAAGTATCCACAAGGGATACTTTTCTTCTGCAACTTCAGCTCCAGCCAGCAACTGCAACAGTTTCCATGGTGTGCATGCTCTGGGGACTTCCTGTCTTCATCCTGCACCAGAAGGACTGAAGAAATCTCCGTTGGGTGACGGAGTCACTTCCCTGCTCACGCAGGCACCTTCCAAGATGACGACTGGTACCCTTGGACTCCTCTCACAGTGACGAGCGTGCCCCTAAGGACACATAGGGTGGATGCCATCGACCTAGGCTGTCCTGAGGTCCTGCTGACGCAATTTGGAGGAGGTAAGACCTTGCCTTTCCTGAGAGCGATGGTACCCCTGTGTACTGCATCTTCTTCACCTCCTGAGGCCCCTGTGCATTATTTGCTAAATTCCTTTGTGCACTGCATGGCAGCACACCATCCTGTGATGCTCAACTCGCTGAGTTGTTCTCTTTGTAGGTTAGAAACATGTGTTTAAAGGAGTGTTTTGTGGTACAGGTACATACCACCGAAACCTACTCTGAAGTGACATGAGTCTGCATATGGTAGGCCATATGTCCACACATGCACAGGGAAGATACTTTCTGTGCCCACCATGCCAGCCCTTTCATTGTCACTCAAGTGTAAGGTAGAAGTCTGTACTATGATAGTTGCCTGTTGGGACTGTCTGCATTGAGTCAGTGTTGCAGAGTGTAAATGTGTTTGTCCAGTCAGGCCTAACACGTTTACCCTTCAGAACCACATTGCTGTGTGGTGTTTCATTGTGGCTCACATCACAGTACATGTTGCAGGAGCATCGAATACCTGATGTCATTAGGCTTTCTTAGTCATTGTAGGACTTGAGCAGGGTAGTGGGTTTGTCTGCAGATGAATCCAAAAGTGTGTACTCATGTCCCTGTACTTAGTGGCATGAACTTCACACTTGTGGTGTGTTGACAATTGCCCATTTTATGCTTGATGTTTCTGATGTGTGTGACACAACCATTTGAGCAAAAACTTGTGTTTGTAATCGCTTGATTTGTCTCTTGCATCCATGCAGGTAAACACCCATCAAAAGAAGGAGCTTTGGAGAGCCATCACCAAGGAGGTGCAGACCTTGGGGGGGTCCATAGCTGGCAAAGTGCCCACTGTTTCAAGAAGCAGAAGGACCTGAGGTGCTGGGCCAGAAGATCTCAGAGATTCAGATAGGGCTGTCCTCCCAACGTGGGCAGGCGCACCTCGAAGCATGACCCCCTTAGGGGCCCGCATTCTGGCAGTAGCATACCCGGACCTTGATGGGCATTTGCAGGGAGCACAGCAGCCACAATGAGAACAGGACATATTATTGCCTGTCACACAACCAAAGTAATGTGTTAGGTTCTGACATCTCCTCCTGATGACTGGGGATGGACCATGTGTGACACACAAGATGAGTAACTGTTTGTGTAGATATGTAATTTGGTGCATATTGATGTGCCTTGCCTAGTAGCCCAGGGACCTAGGACACATCTGAATACAATCCACAAAAAAATTGCTCTCCAGGGACAACACATTGCTTTGTACAGTGATCAATCAAGGAAGGTTTGTTGTTGTAGTGGGTCTAAATTCTACGCAACAGACCACTACTCCTAAGTGATACAGTCCAAAGAAAAAGACGTGATGGATCACTGTCCTCAGCTATGTGTCTGGTCTAGTAAGTAAATTGACATCTGCTCCCAAGAGCCCACTTGTTTTCAGTGTGTGAAGGGTGCTGGTGCCTCACTACTGTCTGACATGTGAAGGTGGCATCACACATGTGACAGAGCATACATTGTTCTTTGGGTGCAGCTACAGATTAAAACTTTCCTTTGGTAAGTGGGGAATGTCCATTGATTGACATGATTTATGGCCCATCACTGTTGTCAAAATTCCATGTGCTGACATGTTAGCATGTGTCCCATTCTCTTTTAACAAAATGTGTACACTGCTGTTTCATGCTTCATTGGCCTGTGTTCACAGGTAGATTTCTGTATTCCCTCACATATAGTTGCATGCCAACCTGTCTTTGGAATTGGACATATGCAATAGGGCTACAGGCAGGAGTGTGTCACCATTGATTGTTGGCTCACACATACTCTCACCCGTTATTGCATGTGATTTGGCATGTACAACTTCAGTAACAATGAGAGATATGACATGTAGGACTAGAGATTTTATACACAATGTCTATTTCCATACCATTGATGTGGCATCAAGTGGCAAAGTGCACTGCACATGTGAAATGGGAAAGTTTGTTGCCTGACTGTTGGCACACATCATGGAGTGACTTGCAGTTTTGTTGGAATCACATGTGGTTGGGTAGAACCATTCATCCACGGACATCTGGGTTTGCACGACCAAAATGGAGACAGTGATGTAGCTTCCCATTGGGCAACATGTCTAGGGCCTTCTACAAGTGCTTGTAAATCCCTGGGCCTCTCCAATATACAAAAATCTAATGGCTTCTACTGATGCAATCAGAGTTTGTCATTGTAAGGGGTGCCATATAGTAGTGGTGATTTCCCTGGGGCTAGCTTTTTCATTGTGTTATGTATTTTAGCAACATATCTCCCTGTCAAGTTGCACATTTTGACTACAGTGTACATTCCCATGCCAAATATGTAGTATATCTGAGCAACATTAGTACTACCTCCATGACTCAATTAGGACAATTTACACATGGTGAAGTGTCCATTGTTGACATATTTTCAGTGTGACGTGAGTATTTCCATGCCACCTTCTTCAGGATACTGTACTGCTGTCAGCAACATGGCAGGATATGAAGCATCATTTCTTATTGTTGTGTTATTGCGTATGGACAAATAGATGTCTGCATGACTATGCAACACAGGGCCAAATCCCGGACTTCGTGAGTGCAGGTACACCATTACATACATGCACTACATATAGGTCAATATCTATATGTAGCTTCACAATGGTAACTCTGAATATGGCCATGTCAGGTGTCTAGGATCATGGAATTGTCCCCCCATTCCAAATATGGTATTGGGGGGCAAATCCCATGCATCCTGTAGGCTCCACCATGGACCCCCAGTACTGCCAAACCAGCTCTCTGAGGCTTGCACTGCAGCTACACCTACTGCCACCTCACAGACAGGGTTCTGCCCTCCTGGGGTCTGAGAAGCGCAGTCCCAAGAAGGCAGAACAAAGCATTACCTTTGGGAGGAGGGTGTTACGCCCTCTCCCTTTGGAAATCAGTGTTACAGGCTTGGGAGGGGTAGCCTCCCAGAGCCTCTGGAAATGCTTTACAGGGCTCAGATGGTGCCCTCCTTGCATAAGCCAGTCTACACCAGTCCAGGGACCCTCTGTACCTGCACTGGTGTGAAACTAGAAAAAGGGAAGGTGAGTGACCACTCCCCTGTCCATCATCACTCCAGGGGTGGTGCCAGAGCTCCTCCAGTGTGTCCCTGGCGTTAGTCATCTTGTTTTCCAAGGTGTAGGGACACTCTGAAGATCTCTGAGTGGCCAGTGCCAACAGGTGATGTCAGAGACCCCTCCTGATAGGTGCATACCTGGGCAGGTAGCCAATCCCCCTCTCAGGGATATTTAGGGACTCTCCTGTGGGTTCTTCTTCAGATTTGGCTTGCAAGTTTCTACCAGGAATCCTCTGCAACTCCTGCTTCATCCTCTGACCTCGGATCAACTGTAGACGGCTCCAGGAACCGCTGTAACTGCAACAAAGTATCCAGAAAGACTACTGTGACTCTGCAACTTCAGCTCCAGCCAGCAACTGCAACAGATTCTGTGGTGTGCACACTCTGGGGCCTCCCTGTCTTCAGCCTGCAACAGAAGGACCAAAAAAATCTCCTGTGGAGTGACAGAGTCACTTCCCTGCTCCAGCAGACACCTTCTAAGACGACAACCGGTTCTCTGGGACTCCTCTCCTGATGACGAGCGTGCTCCTTAGAACACAGGTAGTGGACCCTGTCAACACAGACTGTCCTAAGGTCCAGCTGTTCAAATTTGGAGGACGTAAGAGCTTGCCTTCCCCGTTTGCAACAGTACCCCTGTGCACCACGTCATCTTCACCTCTTGAGGCCTCTGTGCACTATGTGCAAGAATCCTTCATGCACAGCCTGGCCCAGGTCCCCAGCACTCTATCCTGCGACACTCAACTCGCTGAGTTGTTTCTGGCACCGTGGGACCATCTTTTGTAGTGTGCACCTGGAATTTGCACCTTCTTTGTTCCTATGTCCTGGGACCTCTGTGGGTGCTGCCTGGTCATCTGTGGGTTCCCTCCAGTGTTGGGAGCCCCCTCTGCATCCTCAGTCTGAGTTGAGGTCCCCAGGTCCCTCCTGGGTCCAGGCAGCGCCATTTTGACACATTCCGTGACATTGCTTGAACCAAGGCTTGTTTGACTAATCCAGCACTACAACTCACCTGAATCCAACATCTCCATGTGGGACATCCTTTGCATCATGCAGGAACCCACAGCCATCTTCTTTGTTGCTCTTCTGCAGACTTCTTCCAGCCGGAGAATCCTCTTTTGCACCATCTTCTAGGTTGGCAGGGGCTCCTGTCCTTCCTGGAATCTTCTGCGACTTCTGGACTTGGTCTCCTCTCTTTACAGGTCTTCAGGTCCAGGAATTCACCATTTGTTGCTTGCAGTCCTGCTTGGTTCTTGCAATAATTCTATTCACGACTTTTAGTGTGTCATGAGTAAACTTGCAGTACTTTACTCCTCCTTTCCTGGGCTCTAGGGTGGGGTATTTTACCAACCTTTGTGGTTTTCTTACACTCCCAGCTCCCCTCTACACACAACACTTGCCTAGGGGGGAATTTGTGATTCACATTCCACTTTCTTAGTATATGGTTTGTGTTGCCACAAGGCCTATTTCATCCTATTGCATTCCATGGTATTTTCTATTGTTTGCACTATCCTATGACTATTTACTTATCTGATTTTGGTGTCTAATGTATATATTGTGTATAATACTTACCTCCAGAAGGAGTATTGCCTCTAAGATAATTTTTGGCCTTGTGTCACTAAAATAAAGTACCTTTATTTTTGGTAACACTGAGGCCCTAATTCTGAGTCTGACGGGCGGCGGAGGCCGCCCGCCAGACTTCCCCCCTCCGAAATACCGCTCCGCGGTCGAAAGACCGCGGAGGGTATTCCGAGTTTTCTCCTGGGCTGGCGGGCGGTCTTCGCAAGACCGCCCGCCAGCCCAGGGGAAAACTCCCTTCCCACGATGACGCCGGCTCGTAATAGAGCCGGCGGAGTGGGAAGGTGCGACGGGTGCAGTTGCACCCGTCGCGTATTTCAGTGTCTGCTTTGCAGACACTGAAATACTTTTAGGGGCCCTCTTACGGGGGCCCCTGCCGTGCCCATGCCATAGGCATGGGCACGGCAGGGGCCCCCAGGGGCCCCGCGACTCCCCCTCCCGCCATCCGGTTCCCGGCGGGAGAACCGCCAGGAACTGGATGGCGGGAGGGGGAGTCGGAATCCTCCATGGCTGCGGAGCGCGCTCCGCAGCCATGGAGGATTCCTACGAGCGGCGGAAAGTCAGCGGGAGACCGCTGGCTTTCCGCGTCTGACCGCGGCTAAACCGCCGCGGTCAGAATGCTCGTAGGAGCACCGCCAGCCTGTTGGCGGTGCTCCCGTGGTCGGTGGCCCTGGCGGCCACCGACCGCCAGGGTCGGAATGACCCGCTGAGTATTGTCTTTTATTGTGTATAAGCACTGTGTAACTATAAGTGGTATTGCAGGAGCTTTGCATGTCTTTTAGTTCAGCCTAAGCTGCTCTGCTACAGTTACCTCTATCAGCCTAAGCTGCTAGAACACTACTACATTTCACTAATAAGGGATAACTGGACCTGGTATAAGGTGTAAGTACCTAAAGTACTCACTACAAGCCAGGCCAGCCTCCTACAACAGCTCACAACCCACAGCCCCACACACCTCAGTCACCATACCCCCAGACACCACCACAACACCCACAGACACATCCACCACATTTGCTGTTGTTTTTCAGTATCTGACTTTGTGGGAAGTGTTGGTCACCCAAGACAAGGGTAGATGTTCACTGTATGGATATGTGGGTGTTGATCCACTTGGGGTATCATTGCATTGTGTTATGCTTGCTAGGGTAAGTATTTCATCTTGTGTTGGCCAATGTCAGCATGTATGGTGTAGATTTGTCCCCTGATATAGATTGTACTTTCGTCTCATGTTCAGGAGCTAGAGGTTTGTTAGTCCACACATGGAGGGTGTTAAATTGTGGTAGCTTCCTTTGGATTTGACTGACCATGTGTCCTCTTTGATGTGTGTACCTTACAGCTACATCATCTAGATGTCTGGACCATGCTGTTGCCGTTGTATGTGCTTTCTTGACTTGCGCTCACACATTTGGCAGCTAGGCATCTCACTTGGCTCAAATAGTGTTTGTCCCTGAGATACATGAAGGGTCAGTTCCTATGCAAATGCTGTTTTAGGGGCATGTGCAAAGTGAAATGTGTCCATGAATGCTCCTGATGTCGCCATCACTATTATGCAGGTATTGTTTGCATTGTGAGCTTTGGATATTTGTTTCACAACCTATTATGCAACCCATTGACCTTCCATTGTGTTACAATGTGGGTGCTGTGTGGGTCCATCGATGAGCAGCACCTGCGGCAGGACGTGTGTGTGATGGGCTCCATGGCGGCACAGGTCATGTAACACTGCCTGCAAGTGAGTTGCTTTCTTTATGCTTTCCGTTTCCACCTGCTGGGGTGTGCTGATTGGACTGCCACGGTCACGCTGGCGGTAGGCAACATAATAATGTTTCCATCTGAAACACTGGCTCCGTCGGCCTTTTTGACCTGCCTCGCCACCGCGGTGGTCTGCGCTGCCTGATGGTGCTGGCAGGACTGCGGCAGTCTTTCCCTATGGGACTGCCTGCATCGTAATACTGTGGTCTGACTGCCAAGCAGATGGCAACTCCGCCAAACTCGTAATGCGACCCTTTGAGAATATGTAACGTTAATTTCAATATGTAATATTAACTTTAAAGCAAATCAACATAAGTTCAGAGTAAGCCAAATTCATTTAAACAGCAGTCATATTCATTTAAACATGGCTTCTGTTAATTTCAATATCTGCCTAATTCATTTCAAAGCATGTTACATTTATCTCACAGTTTCATTTTCATTTCGAAAAGTGTGATATTCATGTTACAGAATGTCATATTACTTTTGATGTGGGCCATATTAATTTCACCAGATGTCATATTCATTTCAAAGTGGCTCATATTCATCTTAACATGTGTCATATTCCTTTCTATGAATGTCATTCATTTCAATGGATGTCATATTCACCTTAACACCTGTTATAATAATTTTAACACGTGTCATATCCATTTCAACATAGGTCATATTAATTTCAATATATGTAGTATTTATTTTGCTCTGTATCATATCAATTTCAAAGCACAACATATTAATTTTGACAAGTTTCATTTTAATTTCAGCATTGGTCATATTCAGTTTAAGACATGTTGAATTCATTTCGGTGGAGCTCATATTTGTTTCAATGCATATCATATTCATCTTAGCATGTGCCATATTTCTTTCAATGGATGCTTCATTCATATTAACACATCTTAATTTTAACGTGAATCATATCCATTGCAACATATATCATATTCATGTCAATGTATATCACATCACTTTCAATGCAAGCCATATTCATTGTGATAAATGTCATGATCATTTTAACATTACTCGTATTCATTTTAAAACATGCCAAATTTATTTCAATGAAGGTCATATTCATTTCAACTCATGTCATATTCATTTTAACATGTGTTATATTATTTTCAATCAATGTTAAGTTTATTTCAATGGATGTCATATTCATATTAACACTTGTCATATTAATTTTAAGATGCAACTTATCAGTTGTAACATATATCATATTAATTTGAATATGTATCATATTAATTTGAATATGTGTCATTTTAATTTCAAGGCGTGCCTTATTCATTTTAACAAATCTCTTGTGAATTTCAGCTGTGATCATACTCATTTGAAGACATATCAACTTCAATTCAATGGGATTGCATTAATTTCAACACAAGCCATATTCACTTCAATCATCTCCTATTTATTTCTGTGTGTCTCATATTAATTGCCCTCTCGGTAATATTCATTTCAACACAATAAAAATTCATTGCAACATGTTTAATGTTCATTTCAATGTACATTGTATTAGTTTCAATGTGCATTTTTTCTTTTCAGAATACAATATATTCATTTCAATACTTTATATTATTTTCAATCTGCCATATTAATTTCAATGTATGTCATATTACTCTTGGCATAAGTCAATCATTTCAAGAAATGCCCCATTCTTTGTGATTAATATTGTATTCGTTTCAGTGATTGCTTTATTGTTTACAGTGAGGGCGATATTAATTTCAGTATGATTTATATATATTTCAGTATATTTTTTATTCATTTTGGTGTGTGTGTTATTCATATTAATCACTAAGTAGCATATTCATTCTGCCAGGTTTCATATTTGTTTTGGTTCAATTCAGATTCACTCTGCCAGGTATCATAATTATTTTGACACACAGTACATTCATTCTAGTGTGTGTTATATTCATTTTGCAGCACGCTATGCATTTCAGGAGGTGTCCGAAAAGGGGAGCTGTAATTTTGACATGAACGGCTTCCCATAAATCTTGTCACTTTCACTGTGCCAAATGAAGGCCAAGAGATTCCGCTGAGGACTGGACATGCTTCATACAGAGAGGAATACCTTCATAAAAATAACCATTGGAGTGTTGTTTCCACAAATCTATTTTCACCAACAAATTTGACCTCTGACAAATATCATAACAAAGCAAAGATGTTTTGCCTAGTGCATCTCTTAGTCAACTTATAAACATGTAAACATAAAAAGAAAAAGATGGTTCAACCAAATGCAGTTAATAGCACTTTTGTTTACAGTTATCACAAAAATATTGCATCTTATATGTTATATTATGTTATTTGTGTAGCGCTAACGTATTGTGTCAATTCCTTAATTAGCATGTCTCGCCTTTTCCATATTGTGCAGTGACCATGTAAGCTACTTACAAGTGCTTTAGCTAATGTACCAGTAGGCTTTAAACAGGTGAAGAAGACTTATATTGAAATACCTAAAGGTGAAGTATGACACTTGGCATTAGAAATGTATTCACCATTTTTAGGGAACAGAGTTCTTTCACTGGCAGATGTTTAGCAGACCTCACTCAAATATATCGTTAAGTCCGAGAAACTGAAGCAACAATGCAGAAATGGAACTTCTGTGAAAACTTTACAACATGTATATTAGAATTTTTAATGTGCACTTTTGCTTTCATTAGTCAAGTCTGTACTGGTGCCAGAAAATATACATTGATGTGGATAAAAGATTTACTGCGATTGTTTATTCAAGTTACGACTCCAACTGTAATGCCCTCTCTTACAATAAGTTGGGCATTTGCAGTAGTACCACAATTCCATTGATTATGTTTCCACAATTGTTGTTCGTATTATTTAAAATAATTGTGTATGAAGATGTTCAAACAGTTTTCCTATATGTCTGTGCACAGATAAAGACTCTGCAATAGGCACTAACTGTCTGGTAGTGTGAATGAGAACTTCTGGTGTTAATGTTGCAGGTGTTATATTGGGAGTCATTACATCATGAGTGCTTTCCTTCAAAGATATGTTGGTAAATATTGTTCCTAGCCTCCACTTCTCCTCTCCCTCGCTCTCTCTTTCTCTCTTTTGATATATGTTTGATTAAATGTAATATCCTAATATCAATTAATGTATGATATATATATATATATATATATATATATATATATATATATATATATATATATATATATATACACATATACACACACACACACACATATATATATACATATATCACCAGAGTCCAGAAAAACCAATGACTGCATTCACTCAGCGGCCAGTGCTCCAGTGCTCATAGTAACTTTATTCAAGATTATGGGTTTCGGCCGAAAAGTCCTTGCTCATGTCAAAATGGTGTAATATCACCAATGAATATAACCCCCATGATAAACAACAAAAATGACGAACACCAATACTGTGAACACAAGTGAAATCAACAACAGGAGCCGCCTTGGAACAGAGATTTTAAATGACACACATATATGCATTATACACAGAGGTTGATGTATCTCTATATAAACACTTGTCTAAAGACTTGAGATCACCCTTATCCATATTATATCAACCATGGGGAGGAAAGGAAACAAAATTAAATATAAAATCTAAAAAAATATAAATCACTGAATGGAAAGAACAAATTAGATATAATAATCACTGTGGAGTGGGTTTAAATGTGTCACAAACCATTGTAGAGGCCTGAGACACTGAGGTATATAATAGAATTTGTCATAGTTGCAAACTAGGTGCAATACAAGATGATTGTACAGATTCACAGTATCCCCACAGCTTGGAGCAGAACTAGTGGTATAATATATTTGTGCATTTCTTTCTCCCCAAAACACATATCATATTATCTGAATCTCCATCACATGAATATCACATGTTCAGTCACAAAGCATGTTGTTAACCCAACTTCTCGTATTTTCGTATTGAGAAATATCATATAACCTTTGTAACATCCTACTTAAAACCAAAGACAAATGAAATGCCATTCTAACAAATCTCTGTCCCCAAACCAAATAGGTTAAATTAACTGCTGGCAGATGAACCAGGCATGTTGTTGTCATATACCCACAGTGGCGTTACCCAGAACACAATAATTATGTCTATAACGAAAATGATAACTAACACAAATGTCTTTGTTTTAAAACCACCACAGCTCTGCATCTGTGGTGCTACATCAAATGCCACATCCCTCAATGCAAAACAAATACTATCCACCATGAAATGATGAAAGTACACATACTTATCTTAAGACTTTGTCACACCATCATATTGTAGATGAAGAAAAGGGTAGGGGAGCTTCTGGCCCACCACAAAAGATGAGAGCGGCCCCAGTCCCTTTCCTTTCTTCCTGCAGGACAAACACGCAAAAGTATAAAAACTGAAACTGGTAACTCTAATGATTACATCAAAGCAGCAAAACGAATCCTGATGCCAGCAATAGTAGAGACTAAACAAGTCTTTATTTCTATACATCATCAAGTCTGCAGAAATATACAACTGCTATTGTTAGACTTTTCATCCTCGGCATGGCCTCTCTTAACTTTTTGCCTCTGTTTCCCAGGTTGTTGATGTGTGCTGGACTCTGATTTTGTTGTTTTTGTTACCCTGGGCACTTTACCACTGCTAACCAGTGCTAAATTGCAAGTGCTCCTTTACAAAATGTGCATGTAATTTGCTTATCCATGATTGGCATATTTGATTTATTAGTAAGTCCCTAGTACAGTGCACTAGAGGTGCCCAGGGCCTGTAAATCAAATGCAACTAGTGGGCCTGCAGCACTGGTTGGGCCACTCACATAAGTAGCTCTGTAATCATGTCTCAGACCTGCCACTGCAGTGTCTGTGTGTGCAATTTTAACTGTAAATTCGACTTGGCAAGTATACCCACTTGCCAGGCCTAAACCTTCCCTTTTCTTACATGTCAGACACCCCTAAGGTAGGGCCTAGGTAGCCCCAAGGGTAGGGGGCAGTGTATGGTTAAGGTAGGACATATTGTAATGTATTTTATGTCCTGACTGAAATATTGCTAAATTAGTTTTTCACTGTTGCAAGGCCTGTCCCTCTCATAGGTTAACATGGGGCTACCTTTAAATCTGATTAAAAGTGTAGATTCCCTTTGGGAACAGATGGACATGTGAAGTTTGGCATCTCTGAGCTCACAATTTAAAAATACATCCTTTAGTAAAGTTGATTTTAAGATTGTGTGTTTGAAAATGCCATTTTTAGAAAGTGAGCATTTTCTTGCTGATACCGTTTCTGTGACTTTGCCTGTTTGTGGATTCACTGTCTGGGTCAGTTTGACAGTTGGGCTGGTTGCACCTCACACTAGACAGTGACACAAAGGGAGCTGGGGGGTAGTCTGCATTTCCTGTACTAGGAGGGAGGGGAGGAGTGGTCACTTACACCTGAAAGGGCTGTGCCTGTCCTAACACAATGCAGTCTCCAACCCCCTGGAGAGTGTCTGGGGCTTGACCTGGGCAAGACAGGATTTCACATTCAAGAGAGACTTTGCTTTGAAGTAGGCCTACTTCAAAGGAGAAATTGGGTATAAGAAGGGCACCCAAAACCACAGACTTTGGAACACTTCTGGAAACCAAGAGGAACCTCTGCCTGGAGAAGAGCTGAGGAAGAAGAGCTGCTTCTGCCAGAGTAAGAGGGCAAAGACTGGACTTTGTGTGATTTCCATCTTGTGAAGATCTCCACGGGCTTGATTTAGAGCTTTCCTCCTGTTGTTTGAAGTCTCTGGGACAGCAAAGACTTCTCTCTGCCAGCACCTGGAGTCTCTGGAGAGACTCCGACTCTGCCAAGTGGTGCCCATCCAGTTCCTGGGACCCTGAAAGGAGAAGCTGGCAGCATAAGAGGAAGAAATCCACTCACAAAACGCCGTGCAGGGAAAATATCGATGCAACTCCAATCTACGGTTGAAAAATCGCCGCGCCGTCGGCTTTGCGGCTGAAAAATGATGCTTGCCTGCAACGCCATCGAAGAATCGACACACAGAGCTGGAGAAATGACGCGCAGGATCGCTGACAGAGGCTGGGAGATCGCAACCCTCGCTGCGTGGTTTTTGGATCATTGCGGCTGGATTTCCGATGCAAGCACCGCTGGGCATGTAAAAACAACGCAAGGCCTGCCCAGTCCCAAGAGTGCTGACCGGATTGACGCATTGCTGTCCTGCGGAGAGAAGAAATGACTCGCCCGACCCGACGAAAGGAGAAACAACGCAAGGTCTCATTCGTGAGGGATATTGACGCATCGCGAGCCCTTTTTGAAGCACACTCGCCCGTGCATGGTTATTTTTGATGCACCCAAGGTACATTTTCAAGCTAGCAGTGTTAGTGTGTGTTTAAAACTACATGATGACTCTTTTTGCTTTTTAATTGATAACTTGACTTGTGTATTGTGGATTTTTGTTGTTTTGGTCTTGTTTTGTTAAGATAAATAATCTCTATTTCTCTAAACTTGTGTTGTGTCATTTTGTAGTGTTTACATTAAGTTACTGTGTGTGTTGGTACAAATACTTTACACCTAGCACTTTGAAGTTAAGCCTGCTGCTCGTGCCAAGCTATCCAGGGGTAGGGAGGGGTAAGCTGAGGGTGATTCTCTTTTACCCTGACTAGAGTGAGGGTCCTTGCTTGGACAGGGGGTAACCTGACTGCCAACCAAAGACCCCATTTCTAACAGCTATCATGATTCAATCCTGTTGGAAATGTACACATTCAGTTTTTCATCAAGGTTCAGTCCATTAAGGGCTAATGTTTCCAAATCAATAACCAATTGAGATTCTTTCTTCCTCAAGTGTAAAGTATGGTTACATCCTTGCAGTTTTCTGATAATATGTTCAATGGCACAGAAAGATAATCAGGTAAGGTCACTTGGATGACAATCACAAAAATGCTGTGCTACAGGGTATTTGGGGTCACCATAATCAATGTCATACATGTGCTCCGTTACTCTTTTTTTGAAAGCACAAGTCGTGCTTCCCACATATCTTAAAGAGAAATGGCATTCCAAGATGTATACCAATAACATAATACTGCAGGTGAGAAATTGTGTAATGGCTTGTGTGTATTGACCCACAGTGACATATTCCTTATTCATTCAGCTGTGTTTGCATGCCTTGCAACAGCCACAAGGATTTTCATGTTACTACCCCATGCACTATCAATTCCTGAACACTAAGAACCTTTTACTACTTATGTACACAACCATCCCTAAACCCTAAAAAAACATTATTATTCATATTAAATACTGATCTCCGAACCCAACAGAAAAGTTGTATTTCTGATTTTTAATGAAGTAATACCCATTTATTTGAATCCAAAAATTACATTGAATGCATGGAAAACCACATACCACTTTCCATACATTCAGTAAAGTATTTAAACATCCCGACAAACACAAAATGAGACTCTATGCATATTCCTGACACACCATCGTCCTTTTTTCCATTATGGCCTTTTGCCAGCTACAAAAGCATCCTCTGTTGTTATGTTTTTAAATTGTTTAATCAAATTTTACATCCTAGAAACATAGAGAAACAGGGTATTATGTGTATACACAAATCTGTGTATTACAAAAGTACATTGAACCCGGTGTGAAAACAAACACTGCACTGGAACTTGCAAAAGATGGAAAACAAAAAAACTATTAAGATGACCATAATAGAGTTTTCCTGGATGATGTCAAATGTAGTATCACATGTTCTATTCATAAGTGCTTATGAATTCATTTTGAAACTTAGGTATCATTTCCATAATATGTTGTGCAGGCTCTTCTTCTTTCAACTATGGTTTTTGAATGTTTTAAGGAACAATGAAACATCTAGCAGGGACAAACCCAGTAACCTGAGACGGTAATGTTCTAAGACCTACTTGAGAACTATTTAAACTGTTGTTAACTTGTTGATATTATTCAACTTACCACAAATGAGGAAAGCTTGTACCAAATAAAGGTTTACATTTAAAATATATAACCTGAATAAAGAAAGTTGGGCCACATGTCATACTCTCTGGTGGCACAATACTAGTTGCAATTTACAACCAATATTTTTGCAACCAGTAAATATTTTTACAAACCAACCTATGAAAAATTAATTTGGTTTCGGAAAAGCAGAATCTCAGTTAGTTGCCATCTGACTAACCTAAATAATATCCATTATGTAGGTTGCAAATTACAATTCCATGTAATTGGCTGCAATCAAAAGAATGGTGACCTCATGTTTGTTATTGGTTTTCAATAAAGTAAACATTTTTTTAATGTACCTCATTTTTCATAAAGGAAAGAGAACTGTATTTAAAAAGAGTTACTAATTTTAAAAGCTTGTTTGAGAGCTGGCAGTGATTCCTCTGTGAACACTACCTACTCCCCAACAAACTTTCACTGTAACATTCATAAAGGTAAAGGCACTGCAAAGGTGCCTTTTCCCTGCGCAAAGGTGTTACCACCAAAACTTAAGGGTCAGTAACATTGGAATGGTCTACAACTACCATTTTGGTCCCAAACCATTGATACATATGGATAGGAATCAATGTTTGGAAGGGATGCACACAACAAACCCATTCCAAAAATCACAGGCCTGATTTACTAGAATCTGTTGCATCGGCTCCTATGCGTCAGATTTCTTACATTGTCCAAACCGAGTGCCATGGCGCACAGTGTCCATAAGTGCGTCAGAAATTCTGACTCATCTGTGATGCTAAAGTCACGCATTGCTGGACTAGCATCAAGAAAATCATGCTACTTCAGCAATGCATGGAAGGCTCCCATTTTAAAAAGCCTTGTGTCAGTTTAATGCATGCTCTGAGCAGGCATTACATTTTTGTCGCAGTGAAGGCGCAGAACGACACAGTGAAATCTTGCAGATTTCGGTCCGCCAGTTCTGCAAGGCTTCTAACAGATGAACGCCTACCTTGCATATATTATACCTGGCACAGGTATATTGAGGTGCAAGGCTTTACAAACTGATGCAATGGTCCCATTGCGCCATTTTGTAAATGTGCCGCACTGTGAAAGACTGCTTAGTGCCACTGTAGTGTCAAAAAAATACTCTACGGTAAGGAGGTTGTAAATAAGCCCCCAAATATTTATCTGTTTCTAAACCCGTTGTATTAGTCTGAAAAAAGTTACTACTCCTAAAGCCGGTTTAGTACATTGGAAAAAAATATTTTTGCAGTCCTAAACTCTAAATCAGAGTGTTTGCTACTATAAAAATGCTTTGTGAGATGTGCTCCACAGAGGGAATGGTCAAGGCCGCGTTGAGAAGCACACCAAACTTAGTAGGGAATGCTTCAGGACTTGATTGTCTGAGAATCATAAGTGCTTGAGTGATAGAATGAATGGCATCCTTTACACACACTAATCCAATAATTTAAGTTTTTGTTTCTACAAACTAAATTCATACACACTAGATAGATATGGAAAACCGGTGTGAAGTGACTGACTCACATCATTGTTACAGACCTATAAGGTTGTCTAAACTCTATATATACCATGGCACTAAAATCCGACTACCAAATTTAGAACACAGGAAAGAAAGTACTTGCATGTTCATTGTAAGACGCAAGGACAGGATAATTAAAGTAATCTATGATAAGGTATAAGGAGATATCCTTATATACTGATGTAGAGTTGCAGTATTGAACCATACAGCTACTCAGCGCAGGCCACAAACCCCCACGCTAGATATAATCCATGAAAAACTGTACCGTAAACTATTCCACAAAATGTAACTGTCATTTACAGAGATTCCCATCGCTAGAAGAACAGAATGAGTGATTGACAATGTTTTTTTGTACTGTAAAAAATATAATTTATGAGTGTAAATTGATGTCTGTGACTGATAAAATGAAAATGTGCACCTCTAATGAATTCATCACATTTAAAATTCCAAAAATGTGGAAGAATTTTCTGTGTGAGTAGATCTCACTGCGATGGAATGGAATGAAATGGAACAGAAATAAAATGTATAAAGTTCGAGCAGTACCTCACATTGGCATCCCTGTGCTTGCACTTACAACACCACATTAGTAGCAGGCAGACCAGCTGTTAGAAATCGCCACGCCATCTTCCGCTGCAGACTGCAGCCCTGACCACACTCTTAAAGGGAGGCAGTGTTACCTCTGAAAGAAGGAGCAGTTTGTGATAGGCCTACTTGTGGATGTATGCCTTGGAGTCCCTGAAACCAGAGCAAAATTGTTGGGCACATTGACTGTGAGCCACTTCATAGATGGCATGAAATTAGTGTGCCTCTCGAAAGCTTGTTTGTCCTTGTTCCCACAAATGTAATATGGCATGCAGAGTTGGAATGGGCTTTTATTCCATCTGGCATTTCCTCGGTAGCCTGGAGCCACTGGAAGCCGTTTTTCAAAGCCCTTGGCTGCAGGCGGCTCTGTCACTTTCTCGGACTCACCGAGTTTAATTGCAACAGGCACAGGGTACTTAAAGAGAGAGCTAAATGGACGGAGAGGTGGGGAGAACGAATCAGTGGGAGAGGAGAGAAGAGAGAGAGAATGGATGGATGGATGGAAATAGAGAGATAGGTCGAGGAAAGGAAGAGAGTGGAGGTAGCCTGAGAATTTTTGCCCGGGCTGCTTTTGCTTCCTCAGTCTGGCTCTGATGGTGTGGGTACTAAAGCAAGTGTTCCCTCATGTGGTTTCGGACATGCTCCCATGAAAATAAGTGAATGCCTCCTTGGAATTGTACTGATGCACACTGTACATCAATCTGATGTATTCCACGTAAGGGACCGCACAGCTTTATCAGAGGCCCTTGCAGCCACCTACTGACAGAAGACTGCTCACTCAATCTAGAGAACTCAACTAGTGCTTGATGACTATTTACCACCGAGAAACAGGAGCTCTTTTATCAAAACGATAATGTCAGGCTAGTCTCTCTGTCACAGAAAGAGCCCACATTTGGCTTTGTATTTCAGAAACAGACACTCAAATCAAATGTTTGCGTCTGAAAAAAGACGATTGTCGTGACTTGCAGACAATATTCTCCGTGTGCATGTGGAGCACTGATCATTGATCGTACCCTTTAGGAAAAATATGTGTTGTTAAATGTGTAACAGAAGGCCAGGGTAGGCCTTCAGACAAACTGACCCTACAGGCCTGTGGTGAATGGGCTGCTACGCCTTCGGTTTTCAACAGACAAATTAGCTGAGTCTTTGCAATCGGAAAACACCTGTAAACGAGGTGGCGAAACCACGTTTGGTGAGGCGAGACCCCTGAAAATTTACGGTTGGAATACAACTTCACCATACCCTAAACGAGTCCTCAAATCTCTCGAAGCAAAAACTCAAACAATAAAATCTTCTTCATTTGAGAATACACTATCTACATCTCACACCCTCGTTAGTTTTAACTTTTTAGGTGGCATCAGCTTTGATGTTATAGAAAGTTGCATGGATATGACAATTTCTTACCCATGTAAACTCATGAATAGTTATATTTCATTAGGGGTGTTGTCATGCTACCCAATTCTCTTAGTGCTGAGGCCTTGTGCTCCAGATAGAGCCTCAATTGTAAATGCTACAAGAATGCTTTTATTGATCTCATAATTAATTTTAGAAGCCTTTAGAAGCCTACAAATTTACACATTTCCCAACCTAAGACGGCAGGGGCGTAGCTTGGTCAGTAAGTCTGGAGTGGTGTGAGCTTCAGATTTTCCAACAACCACTTGGGCATATAATGCCAAATAAACATCATTTTGGAATAATTTCAAAGCAGAGATGAGAGAGAGCGTGTATGTTTTTGCTTGTGTGTATGTAAAAATTCCTGGTGAAATCCAATAGACATCTCACCATACCCTACTGAAAGCACCTGTACCTAATTATTAAATAGAAAACACATTTATTAAGGCGGTGTAACGCCCCAAAACACCCTCCCTGAAGCTATGCGCTCAGGGTTGACTGGCCTATGGGACAAACAGACAGTGCCCAATGTGCCAGTCTGACCTGTAGGTATATGGGCAATGTTTTGTCTGCTTGTGGGCCTGTTATATGGCTACCGGGGCGTATTTTGAACAAACATCACCTGCAGCAAACAGAAATCCATGCAATCTTCCATACTTTGCAAAACACTTGTACAGTGTGAAAACAATCCCTTTATTAGCCTCGTAGTTCACTAATGGGGGCTACTTTTATTTTGGGGCCCAGGCCTTTTTTCTGTCCCAGCGTGACTCTGCAGGAAAGTTATTCCCACCTGCAAATAATGATCCTAATGCTCTCCCCCCCTACAGCCCTGGTCAGATATGTCTCTTTTGAGGTGAATTACTATAGTGTTGTGCAATACTTTGTCTAAACTATGGGCCTGATTAAGGCCCTATTTACAACCTAAGGGCTAAATTCCAGACTCTTTGCAAGTAAGAGTTTGAACAGGGTTCAGAATTACCACTTGTGTGATATTTATCACAGTCAGAAAATCTTTATTTGGATCTTTGATAGAAATCCATAAAAGAGCATATGTACAAAGTTAATTAATAGGTTAAAAAGATTAAAGAAACATCAATAAATAGCAGTAGAATATGTGTACATAAAATGATCAGTACAATAATTGGAGCCTCTAAAAATGTGCATCCCTGATCAAATAGTCATTTGGTCAACTAAAATATTATTTGCAGAACTGTACATCCTTAAATAGCAAATGGGATACAGGCCCATAAGAAGATCAGTACAATAATTGGAACCTCTTAAAATTTGCATACCTGATCAGATAGTCATTTGGTCATCTAAAATATTGTTTGCCGAGATGTGCAAATTTGTAGCAAGGTGCTTAGCAGTTAGAATCAAGATATTTCCTTTTTTTTAATCGCTGCAGCAATAAAGCGATAAATAGCTATACAGATCATATCAGACTGGAGTAAGTGCAGTAGTAGCTCCCTTACACCTCCTGATATTTAGTGATTTAAGAAGTGGCATTAAAAAAATCTTCCTCTGCTCTTTGTACAGCTTACAGAATAAAAACATATGCGTTTGCGATTGTTCTGAACGCTTTTCACATGGACAGGGTACTAAGTCCCTATTGCGGTGCACCTTAGGGGGATAACCCACAAAAAAATGGGCCAGGCCCAGACGAAACCTTGTCAAGAAGTTAAAAAATAAGGTTAGATTTTAGATGTAGTACATAAGGGTAGATGAGCTCTCACCATGCCTTTCCCCAGATTGTGCCTCTATCAGTAGCCAATTTCTCTTGGAATTCATTTTTTACTACTGGGATGTCCTGCTTGCCTATGGACCAAGGGTTAAAGTATAAGTCTGATATGTTAAGGATGCTCAGGGACTCTTTAATGTACATAACCCAGGGACATCTCTGTACTCTATTCAGCCTCATGTAGTCCATAAGCAGTGTCTGAGTGACAGCTGCTTCCGGCCTAGCCCAAACAGACATCCAGAGGGCTAAAGGGGCTAACTTAAACAGGTCCTCCTGAAAAGGCATACCTAATTCTGCATGTGGAATTATAGCGGGAACACTCTGTGAGAGTGAGAGTAGACTTCTCAGAAATGTATTTTCTCTTATTTGCAGAGATGATGCTCCCGTATAGCCCCCTATCCCAGCTCCATATCTGACAATCGAAGTATGCCTTGCCTAATAGATGGTGGTAATGGGCTTTATTGGTGCGCAGCCTAGTTTGAAGATGAATTTGCGTAGAGCTGCCACTGCTTGGTTGTACTGTGTTACCGTGATTTCTCTGAGGTGCTTCCAGTTAGACCCATTGTCAAAGGGAATCCCCAAATACGTGAAGGTATTCACACTGCTCAGTTGAATACCTTCAATATAAAACTGATGGGCTCTAGTTCTTTGGCGGCCACAAATCATAGTGTATGATTTTGTTTTATTTGTGGACATGAATTCCAAGGCCGTCATGAAATCCACAAATCTGCTTAAGAGTTTTTTGAGGCCCCTCCCAGTCCGTGCCATCAGAACACAATCTTTGGAGTACATTAATACCAGTTGTGGTCTATTGGCGATCTTAGGGGGATCTGCCTTTTCGTCAATCAGAGCTCCCTCTAGTCCATTTATATATAACGTAAAAAGGAAGGGTGCACAAACACACCCCTGTCTTACTCCTTTCCTAACCTTAAAGGGGCTGGTACATTGACCCTCTTGCCCAAATCCGACCTTAGCTTCCACATCATTGTGGAATTGGGCCACCAGGGACACTATCTTTGGATTAGCACCTTTATCAGTTAGCATCGCCCATAATTTGCTTCTGTTCACATTGTCAAAAGCTGCCGTTAGATCCATAAATGCCAAATAAAGACACCCTTGCTTCGCCCCCACATACTTTTCTCTAATCAGGTGGAGGTTCAAACATTGGTCGACTTTCCCCACCACCTTCCTGAAGCCAAACTGAGACTTGGAGATAATGTTATTGTCTAGAGCCCAGGCTTCCAAATGGTCCAGGAGGATTATCCCAAAAATCTTTGCGGTGGCGTTAATTAGAGAAATTGGACGATAACAATCAGGGTCACTCCGGTTTCCCTTCTTAAAGATCGGAACAATAATGGCACTAGACCATGATGGAGGGAGGACAGAGGTTGATGCAGCTCTGAAAACGTTTACCTAAATTGATGCCCACAGATCAATGTTGTACTTAAAGAGATCAGCTGGGACCGCATCTGGCCATGGGGCCTTATCTGGCAATGAGCCCTTAAGAGCTTGTATGGCATCGTTCAGGTGAATGTCCAGTTCCACAATGCCAGTCATGGCAGGGGCATTTACGATGGTCGTTTCACAGTCATCCAAATGACCTTCATACAGCTTTATAAAATTACTGACCCATCTCTGCTCTGGGATGTGTACCTCAACACCTTTGTTTGTGTCAGAACTAAAAAAAGTGGTATTGACGACTTTCCAAAATGGTGCGCTGTCATTAATAGCTGAGGCAATGGTCAATTTCTCCCATGCTTCTTCTCTTATCACTTTCTTCCGAGCTGAAACTGCCTTTTTGTACTGAGCCCTGCATTTTGTGACCTTTGATTTGTTTCTCAGTGTGGATTTTAACATCTGCATGAGATTGGAATGGGAGTAAGTGGTTGATTTATCAAACCATTTTGCAAGTTTGATTTTGGGAGATTGGGTAGGTAGAGTTAAATGTGTCCTAACTGCCATGCAGATGTCTGCAAGAGCTCCCAGGATCTGAGACTGGGGTAACTCAGTGTTTAGGCAGGTTTCAAAGGTGTCCAGGTTTTTGCCCACAACCCTACTTAGGAGAGTTTCTTTGTCTACTTTTTGCCATTTACATAGCACACCTTTATTCCTATGGTATTCCAAAGGGCCTCCCATTTTCTGCAGACTTCGGTTTTTGAAACCATATTGGAACAATAGGACCAGCAGATAATGATCGCCGAGGCCACTTGGTACAACTTTAAAAGCACCCAGTTTATCCTGCCAGGACCTTGACATCATTACATGATCAATTACAGACCCGCCCCCCCACCCAATAAAAATAATAGCTGGGGCTGTAAAGGTCGGTGAGATGCCACTTGCCAACACTAAATCATGAGTCCTCACAAGATTATTTAACTTGTTCCCACAGGGGTTGTGGGTAAAGTGGAAATATTTGCAATCATCTTTATCATTTAATCCACAGATCCTATCGTCCCCTGTGGAATAAAGGGAGACATTGAAATCCCCACCCCATATAATTATAAAATCCTTATCCAAGCAGCAAACCATTTCCTCAATGGCCTTCTATAGGGCGTGTAAAATCTCAACATTAGATCTCACAAAATTATTATGATGAAAATTAACCAAAAGCATTAACAGGCTGCCCTTCATAGACAGCAACAGTAGCTGGTAGTAGGGGGAGTCAATCCCACATTTAGTTACCTTAGCGCCTGAGGTGAGGTTGATCAGCGTCATCAACACCCCAGTGCTGCACCTGACAGGTTTTTGCCTAGCCAGGGTCGTGACTGATTGAAACCCACTGATATGAATTGCTCTATTGGCCCATGTTTCTTGGAGGTAAACCACCTGCTTGTTTTCTAACAAGGCAAGCCAATCATTATTGTGGTATTTCTCCCCAATGCCCGCTACGTTCCAAAAGAGTGTCTGCCAGTGCTGTGTGGAAAATGTTTCAGCCCCCACATGCTTCAAAATAGAATTGTGCCCCTGTATATCAGAACTCTCAACTTCCAAATTCGGTCGAGAGCGTTTTCCTTTCTACATTTATGTGCTCACCCACACCCTTACTAGCAGGACTATTTTGAGGGTGACTGCAGTCATGATTGGCTGTGTCTGCATTCGTCATTTGTGTCAGAGTGAGCGAGTGGGTCAAAGTAGAAGGCCTGTTACTCTCTCTCAGTCAATCAACTTCATCTAGAAAATGGCCCAGAGAACTATGGCCCTCATTACAACCCTGGCGGTAAATGCCGCTTACCGTCGTGCAGAAGACCGCCAACATACCACTGCGCCCACGGAATTCTGCTACAGCTATTATGACCCACAGCTCGGAATCCGCCATAATACAGACACCCACAGAAGTCCGCCACACCAATGGTCAGTGATAAACTGGCGATAACAAAACCGACAAAGTCACTCCAACAGGAATACGCCCACACTATCATGACCCACAAATCCACTCAAAATACACACACATTTACAAAACACAACCACATTGGACAATTCGAAATACACACACCTGATACACATACACACACCACACCCACACACCCAATCCAATATAAAACACACACCCACATCACCCACCAACCCTTACTACCAGAATTCTGATACCACGCCCAAGAGAGACACCACCATCAACAACACCAGCATCCACAGACACACAACACCATCACTTACACAACATCCATGCACCTCAAGCAACACACAACAACACATCCCCTCAAACATCACAACACACACCACCTCACACATCACCCACACCACATCATGGCACCTCAACGACACCCCAGGTTCTCTAAGAAGGAGCTCAGGGACATCGTAGAGAAAATCGTCCGGGTAGAGCCACAGCTATTCAGATCACAGGTGCAGCACACCTCCATTGCAAGGAAGATGGAGCTATGGGACAGAATCATCAACAGGGTCAACGCAGTGGGACAGCATCCAAGAGCACGGGATGACATCAGGAAGAGGTGAAACGACCTACGGGGAAGGTGTGTTCCATGGTCTCCAGACACCAGATTGCTGTACAGAGGACTGGCAGTGGACCCCCACCTCCTCCCCCACAACTAACAACATGGGAGGAGCAGGTCTTGGCAATACTGCATCCTGAGGGCCTCGCAGGTGTAGAAGGAGGCCTCAACTCTGGTAAGTCAAAGCTTTACTATTATATCCCCCACCCTACCTGCATGCCATCACACAGGCTCCCACCTTCACCCTCGTCCCTATCACTCCAACACATCACATATGCCCCACTATCACAACCCACCCATCCCAACACCAAGCCCTGCATGCAACACCAAAGCATGGACACCCATCACCAAAGCATGTCCACTACAGATACCTACACAGACCCCAAACCAAATATCACACAAGGACCAAGACAAGAATGCAAGCACTGGAGTACAGGGTCACTCACCCATTGCACACGATGGCACACACAGATGCAATAATCATGCCTTTACACCCCTGCAGGACCCCAACCCAACGTCACCGGACAGGAGGTACCAGACATGTCCAGTCCCCCCACAGAAGAGACCCACAGTGATGACAGCAGCTCTACACAACTGAATCAAAATGACCAGCCCGGCCCATCAGGGACCTCGGGATAGTCAGTTCCCCTGACACAAGCCACCACAGAGCCTCCCCCCTCAGGAAACACCAGCATAGCACCCACCCAGCGGGCCCATCCCCCTGTCCCCAGGACACATCAATCAGCAGTGTGTCCACCTCTACAGGGAACCCAGGCAAACCCACTAACCCAAGGCAATCAGGGACCTGGGGGCAGTGGGCACACGGTTCAGGGGACAGAGGCTCAGGAAAACAGGGAAACTGGAAGGACTGCTGTGTAATAGGGGGAGGACAGGCCCAGGGAATCCACTCTCCACGAAGCCCTCTCCAACATCATGGGAGCTTACCATCATTCCCAGGAGACAATGGCAACGGTACTGGGCAAGTTTCAGGAGACCCAGCGGCTGCAGGAGGAACACTACCTTGGGATCAGGGACGACCTGAAGTCCATTAACAACACCCTGGTCACCATTGTAGGGGTACTGCAAGACCTTATCAACACCAGGAGGGACACTGTGGCACAACAAGGGGCCCCTGACACTAGCTTGGACGATGAACAGCCCTCCAGCCCCGCCGGCGCTAGTGGACAGGAGGCACCGCCACAGGAACACAACACCAGCACCCCACCCCCTGCAGATGGAGAACCACCCGGCAAACGGTCCCTGAGATCCAGGAACAAGACAGAGAACATTGCCAAGACCCCTGCCAGGAAATGAGACCCCCTCTGAATGTCACCCTTCTGTCCCACTTTGTCACCTTGTCCTTCCTTCAACTGCCATTCCTCCACTTCCTATGCCCCTTTGGACAATGCACCTGTGAAACAAATAGACTGGACTCTGCCATGGACATTCCTCCACCATCCCCCTGCCCATTTTACAACCCCCTCCACTTGTTTGCACAGAAATAAACACACTTCAATCACAAAACAATCTGGAGTCAGTCAGTGCTTTCACACACGTGTAATTGCAATAACCATGGAATATAGCAATGTCAATTTAATTGTTCACATACCGATGTAACACAGCTGTAGGGCTGAAGGAAATATAGCAGAGGGCACAAAATGAGACCCACATCTGTGAAATGGAAAGCCAAAGTGACAAGTCAGGGTCCATACACTGAGTGAAAATGACAGACTTATGCTAGCTCCAACAATAGTATGAGATGTGGGAGGCAGTGACATCTTCTTACCTGTGACTCACTGGAAGTATTGCATGATTACGATGTTTCTGTTGTCGATATCCTCTTCTTCTGCCTCCTCTTCTTCACTGTCCACAGGCTCCATAGCTGCCACAAGACCAGCAGCTGGACCATCCTCCTGAAGAAAAGGCACCTGCCGCCGCAAAGCCAGGTTGTGCAGCATACAGCAGGCCACGATGATCTGGCACACCTTCTTTGGTGATTAGTAGAGATAACCAACTGTCATATGGAGGCTCCAGAACCTGGCCTTCAGGAGGCCGAAGGTGCGTTCAATCACTCTCCTGGTTCACCATTGTGCCTCATTGTAGAATTCCTCTGCCCTTGTCCTGGGATTTCTCACTGGGGTCAGTAGCCATGACAGGTTGGGGTAACCAGAGTCACCTGCAAATATCGAGGGACAACTGTTAGATACACACTAACCCATAGGGACAACCCCATACCCAGAAAACTATTCACACTGTATAGGGTCTTGTCCTCCCCTATTAGCCACACACGGTGCCTCTGGAGTTGCCCCTTCACATAAGGGATGCTGCTATTCCTCAGAATATAAGCGTCATGCACTGAGCCAGGAAATTTGGCATTCACATGGGAGATGTACTGGTCGGCCAAACAGACCATCTGCACATTCATCGAATGGTAACTCTTTCAGTTTCTGTACATCTGTTCACTCCTGCGGGGGGTACCAAGGCCATATGTGTCCCATCAATGGCACCTATGATGTTGGGGATATGTCCCAGGGCATAGAAGTCACCTTTCACTGTGGGCAAATCCTCCACCTGAGGGAACACGATGTAACTGTGCATGTGTTTCAGCAGGGCAGACAACACTCTGGACAACACATTAGAGAAGATTGGCTGGGACATCCCTGATGCAATGGCCACTGTTGTTTTAAAGGAACCACTTTCCAGGAAATGGAGTACTGACAGGACCTGCACTAGAGGGGGGATTCCTGTGGGATGGCGGATAGCTGACATCAGGTCTGGCTCCAACTGGGCACACAGTTCATGGATTGTAGCACGATCAAGTCTGTAGGTGACTATTACGTGTCTTTCTTCCATTGTCGAAAGGTCCACCAGCGGTCTGTACACCGGAGGATGCCTCCATCTCATCACCTGCCCCAGCGGACTTGCCATATGGAGGAGAACAGCGAGCAGAGAGTCAGCCAACACTGAGGTATCACAAAAGTAATTTGCACACATTTATTAATCCGCAATTTGCCAGTTACTGTGTGTATTCAAGGCCTACATTGGTGTGACGTAGTTAGATTAATGCCATGTGGCCCCCTGAAATGGCGGCTGCCTGACCTGTAAGGTGGGACAAGGGGATATGAGGTAACTGCGCTGGCGTTGTACACCGTCGCGGTAGGCGGTCCAAGACTGCGGCGCAATCCTGCATTGGTTAACATTGGACCCTATGGGTCCGAGGAGCCAATGACGATGTACGCCGGCGGTGAGGGTACGCACCGCCGTGGACTTGACCGATATTTTCTATCTGTTCCCTCACTTGATACCTGGCCTTCAACAGGAGAGGACCTACACTGCAAGTGCTGCTGTGACCTCAGTCTGGAAGCGACGATGGCTCATGTGTCTGGGGAAAGGGCCCCTGCCTTCACTTCGGAGGAGTTGGAGAAACTAGTGAATGGGGTCCTCCCCCAGTACACACAACTGTACGGTCCTCCAGACAAACAGGTGAGTACACTGTGAGCATGTGGCATGGGCAATGCCTGTTTGGAGTGGTGTGGATGGAAGATAAATGGGTGTGGGACTGAGGCCTGCATGTGCGGAAGGTGAGTGTATGTGCGTCAGGACAAGGGTGGGAACGTTGGCCAATGAGTATGACCGTCCGGACGGGTAAAGATTTTCTTTTTCCCCTGTACTATTCTTCTAGGTCAGCGCCCAACAGAAGATGGCTATTTGGCGTGCTATCGCCAAGGACGTCTGCACCCTGGGGGTCCACCACAGATGGAGCAACCACTGCCGGAAAAGATGGGAGGACCTTCGCTGCTGGAGCAAGAAGACGGCGAAGGCCCAGCTGGGGATGGCCTCCCAAAGTGGGAGGGGTGCCCTTTGCACCATGACCCCCCTGATGTTCCGGATCCTGGCGGTGGCATATCCTGAGTTGGATGGGCACTTGAGGGAATCACAGCAACCACAAGGGGGTGAGTACACTATCATTCAGCTGACTCTGCGCGCATTACGAGGTGTCTGGGTGGGGAAGGTCAGCAGTGGGTTCCCCTAGGCCACGGTGAGCTTAGTAGGCAAGGTCCCTTGTGAGGCAGGCTCAGTGGCAACCCAACCCCACTAGTGGTTAGTGCCATCTACACCTAGTCAGGCTCCTGTGACTTCCATGTGTGCAGCAATCGGGCTTAGGCCTTGTACCCCATGGGCATTTGATTATTCTAGGAACTATAAGTGCATGGTGTAGTGCAGAGGGCTGCTGTGTCTGTAGTGTCCGCCAACCGTAGTGGTGTTGCATGCACTGAACATGTCTTTCTTCTGTCTCCCCCCCCCCCTTTTTTTGTGGTCTCCCTGTTCTTGCGTGCAATAGCATCATCAGGCGGAGGAGCATTGGCACCGGAGCAGGAGGGAGCTGCATCCCACTTGGCCCTGGAGGGTGAAACAACGGAGTCTGAAGCCACGAGTGGGACGGAGGGTGAGTGGAGCTCCACGGCAGGGACAGGAGCAGACAGCAGTGGCAGCGACTCCTCCTCTGATGGGAGCTCCCTTGCGGTGGCGGGCCCCTCTGTGCCCTCCGCATCAACAGGTACAGCCGCCAACCCCCCTACCAGCACCGCCCTCCCAGCAGCCCCTCAGCGTGTGTCCTGTGCCCGCTCACCCAGGAGGATGGGGGATCTGCTTCACCCCAAGCACCTCAGGCCCTGCCCCAGTCAGCCCTGCTGCCCTCAGTGAGGAGGCTATTGGCCTCCTGAGATCCCTCACTGTTGGGCAGTCTACCATTATGAATGCCATCCAGGGTGTTGAGAGGCATTTGCAACAAACAAATGCATACCTGGAGGGCATTCATTCTGGCCAGGCAGCCCAACAGAGAGCATTTCAGGCTCTGGCCTCAGCACTGATGGCAGCGATTGTCCATGTGTCCAGCCTCCCCCCTCCAACTCCCTCCACCCAGACCCAATCCCCTGTACCTCAGCCTATCCCAAGCACACCATCAGACCAGCATGGACACACCTCAACACACAAGGGTGGCTCAGGCAAACATACATCCCACAGGCACTCACACAAGCATCATACCCATGCACACATGCCAACATCCACTGCCTCCACTGTATCCCCCTCCTCCACGTCTCCCTCCTCCCTCCCAGTCTCGTCTCCACTCACACCTGCATGCACTACATCCTCAGCCACTACCTCCATCACCAGCACGCCCATCACCACACACCGCTCACGTGCACTCACCACCCCCACTACCATTCACACATCCCCTGTGTCCTCTCCCAGTGTCTGTGAGCCCTCCTCCCAAAGTACACAAATGCAGGCACACACCCACCCAACAGCCATCCACCTCGCAACAGCCTCCAGCCCATGCACCTTCACCCAAATTCAGCAGACATACACCTCCTTCAACCACTACCTCTACCTCCACTCCCAAACCCCCTCCATCTACCCGTCCCAGTGTGTCTAAAAAACGTTTCCTGGCTAATATTGACTTCTTCCCTTCACCTCCCCGCGTCCTTCCCCTAGGGCCAGGCTTTCCAGGTCCCAGCCCAGCACCTCAGCCCCCACATCCCCAGGCACAGTGGTGCCAGCAACTGCGGGGTCATGGAGTGCGCCAACCATCAGGGCTGCCAGTGTGCCACGGAGCGAGGGCAAGGACATTCCACCGCCTGCCAAGGTGAAAAAGGTGCCCATATCTCAGAGGGAGAAGCCGAAAACACCTGCCACCAAGGGGTCAGGGAAAATGAAAGGGTATAGTGGCAAGACAGCTGCACCACCATCAAAGGTGGGGAAGGGCCAAAAACTGAAGGGCAGGTCAGGAGAGGGCATGGTGGCACCGACTGAGGGACCAGTGTCACACCTTCTGTCCACATCGATGCCAACCTGTACGGCGGAGAACACCGCCACCTGTACCGCCACCTGTACCGGCACCGGCACCTGCACCGCCACAGACCCTGCCGCCAGCACAGCCAGCACAGACCCCACCGCCAGCACTGCCGCCACAGACCCCGCAGCCAGCACTGCCGCCACAGAGCCCGCATCTAGTACCGCCGCCACAAAGCCCGCAGCCAGCACTGCCGCGAATGCCACCGCCGCAAGCACTGACAGCGGCCCCGTGACATCATCAGCCAGTGGCACCACCGCAGACATGGCTACCATCCCCGGTGGTCAGTCATCCGAGGCTGGTGGTGAGTTCCAGGACCCTGGGCAGCCTCCACGAAGCATCACTCTCATCACACTTGTCACCTGCATATGGAATGCGAAGCCGCAGCAGTGTGGGGTATGTCGCTGCCTCCATGGTGTATCATGCTACCTGTACCCCCGGCAATCTCGTGGCACACACACCCAGGTGAGGGAATTGTACCGGCCACACTGCACGTGGAGCACTCTGGGCACCAGGCCCCCTCCAGAACCAGTGGAGAATGACATCCACTACCTCAGTCCTTGGCAGGATGAAGCACTCTGGGCACCAAGCGCCCTCCAGAACCAGTGGAGAAAGGCATCCACTACCTCAGTCCTTGGCAGGATGAAGCACTCTGGGCACAAAGCCACCTCCAGAATCAGTGGAGAATGACATTCACTACCTCAGTCCTTGGCAGGATGAAGCACTCTGGGCACAAAGCTCCCTCCAGAACCAGTGGAGACTGTTATCCACTTTAGAGACTGTGGCTTTGCACTCCCCAGGATAAAGCAGTGGGCAAACCACCCACTGAAAAGACTTGAGAGACTGTGGCTTTGCACTCCCCAGCATAAAGCAGTGGGCAAACCACCCACTGAAAAGACTTGAGAGACTGTGGCTTTGCACTCCCCAGGTTAAAGTAGTGGGCAAACCACCCACTGAAAACACTTGAGAGACTGTGGCTTTGCACTCCCCAGGATAAAGCAGTGGGCAAACCACCCACTTGAGATACTTGAGAGACTGTGGCTTTGCACTCCCCAGGATACATCAATGGGCATTGAGCCCCCTCGTGGAGCAGTGGCGTCGTGCCTTCATCAGGCTGAGGTGCCCCCCTCTCCCTGAGGTGCCTGTGTGTTTTCTATGTGATGCCCCTTCAGTGTTCTCTCCTTTTGGAGTCAGGTATCATGTGTGGGCCTTGCCCATGCATTTTGGGCCCAGTGGTCCACGGACAATGATTGGTGCACTATCCGGACTTGTGTAGTTGGTGTACATATTTGTATATACTGGATTTTGACTTTTGACTAATGGATTTTTCATGATTACAATCGTTACAATCATTTCCTTTTGTCCTTGCATGCTTCCTGGGCAGGTGGGGGGGGGTGTATATGTAATGTTGCAGCATGCATTTGTGTGTATGGTGTTGTAGGTGAGGGTGGGGGTGTTGCGTGTGTGTGTCACATCTTTTCCCTCCCCCTCCCCTGTGTTGTAGGTGCAGTACTCACCATGGTCATCGCCGCCGTCGTTGGAGCTCCTGATAGAGGAGCAGGAAGACCATCGCCGGCAGGATCTGCAATTCGGGCTCCATGGTGTCCTGGTTCCTTGTGGGGTGTGGAGAGGTGAGTGTTTTCCCTTCTGTGTACTGTTTCCGCTGTGTTTTTTATTCGCGTTGGTTCCACCCCGGAAAAGGTGGCAGATAGCTGTGTTGTGATAGGATGGGGGGTACATTGCCTCCCGCCTGTCTGTTGGAGGTGTCCGCCGCTCTGTTTGTTTGTACCGCCGTGGCGGTCGGAGTGTTGAAGTGGCTGTCTATGTTGGCAGTTTCCGCCATGGTCCTAATCCCATTTTTTTCTGCTGGCCTGTTGGCGGCATTACCGCCGCTTTAACACCGACCGCCAGGGTTGTAATGAGGGCCTATATCTGTTCTGAGTGGGGACAGAACATTTTTGGGCATTACCAGGGTTGCTGCCGACGCCCTTGGGTGGCTGATAAAAATAGCCCAGCAGTACAGCCTGGATGTTGACATTACTTTCCTGTGCGGTTTCACACTGCTTGAGTATCCATTCTACCTACTGTGGATTTTTAAAATTTAGTACCACACAGTCACCTGGGAGGCTTTTCTTACTGTTACCTAGTCAAAGTACCCTCCTTACTCCAATAATACCACTCCAAAGGCACTCACTGCCCCCCCAGTGTTTTATTTAGCCAATGGACTACTTTATTTTTAAGTTGGTCATCCTGCTCATTAGTATTGAGTGACAGCGGTGGGAATTTTTTTAGCACAATTACGTAGGGGGCACATTGAGGTGGAAGTTGCAGAGTTGTAGGTGAATTATGTGCTTTAAACTCCATCAGCCCTGTACTCCCAGGGACCTGTCCTCTCCCATTTTCCCTAGATGTGCAGATAAGGATTTAGCTGGAATTCTACTGATATTGGCAGGCCAGTCCATAGGAGTATTTATCAGCTTATTCAGTCCTCCTGATCTTGGACAATGGCCCTTATGATGTACGGCAGCACAATGTTCTGCTGCTGTGCCCGGGGGACAGATCACTGTGTCCGACTCTGTGGTCGGGGTAAGGGCTGGGCTACACTTTGTAGATTCTAGAAAGTGTTTTAGTGAGAAATCTATACTCTGCAACAAGTTTACTAGAGGTTTAAGAGCTCTCTCTAACATGGATTCCATGTAGGCTTTGTCCCCACATAAGGCCTCAGGATCTTGGGGACCCACAGGTTCCACCCTTTGTTTTTTCCCAGCTATAGATGGCTTACAGACAAAGGAATTGCCCCACTTAGACCCGTTAGATTTGGAGGCTTTTGACCTGGACATGCTTGAATTCCCAGCGGTGGACTTATTCAGTTTTTTAGGGGGAGAAGCAGTATCTTCCACACAAACAATGGTGTTTTTATCTATAATGGACAGGTCGTCTTCTCTGCCAGAGGAGATTTTAAGCTTGTCCTGCAAGACGCACCCCTTTCGTATGCTTGTTATCATGCGCCCCTTCCTTGGCTTACTATCCTCACACGGGTACCGCCCTCCTCCCCTCCCATAGTTACAATATTACTTGACTTGGACATGGGAGGTGAGGAGGAAGCAGGTGTTTTCCTTGATGCTCCCAGTCTTTCTTCGACCGATTCAATTTCAGTGTTTAATGAGGACATGGCCATGGTAAGGTATGATACTATGGAAGCTGAAGGGTTAGTATCTTTCGAGGAAGTCATAGCGCTCCCCTTTTTTTTGCCCATTTCAACTTGAGTGCACTAGAACCCAGAGGAAGAAAACAGCAATTCAATATAAAGTAATGTAGAATACCGACGAGCCTGCTTGATGATAGATGATAAGGGGGTGGTCCAGCCCAGCCTCCTTCTGGCTCTGATGGGCGTGGATGGGCCTGCCCTTGACCTGGGCTTTGCCCGGGCGCGACGCATGCTGCGGTGTTCCCCTGGGGCTTTATAGCGCTTGCAGGAAAGTGAGTGGGGGCAGCTGGAAATGGCTGCCTCCTGGGGCCTAAAGAAGTCTGGGACTCGTAGTCTACCTTTCAATGTTCAGTGCGTCCTGCACTGCGGTGTCCCCCTGGCACTTTATAGTAGTTGCTGGCAAATGAGGGGGGCAGCTGGAGCTGGAAATGGCTGCCTCCCGGGGCCTAAAGAAGTCTGGGACTCATAGTCCCCCTTTCATTGTTCAGTGCGTCCTGCACTGCGGTGTCCCCCTGGTGCTTTATAGTGCTTGCTGGCAGGTGAGTGGGGGCAGTTGGAGCTGGAAATGGCCGCCTCCTGGGTACCAAAGCAGTCTGGGACTTGTAGTCCCCCTTTCAATGTTCAGTGCAATATTTATCACAGTTTTCCCCAGAAACATTCTAGCATGTTAAATTTGCTAAAAATGTATTGAGGAAAAAGCCAAAATATAAGCAGAATTCAGGTGCACATTTACAAGCCCCTAGAATCACCAGTGTCACTTTTTTGACACTCTTATTTACAAGGTCAGGCAAAGACACTTCTCAAGCTTTCATGGCCTTGTAAATATGGCCCCCTTTCATGCATTACTCTGTGTGAAAGGGGCATTCCATGGGTGTTGCCGTGGGTGTTCCCACGCAACACCCATCTGATGCATTCCAAGATTCAAAAGGTTCTAATTCCTACACCACCCTAAAAGTGGTGCAACAAGGAGACATACCCTTATTTCTGCTCAATGTATCCTCTTTCTATGTGTGCTGCATTCTGCAGCACACATAGAAGGAGAAAAACACTATTAATGATTGTGTACATGAAGGTGTCCCTACAGTCATGAACGCCAATTCACCAAAATACTAGAGGTAGCTGAAGTGACATCATATGCCCTTTAACCTTCAATTCCACACTCACGTATTCTTACACATACACACATTTACACTTAAACACACACTCTCTCTCTCACATAAACACACTCTCACCAACAGGCATGCACACAACATACTTTTAAAAGCACTTTTTGTTACTTACCTCAGCTGTCAAGAAAGGCTATATTCCAGCTACTTGTACTCCATTTTTTCTTACACAAATGAAAAATTATTCACTGTTAGTGTAATAAAAACGTTGAGAGAAATCAGTGGAGCCTCAACCGACATCCATAAGAGCCAGCTGCTGCTGTGTTCCTGGCACTGCCACCTCTGAGGCCAGAAGTCACAAAAACAGTACCAGGGGTCACAAAGACCAAACCAGGGGTCGTGACAGCGACCTCTGGCAACCCCTAAATGACATCCATGCCTACAGTATGTGTTGTGTTGCTGTAAATACAACGCATCCCTGCACTTTCTCGGCTCTGCAAGATGCGGCTCCGGGCTGCGTCATTTTATAAAATGCCCATCAATGTGCAAAACCCCAGATCAGCGAGTTAAACTTATTTTTCCTGAAAAAAAACTAGAAATATGAGGTACTTACCACATGTGGTAAATACTTCTCAATATTGTTTTGCGAATGTTTGCTGCCTTTGGCAAAACCTATTTTGTGACACCCTATTGGAAACAACTTTGAATGTTGTTACCTATTTTCTGATTATTCAAGCCCTCATGAAGGCAAGCAAGCTGGTCGAAATGGGGCACTCAAAAACAGATGAAGTATGCCTCTCACCTATTAAGATAACAACCCATGCTATTCTTACTGCAAATTGGTTAAAACCAATATAAAGTATTTGTAGATGCAAAAAAAGACGTATACTTAAGTCAGGACACCGAAATTCCTCAAGATGACCATGGGCCAAAAGAGACACAGCTAGAGGTAGAGGTAAACAGAGAGGAGAGAGGTTGAGATAAAGAAATAGAAGAAAGACAGAGAGAAAGTTGAAAGGTGTGAGTCCTGGGGGATTGGCCACTTTGCTCATGCCTTAAAATATCTCTGCTTGATCAAGTATAACGGTACCACATTGTATTCCTCCTAACATATAATGAGAGCCTTAAAATTTGCCAGATGTAACATCTGCCCTATCTAATGAGTGTAGCACGAACATCTGCTGCTTTTTATAGATATCTCGCATCCACCCAACCCAAAATCAGGTAATATGTCTTCTAAGTAAATCAAGGCAGCTCTTATACTCAAATATGCACATTATTTCCTGTGGTGTGTCTTGGTCTGTCATCTAAACAAACCCGAATATTAAAGGGCTTTAGAAGAAATCCATCATGTACCATGTTTGCTTGTAACTTGAGAACAGAAATTTGGAAACATTTTCAGTAAAAGTCTTATGCTCAAAATGGAAGTTAGCGCAATTAATCCTGACATACACTTCAGTTTTCCTAAGTATGATTTCGAGAAAATCAAAGTCCTGGAGAATATGATGTTCTCATTAGCTGCAGGTGTGAGTATGTCTCACTGCTGCCAGATTGTACAACACAGTGTTAAAAGTATAATTTTGAAGTGGGACATTTTGATAAAGGCATAGATTTGTGGGAAAATAGGAATAGAACAGAAATAAGAATATACCTTTAAGTATTAATTTGTTTCCCTGTATAAAACATTGTACTCTTGAGCACAGACTTATTTACCACTCTCGAAAGTGGTCCTTTTCAGTTAAAGAAATTGACACCATTGTTAGTGTTTTCTAAACTTTAAGCTAATATTATTATCTCGTTGACCCCGTTGTTTCAGAGTGGGTCCGAGTTTTCTGATCTCCTGCAAACCGCTGTTTGTATGGAATTTACCTAACGCAGTAATATATAAATGGGAAAAGAGTGTAATATTTAAAGCGTTATGCAGATTTTAGTGTGTTAAACACCAAAGTTTGCATGCTATTCCCCAATACTCGGAATCAGTGCAATTTATTGCACCTTATAAATTGGAACTACCAGGGAGTTGGATTTCATCCGGAGTGATAAATTTCACCTTCCCTCTGGTCCAACTATAATCACGGCTCTAACAAAACAAATAAACAACTGCAGCCTCCTTGAGTTGGTTGAAGGCAAAATAAGTTATGCATACTAGATCAAAATGGGCAGACTTCATAGGACACAGAATTCCTCACAGTCTTTTACTCCTTTTGTTATCCAGATTGTTCATTGAGTTCACATTACAATATGGATTACCACATTCTAGTTAGGCTTATGGTTTTTGCATTGCATGCAATTATTGAAGAATGGCCACAGGACATCAAAAATGCACTGACTTTCATTTTGTGTTGGTTGGTCATCAGATCGAAGCCCCATTGAATTGCTAAGTAGTAGACTGATCAGTTAGGATCATATTATCTGTATAACATAAAGCAGTGACATGTTCCAGACCTATCTATGAATGATATATTCAATAACAGGGCATTGTTTCAGGTAAAGCAAATTTCTATATTACTCTCTCTCTCTCTCTCTTTATATATATATATATCTATATATATATATATATATATATATATAGATATATACATATGTATATATAGATATATAGATATATATATATATTTTTTATTATTTATTCTTTTGGTAAGAGATAAGTATTTCAGCAAGAGGTACTGTACATTGCAACAGAGCAATGGAATCAATTTCCAGTTTCCAATTTGGGCGTTACAAGATATATTTGTATGCATGATGGGAATGTATTTGGTGACAGAATAGATGATGGGAGTGTATTTGGTGGCAGAATAAGGGTAAGATAATAGTGAACAGGCTAGGTAAGTTGGCATATGTACATATTTATATACATATTTGTATACATGCATTCTCAGGTAATGTAAGGACATAGCAGTGGAAGACTAGGGCCTTGATTATTATAAGTATAGGTGGTATTTATTGCACATGATAAATAACCATATCACTGGATATTCTATTTATCAACTGTGATAAATACCAACTATTACGAGTTGTTGAGGAATAGCATCGGATTTTGGTGTTTAGTGCACCAAAACTTGCATGATGCGGTAAATTCTGAATGGTGTTTCCCTCACTAATTTTCAGCATGTTTGACCTTTGGATGTTTAATGAAGGTTGAGTTATTTCATGCATCTGATAATTATCGGATGCATTAAATACGGAGCAACCCATAATTTAACCCATGTGTAAACTGGGGTTTACTGCAGGTTGGAATTAACTGCCCAAATCCCAATCAGACCCTAAGTGTGTACGAAATAGTTGTTTCCAACTTTCAGCAGGAATAAAGCTATCTTTAGGACAGTTCAGAAAATGTGAATAGGAAAGATGAGCGAAGTTTCATTCTAAGTCAATTCTAGTGGTGTAGACCAAAGAATTTGAAAGGGCAGAATCACAAAGCTGCACAGGGAGGTTCAAGGATGACAAGAAGATTTAGGTTATTCAAAAGAAGATTGAGAGACAATGCATAGCTAGTTAGCATTTGAGACAGATAACAGCTGGATAGATCTTTATTTTCAGTCAAAACTAGAATTAGTAGTTTTACGTTGAATTTTGTAGATAGTTAATTTGGTGACTATACGATGAACTAAAGCCACCTCCACATGATACACTGCACTTGCACTTTGTTTTTAGCTACTGTAAAACTTTCAGTGACTGGGGGGGTCGCTCGTCTTTTTGTGGTGGTATTGTTTATTTTTGTTGCCCATCTTTCCTGTCCTTAAAACCTTGGAAGTATGTCAAAGGCAAATATCTGCACCTTTTTGCGCCCAATCAGCACCAGGAACTCTGGCCAATTTCAGAGCAATCTTATTTGCTTCTCCCACGAGGAATTGCTATCCAGTGGGACCTTGATTTCGGGAGCCTGTTTCCATAGCATTAATCAGCCAAATGCAAAAACTGCCTGCAAGTGCGGCAACTTCACTTTTAACTTTGGCCCCTCTAAAGTGAATTGACCCATCTTTTCTTTTAAGGACAACACAGCTGCCTTTATAGTATCAACTGTCATTTATTCACCAAGCACACCTTAGATATCCTTTATTTTGCTTTAGATCATAGTCATGAAGCCCGGTTTTTTTATTGATTCTGATTTAATGAGAGCTCCATGCTAGATGTAGTTCAGGCCCTCCTGGAAGGAAACTGCATTATCAGGCATGACCCTTATCACATAAGGGGCAGTGGTGTTGCTATTGTCTTTAAATCAGACTGTACTTACTTTATCTCTGGTCTCCTGGTCCCTGACTGTGAAGGTATCATCTCTCTTAAATTCTCCTTCTCTAAATCTCTTATTTAGCATCCTCTGGGTCCAGGCAATAGTTTCACTCAAGCTTTCCCTGAAGCCCTTGCAACTTATGCCCTCACATTTTCCAACTTTAATATCTTATGAAATTTGAATCTTCATTTTGACAAAGAATGCTATACATCTGTGTACAACCTGACTAAGAACCTGGAAATTGTGCAGCAATTACAACAGGTTAAGGCTTCCACACACGCTCTTGTACATTTTCTAGACCGAATATTTCCTAACCTTACAACTCTTGTAGTGGATCCACCAATTTCTCTTGCTTGAACTGATCATTATGCAATTATGATGTCTATTTCATTAGACCATGCATCTTTTCCTAATCACGCCCTTGTGCATTTTTAGGAGATACTGTTTTAAACTCACACCCTCTAATTTTTGTAATATTTTAAGAGTTTCTAGACCCTGCCTTATTTCTAGTATAGAGAATGTAGATAAAGCGGTGAAATTATGGATCTAATCCGCCTTGGATAAATTGATTCCACAGACTGTTCTTCCTAACACCAACACCAAGTCCCCAGCAAAATGTTTCAGTAGTCAACTTTTGCCCCTCAAAAATACTGTAAAGTGGTAGGATGGGCCTGGTAAAAATATTACTCTGTCAGCAAAGTGCAATATAACACAGCATTGACAGAGACATTAGAAAAGCCCCAGCTGCATTCTATATTTTGAAAATTGAGGCTCCTTCTAATTCTTCTAAATAAATATTTTCCATTGTTAAATTCATGTTAGATCCCACTGCTAGGGCTCCCTCAATCCATCTCTCCATCAACAGACAAAAGAAGCTTGTAGTTTTTTCAAGCAAAAAAAGTCTTAGATTCATTCTATCTTCTATGTAATGGTTCAGATTGTAAAAGTCTCTATTACTTTCAAGCATCTTAATTCCTGTGGACCTTGCCTATCTACTTTTAGACCCATTTGGGTGGAGGACTTCTACATTCTTATCAATACTACAAAATTGGGCTCTCCAATCAACCCTGTCCCTTCCCATTTCATCGAAAAGGGCTCTCCTGTCATATGCCTGATTCTTCTTGAATTACATAATCACTTGATTTCCTCTGCAAGAGGCCCTAAATCATGGAAACACGTAATGGTATACCCATTATTGGAAAAAAATCTTCTTTGGCCTACTCTGAACTTGAAAACTATCACCCTATTTCCCTTCTCCCTGTTCCAGCTAAAGCTCTGTAATGTAATGTAATTTAAGGTGGATTTGTATAGCACTCCTTGTGACCCGTGAGGGTATCAAGGAGCTGAGTAGGTGAGAGTATCATTCAAATGTATGTTAAGCCCTTTTCATTCACTACTCAGCCACTCTCTTTATGTGTGTTCCCCAGGAAACTATCCTGAAGCCCAACTCTTTTTAACATATATGTCTTACTTCTGGCTGACATTGTGAAATCATTTGGCTTCACCCTAGTCACTTATGCAGATGACATCAAACTTGTGATTTCACTCTCTCCTGACTCTGTTAACAACTCCTCGCAAATAAGAAAGTGTCCATTTTCTATGGCTGAATGGATGGGCGTTAATTGGCTGAAACTCAAAGGTGGAAGGACTGAAGTGATGATAGGAGGAAAATAGCCTTAACACTGGACCACTGCATGGTTGCCTGACGATTGAAGCTTGTATCCAGGCCCTAAACCTGTAGTGAAAAACCTGGGAGGATTGATCAATCATAATCCAAACATAGAGCATCAAATAAAGAATCTGTCGACCTGCATCTTTGGTCTTCACAAGTACCTCAGACATGTGGTATGGACCCTCCCACTATCCATCCAAAAAAGTGGTCTAGGCCATTATTACTTCATGCCTGATGGCATTGGCATGGGAACGTTTTGTGCTTGGACATTCCACAGATGTCACAAAAGTGGCTTGAAACAATACAAGATGCAGCAACACAGCTTCTTTTGCATATTACTAAACATCAACCTGCCTCATTCCATTTGGCGGATTTTCACTGGGTAACCGTTTAAGGGCATATCAAATTCAAATCCCTCTGCCTCACATATTGTGCTTTTGCAAACACAGATCCTCTTGTTCTGAGACATCTAATTCAGCCCTACACTACATTCTGGACCCTCAGGGCATCTAATTTAAGGTTAGCTCTTGTACCAAGGATACAAAGAGCATGAGAGAGAGTTCGCTGTTTCAGGTTTTTGGTGCCTAAACTTTGGAACCCCTGACTGTGTCATCTACACCAAAGCACTAGCAAAGCGATCTTTAGGAACCAACTGAAGAAGTGGCTCTCCTAATTCTATACCCGTTGCCCCCCCTGTATTTTGTAGCAAGTTCTTAGCACTGGGTAGCCACGTTGGGGGCAGCCATGCATTTTACAAATCCTAAACATGAGCATACATCGATGAAGAGGTGTTCTTAGGAAAGTTCTAAAATATTCTTGTTCCAGAATTTACTATTTTGTCAAATGGAAGGAAATAATATTGAGGCAGACCTGCATGTATTCTGTTACAGCAGTCCAACTTGCTAAGATAATTTGTGCCGAGTAGCACATTGGCTGTATGGAAGATGATGTGTGGGCAGATTTTGAAGATCATAAGTTGTTAGTGTCTGGTAGCCATAGCTGTGAAAGTGATATGGGATTCAAAGGTTAATAGAAGCAATGCAAAACACACCCTGATGATGTAGGGATGAAAGCATCAGGACGAAACAGAATAGGAATTGGTAACAGATATGAGGGTTCACACTTCCAGTCATAATACACGTAATACACTTTTTAAGTTCAGCTAACAGATATATCTTCCGAACCATGCATTTAGGAATTCATTTCGATTATGGTGGGCAGGATACTCGATCACACGTGTCCCGTCTACCATATTACAAGTGCATTCGAGCCTACATCACTTATAAAAGGGGGAACAAGCCAGTGGTCAGTTTTTGACAGAGGATAACATCTGCCAAATTCTAAAGAGGACCCTTAAGGCCCTTATTTATAGTTTTAGTTTTATTTAACTGCCACATACTCTATGGTCTGTTTCTAGCGTTATCGTCATTGCTTAACACAGCAGCAGCCCAGCTACAGACATCTGACATCATACCTATAAAAATGAATTTTGAGCCAGGTCTGGAAGATAGATGAGCTTCTGAACCGTCATTGTATAGCCCCGTATCCCGTCACTCATGCGTCTCACAACACCTATTTCGGAAATGTAGGTGCAACCAAATCCCAACATTTCTGTTTAGAGTAAGATTAAGTTAATGTGCATGCTTGAAGTACCTGCACTGCTCTGCATTATTAATATTCTGCTTCTTAAGAAGCGAATGCATTATTTATAACTGAGGGCTCTGTGTAGATGGAGGCTTTCATGACATATGTTTCTTAGTCTCTATTTATTCGTGCTTGAATACAAAAAATTAAGAACAACGTAAAAGACGCAGCAAATAAAATGAGGGTAGCCATTCACTTCCAAGAGCAACATGTCATACATAATTTGACCTTGCCTTTACTTAAATGCCGGGCTTCTTTGTATGCATTTCCGATTTCGACTAGCAACCGACTAACTTCTTGCCAAGCCGCCAGGACAAATAAAGGGGTTTTGGCACAACGGGAGACTGCAGATGAAGACAAAACACGATGATCTCACTGTGTCTGAGGAGAAACAAGAACCGAACAATGTTTTTCAACGGTGAAATTCACGTCCTGTATACTTACATAGCAAAGCACGGGCTCCTAATTTCGTGAAATAATAATAAAAACTGTTGCTTCTGTACATTTCCTCACTGTACAAATGCAATAAAAATAAATGTTTTTTTAAAGGTGCCCTAAATCTTATTTAAGTATTGCCTGTAACTTATCAAAGAGTGCAAAATCTAACCTCTCAGGTGAGTTCTCCAGTTGAGAGCCTGAAGCATTATTGAGCTTAATGCCTATTGAAAGAAATGAGAGATAATGGGCAGGCTACTGCAAGTAAGTGGGAATTAAAAGGGGGGATAACAACAATATTGACAATTTTAAGACGAGTCTGAGCGCATAAGATCAGAAATTCAATTAACACATTAGGAATAGCTTCCCTCATTTTCCCCACTCATATAAAGGAAACCCACTTTCCCAGCGCATACACTGAGGCAACACTTTACAAGTCAACTGCACAACCTAGCGGGTGCAAAGTGCTTTCCACTTGGGTTGACCTGCCCCACGTCCAAATGTGGAGGAATATTCGCTCGCTATAAGGGTCAGGATGAGAAATCGCTGATGTGGAAACAGTCAGCTATAGATGGACCGGCATTGACTCTATATAAGCAGCTTCATTGCCTACTGGGCTTTGAGTGGGGAGGAAGTGAGGAGGGGAGCAGAGAGTCCCTCGTGGCAGACAGGAGTAGGCTACTACACCCACTTTTATAAAGTCTTTCTTTTTTCCAGCACATGATGAAGTGCTTATTTCATGCCAATGGTTCCCGGTGGAGACCACTGGCACTAAGTTGTTCGGACTGACACTAATTTGTGTGCTGGTCAATTGTCACAGAGTACAGTCTCAAGTAGTGTATACCTGAGCTCCCAGTACTATAGAACGTAATCAATCACTCACTCATTGATGCTTACCAGCCCATTTTGCCTGAGTTCACACGTTTAAAACATTTGCTGATATAGATGATCACGGTAAGAATAAATGAATTAAGCATTACACATTTATCAAAACATCATTTAGCACAGAGTTAGAAAGCAAGTCATTTTGAAGTAAGTGAATCAAATCGAATGTGACCTAACAATGATTTCAACTCATAACATTATGGCAGCTTCTCTAATATACGCAGTGAAAACTATGTGTGCAATGTTTATGTGCCTAAAAAGTGTATTTTCCTGTGAAATAGTGTTCACAATCAGAGGCTACTGTGTATGATAGTTGGCCATGGCTAGTGGGTTAGGGCACAAATCATGCATTTATATCCGCATACTGCACCCACTCCCCATAAATCCAGAGTCCACTGTGTACAACCGTCAGCCATCTATAGCCAGCTGTGGATGAAGGGCTTGGTCTTCATCATTGCTCTAATGTTCTCCTCACTGTCAACCCAGTGCCCGCTGCACACAACCTTTGGCTCTACGCATCAGACTTTCAATGTAAACCAGTCCCCTAGATTCCAAAGGCAACTTTCTATGACCTATCTGTTTACATGGGGTTTGGGTGCTGATAATGGTCTCTAGCCATGCCTAGCACCCATTTTAGGAATCACCAGACCAGTGCTTAATTTGTAAATAAAAACATGCCGGTGCCCAAAGCCCTCCTCCTAATCAGGCAGCTGCTTCATTTAAATGTGCGAGCACGGAATACTGAAGCAGCGTAATCCTAAAGCCATCTCGGGCCTCTTCAATCCATTTAATGCCACTCCCTGCCCCTTCAACTCACTCTTGCAGATTTCTGCTTTCTACCTTTGTGACGCTTTTTCATTTTTCTCTTCCTCCTTCTTTCCCATTTGTGCCTTTTGCTCGCAGCAAAAGCCGAGGCAGAAGACTAAACACCGACCCTCAAAAATAAGTGCCGGTGCTCAGCACCGGAAACAACAAGCACAAATTAAGCACTGCACCAGACTCTGCTGTGTATGGCTTTTGCCATGAACATTGGGCTGTAAATATAGGATTTTCTATTCAACTGTGCCATATACCAAGATCTCTTATCGTAAGATATTCCTTTTCACCACTGATGATTGTACATAGGTAGCTCTGTACAAGAGCATGGCCTTTTTCATGCCTCATGCCCAGTCTCTGCAGCTGTGCACAGTAGGCTATAGAAAGAGAGAGTAACTGTAGCCCTGATCTTGCTGTGCATGCCTTTGGATCTCTATAGTGTAATGTAGAAACAAGACCTATGCCCATGCCCTGCATCTGCTCCCAGTGGGCATAGACCATGCTGCCTGTAATCTGATGTGTTGAGCAGCGTTTGGGTGTCAGCACTAGTCAAAGGGCAATTACATTCTAAGACATTTATTTTTTAAATGCTGTGTTATTTTGTTTTACATTCTAAGACATTTATTTTCTTATTTTCAAATGCTGTGTTATTTTGTTTTTGCAGTGTGGTTTGAAAAGTATGGGGCAATTCACAAAAGTAAACATACACATGTGTAAGTTTAATTTTTTTTGCTATTTACAAAGGTATTTTAGTAGTAGTGTCTTTATGACTGCAGAGTCTCCACACATAAAAAGGTCGGACAGACTTGCATGGCATCTCTATGACTCTTTGGATGTGACTACAGTGTGATGTAATCCCTTCAATATAATGTATTGAAAGCTTGATTTAGAATGTTGGAGTTCACAGGAAAATGCAGAGGAATAAAGATGTGTGATTTACAACCTCATGTGTGGCATTGTCATTGGCGAGTACCAGGCTGGGGGGAAGGCTACAACTGGTGACGAGATAGGGGATTAGTAACCTGAAGAAGGACAGTGCTCTCCTAGAGAATGTGCTGTGGTCCAAACAAACCGCTCATGCATGCCACGTGTTTCTTCATCAAAGTGCTGAGTTGATATTGCCATATGTAGAGTCAAAGCACAACTCCAGCCGGTGTGAAGTGTTTGAATGTAAAGAAAGCTCCACTGAGAAGTTAACGCATCGTTGGTCAAATAGCTTTCACCATGATCATACTAAAAGGTACTATGCTGTCATGCAGAATAAAGTTATACATTGTACAGAGTGTTAAGGCTAAAGACGGATATAACCAGGTGTACAAAGCACAGTCTAAGACAATCATAAGATTGTGAAAAATAGTGCTGGCTGACAGATTAGTAAAAAGGAAGCATGCTGTTAATATACTTACCAGAATCTTAATAAGTAGAGCTTTACGACCTCAGCACTGAGCAGGGAGACCTAAGAAGCACTGTGGTTGTGTTTACTGAGCTATCCAATACCTGAAGTGGCACACCACCAAAGTTGCCAGGTGGTGGCTCAGAACGACTCCAGAGATCTCCACAAGTAATAAGGCTCTAATGGAGACCAAGAAGAATGTCAAAACTCCAAAAACTGTCCCGGATGACCAGGAGGCTGATCAATTGTCAGGCCTCAGTGATTATGCAGATTCTCAGGGACAACTAACAGCATCTGAAAGAGTTCCAGCCTCAATGTCAACCACTCCCATGAACAATTATAATGCTGCCACCTTACCGAAACCACCACCATTTGTGATACTGCCAAAAAGCACAATATTGGCAATAGATGAACTGCATGGATAGAGACGTTTGAAGATTTCATTGATGCACTTGAAGAGACTGATAACAGATTATTAAGTATCTCAAAAATCTTGCTGTGATGGTGTGTGGGAAGTCATAAAGAAAATGCAGAGAACTGATGAAGAAGTCACATACAATCAGATACAAAATGCTTTGAATCTCAAGTTCAATCTAGTACAAAAAGTTGATTCCAAATGATACGTCTTCAGTCAAGAATGTCAAAGAGTTTGTGAAACTTTCAATGAATTTGTGGAATTGCTTGATGCACCCATTAAACACTGTAAGTTCAATGAATTTTACAATGAAGAGGCTATGCATCTCACAGTTATTTGATGGATGCTTGCAAGTTTCATTCAGATGACGGATGCTGAGAAAAACACGGCCCCCTAGCTCTGCATCAACCCCCCTTGCATACATTATGCCTGGTGCAGGCATAAAGTGGTGCAAGGGGTTACAGCATTGCATCACTTTGTAAATATGGTGCACGTTTTTGCCCTTTCAATGCCACATTAGCCTAAAAGATTGCGCTAATGTGGCATTGGAATGGAGCTAAGCCACCATAAATCTGGGCCTTAGTCTGGAGTGAGTGTTGATGGCTGACATAGCTGAGGAACATTCTCAGAGACAAGCTGCTGACATGGAGGCCAAAGGTGCCCAGAGTGAGTCAGTCATGAGTGTGAAAAGTAATACAAAGCAAAGGACTGAAGGACACAAAGTGATATCTGCACATAAAAAGAAGGTGTGTTTTAGATGTGGAGTTACATTTCCACATGAAGGAAAGTGTCCCACCATTAGACAGATATGTAAAGGCTGCAGGAAAGAGAGCCCTTTTGTGGCGATCTATAGAGCGAAGGAAGAACTAAGTACGTCATGGCACAAAGACAAAATAGCCATCAGAATGTTCCAGAAGCAGCGTTTCACATGTGCCCACAAGGCAAAGCGGCGACCTCATTTGAGGCAAATTGACACTAAACGAAGTTGGTAGTCATCTAAATCATCGTCAAACAGTTCTTCTGGTTCAATTTGAAGTGAAAATGAAGAAAATTATTGTGCAATGTCAGTTTATACCTCAGAGAAACGTGCGCATGTTGGACTGGCTCCATGTGAAGAAAAATGTGAGTCAAAGACATGCCAAAGCCACAAAATCATGCACACACTGACCAAAGATTACATTGAAAATAAATAGTTCAATACCTTTCATTATCAATAGTGGTGCATCAATAAACAATATGCCTGAAGAGAAATACAATGAACTGTCTCCATTGCCACAGCTTACGCCATCAGTGACCAAAGTGGGCTATAACAACACCCATAAAAAGTCAAAGTTCATTTATAGCAATAGTGGAACATAAGAGTACAAAGGCACAGGCACCAAATGATTTGCTTCAGAGTGCAGCATCAAGTGCCTGTTTACTCAGTTCCAATACAGCTGCTGATATGGGACTGAATTCTATGTATTACAAAATGAATGCTCACCACAAATAGTAAGTCAAATTCCTTTGTTGTTTCATGTTTAGTAAAGCTTAAGACTATGAAAGTAAAACTGCATATTAATGAAGATGTCCGTCCTTTTGCTCAGAGACAAAGATAAACTGGTTTTAATGTACAAGAAGCTGTTGAAAAAGAATTTGAATTGTTACTTAACCATGATATTATTGAGAGTTCCACTCGTCCAACACCATGGGTTTCCAGTGGCGGCCACTGCCAGGGACGGCCAGAGGGGCACAGCACAAATCACTGGGTTGCGGGGCAGAGGTGGGTACTAAAGAAATAAAAACACTTACTTGCGCTGCTGGACGCCACCTCAGTGTTCCTGCTGAAATTAAGTTCAGGGAGAGAGTGGGAGCCGGTGCTTGGTCTCCAGTTGGCTGTAAAATACAGCTCAGTTAGAGAGTTCTAAGTGCCTCAGAAGGCCGGCCAAAATGACATGCACACTTAGGGCACACGTAGCACTCCTCCTCCCTGGTGACGTGGGGATTGCTGGACCGCCCCACCCTACAGATCGTGGAAAAAATAAAATTAGAATAAAATACTTTTATTATAATTTTATTTTTCTGCCTTTTCAGCAATTGGGCGATTGCCCTCCACCACAGAGTTTCTCCAATAGTAGTAGCGACTAAAAAGGACTGTGAAGGAGCTGTATGCATCTACATTGACAAGCCTCAGGCAAACAAGGCAATTGAATGAGAACAACATCCAGGTCCACAGATTGCTGACATGATAGTGCAATTGAATTGTGCAAAGGACTTTTTCCACCTTAATTTAAACATAGGTTATCATCAGTTGGAACTTGAAGACAGTTGCAGGTACATTACAGCCTTTTCTACATATTTTGGTTTGTTTTGATACAAACCTTGGAATTTGAAGAAAGTTGCAGGTACATTACAACCTTTTCTACACATGTTGGTTTGTTTCAATGCAAAAGACTTAGGCCCATATTTAAGGAAACTTAGCACCACTTTTGCGCCATTAATTTTGACGCAAAATCAGCGCTAATCTCACGCCATATAGATATATGTTTATATTGTCACTCGACCTGACTAGCAACAGAATATCTTAAATATGGGCCTTAGTTTTGGTGTGTCTTCAGCTGCAGAATTTTTTCAAAACATAATACAACGTATCATACACCCTGTTGTAAATACATTTAATTATAGCATTTCCATGTTAATTTTCAGAGCTACACTGAAGGAGCATGATAGAGCTCTTACACAAGTATTGTTGTTTGCTCAGTGATGCAGGATTGACTGAATGCAGACAAGTGTGAGTTCAACAAGACAAAACTAAAAGTATTTGGCCATATCTTTCCTGATGGGAGTAGAACACCTGATCCTGCAAAAGTACATGCTCTGTCAAATGCTGATCTCCCACAAGATGCATCAATGGTACGTTCTTTTCTTGGCATGGCCAGTTACTGTTCAAGGGACATGCAAGACATTGCCACTTTTTATGCTCTATTACGAGAGTTGACAAAGAAAAATGTTCCCTTTCAATGGTCACAAGAATGTGAAAGACGTTTCAAGAGAATGAAAAATGCCATTGAAAATGCTACTGAAATGATATACTTCAATCCAAAGCCTCATACAGAGATTGTAGTTGATGCTACCCCGGTTGAGTTAGGCGCTGTCCTTGCACAGCATAGTGGTCGCCCAAATGTTGGCAATCCAAAAGCCAAGATGCCTCCTTGCATTGAATGATGGGGTTACAATTGCAGAATAAATTGTGCATCATCCAAGGAAGCATCAGAATCCTGCTGACTACTTTCGAAGAGTGCCTATACAAGGTCACGGTACTCCATCTAAGATGGCTGAGGCCTACATTAATTTTATCGTCAAGTCAAGTATACCAGCTGCTATTTTGGTAGCCCAAATCATCACTGCCGCGAGCCATGATAGTGACATGCTGAAGTTAAAAGACATAATTACACATCAGTAGTGGAACAGACACACTAGAGCTCTCACAAATGATGATAAATAGAAAAAAATAAAAACATTTAAAAGATGAATTGTCTATATTTGAGGAAGAAGTCAAGAGTCCTGATTCCGGAGAGCATGTGACAGAAAATGATTGCAGTGGATCACAAAGGCCATTGTGGTATCATTGCCACAAAAAGAGCTCTCTGAGACCAAGTTTGATTCCCATACTTAGAAAAAAGAGTTGAAAAGAAACTCAAGGCATGCCATATATACAACTGCCCTTCTACCAATATTACTCAACATACTCTGAATATGTCAGAACTGCATAGACATGCATCAGAGAGAATAGCTATTGATTTCTTTGGTCGATTTAATAATGAATATCACCTAATAGTAATTGTAGATGAACACTCATGATTCCTGTTGGTTGAAGATTTTTCTTCTACGACTCACAAACGAGTCATTGAGAAGCTTGATGTCATCTTTGCAACATGGGGCATTCCAGTCATTGTGAAGTCTAACAGCCCACCCTTTAACAGTAAAGAATTCAAAGAGTTCCTGGAGCATCTAAACACAAAGCATCAAAAGAGTAAACCTTCATGGCCACAGTTCAGAAAGCAGTACAGCATGTAACTCTTGAGAAACTCAGTTTGAAAATAATACTAATCTCTACTCTCAGAGCTTATTGTTCAACACCCCACTCAACCATAGGTGAAAGTCCTGCTACTTTGATGTTTGGGAGAGCAATGACAACCAAGTTACCTCAATCTACCACCAAGAGAGACAACAGTGAAAACCTGATTCATACAAGGGATTTGGTTAACAAATAGAAAATGAAAGTATATGCAGGCAAGAGGCGACATGCAAAGAACATCTAGTTTAGCAAAGGAGATCTGATGATCACCCGACAGATGCGTAAGTGAAAATCTAATGCTCCATATGATGTTGATTCTTTCCAAGTGGTGTCTACCAAGGGACACATGGTGACTGCCGAGCACCCTGGAAATCTTTTACAAGGGACTCTTTTAACTTTAGGCCTGTGATTCATCGGTCTTCGACTGGAAATGGTGAAAGAAAGACTAACTCCGGACACTCAGTGATTACTGATACCTCGTTACCATCCTTGTCAATCTCTCACTCTAAAGATGACAGTTTACAGCTTCCAGTAACCTAATTGGGTTTTATAAGCAAAGCTCCAAGAAGATTGATTGAAGAGATATAGTTGTACATGTTTCTTTATAGGTGTTTGTCTACTGATTTTATAAAATTTCCACTTTTAGTTTGACAGAGGGGGAGATGTAGTGGCTTGTATGTTTTAGGACAGAACCTTTTTGGCTCCAAAGGGACTCTATATCAATGTGATGTAATCAATAGAATAGGATGAAAGATTTAGAATGTTGGAGTTCACAGGTACACACAGAGGAATAAAGATGTGTGATTTACACCTCCATGTGTGACGTAGTCATGGGTGGGTACCAGGCTAAGGAGGACGCTGCAACTACCAGTCTCTGGACATAGGCCAAGGCCCAGAGCCAAGCTCTGTGCCCATTTTCCAGAGCCTTAATCGTTTGCTCATCTGCAGTGGATTTCAGATGTAGGTAATGCTATCATCCATATTCCAAGTCATCTACCCATAACCCCACACGCAATCTGTTGTACACAGCGTTTGGCCATGTGCACTGGCTTCAGGATTCAGGGTATGGTTTTCAGTCATGCCTTGCACCCATTTCCCATGTAGCTATATGTAGTGTGCACATCTTTGGCTATGCACTATAGGTCCGGGTAAGATCATGCACTTCATCTATACCTTGTGCTTCTCCTCATACCCCCATAGCCTGCAGCATAATTTGTTTGGCTATAAGCAATGCACTCTGGAAGCAGTGTGCATCTTTTGACCACAGCTTACACCAGTTCCTTGTAGAGCCAGAGTCTGTTGAGCTCAACATATGGTCATTCTCAGTGAGTTCTGCAGGCATATTGTATCCTTCAATCATGCTTTGTGGTAAGTCCCCATGGCCTCAGAGACCACTGCACGCAGCCTGTAGTCATATGCAGAGGGCAATGTTGAAGCCACAAGTGCTTTTCATGGACACATTTAAGCCCAATACTAGGTTAGGTTGAGGTCTGGCCACAAGCTATGCAGTATGTCACAGTCAGGCCACATCTCCAGTGAGTAGAATAAGGATAGTGGTAGGCTGATTTGAGTTTACACGTTGACAATTTATAGGCATGAGGAGTTTGAAAAAACCTAAGTTTATTCCACAGACAAGCAGAGGGACAGAAGGATTAAGCATGAAGATGCCCACTTTCTAAAAGCGGCATTTTCAAACATGCAATTTAAAATCCACCTTCACTAAAAGATGTATTTTTAAATTGTGAGTTCAGAGACCCCAAACTCCACATCTCTACCTGCTTCCAATGGGAAATTACTTTTAAGATTAAGAGATATTTCAAGGCAATCCCCATGTTAACCTATGGGAGAGATATGCCTTGCAATAGTGAAAACCGAATTTGGCAGAATTTCATTATCAGTACATGTAAAACACACGAGTACATGTCTTACTTTTCAAATACACTGCACCCTGACTGTGGGGCTACCTTGAACCTACCTCAGTGGTGCCTTACATGTACTAAAAGGGAAGGTTTGGGCCAGGCAGGTGGGTGCACTTGCCAGGTTGACATGGCAGTTTAAAACTGCACACACAGACACTGCAATGCCAGATCTGAGACATGTTTACAGGGCTACACATTTGGGAGGCACAACCAGTGATGCAGACCCACTATTACCATTTGATTTAGAGGCCCTGGTCACATATGATGCACTGTACTAGGGACTTACTAGTAAATTATATATGCAAATCATGAATAACGAATCATAATCACAATTTGCACACAGCGTATATGCGCTTTAGCACTGGTCAGCAGTGGTAAAGTGCCCAGAATCCTAGAACCAACAAAAAGAGGGTCAGAAAAATAGGAGGCCAAAGGCAAAAAGACAATGGGAAAACCCTGCAAAAAGTGCCATTTCCAACACTAACACTAGTAGTGTAGGACATTTCATGGTCATTATGCTGAACACAGAGGTACACTTACACATTTGTGTAAGTTAACACTTTTTTAGCATTCACAAAACTGCATTTCAATAGTAAGTTTACGAGTGCGAAGACTCCTATTCAGATTTGTTCCCAATGTGGTCGTCTACTAATGGTTTACTAATTTTCCCTGAATAGCATTCTTAGCAAATACATAGTACCCCACAAGTTTTATCATAATCTAATTTTTTAGCAGTTGAAGTTTGCAGGTCAGGATGGCCATCTCTCCAAAAACAGGCATAAATAACTTTTCCAACCCCATCTCACTTTGATTTTTCTGATTCCACAGAGGAGATGACAATTGTTTGTTGTTCTGTGGTGCTGTAAGATAAAGTTTCTTCTTTGTATATAATTACATTTTATAACATAAAGGATACAATAATAAGGTATCTAAGTAAATTGGAGCTATTTGAAGGTATCAACATTTCAGGATAATAGACAAATGCTGTGATGCAATGTGTCAAAAATCTATGTGTACGCTAGGCAGTTCAGCAGATTGGAAAAGTATATTGTAGAGGCTGGAAAAATGTGTAGGTATGTTTATCTCAGAGGCACACAGGCACCAGGGTTAGGGTGAGAGATTGAAAGTGGTACTAATCGCCTGGTATACCTGCTATTGAGACAAGGTGGAGGGGTGTTTAGGGGGAGTGGAAGTGGTAGCAAGGGGAGTGGGAGAAGGTAAGGTAAATGGATTTTCAGGGAAAATATTCTGTATCCCACTAACCTCCCCTGCTCAACACCAGTGAGTGTAAAGGATAATGCATAATGCAGCTATAATGACCACATAGAGAGTGACATCAGGCATAGGAGCTCTTAATGTATTTGAGGGAGATAGTATAGTTTGTGAATCCAGTCTGTTATTTGGTGGATAGTACCAAAGGAGACCTTTCACGTGGCAAGAAAAGGATGGTATCATTTTAGGTGGTAGTTCACTTTATACAAAATGTAGAAAGGTGTATTTGTATTGCCTCTGGTGGTACATCTATGAGACATGGTTGGTTCCTCTTATTCTGTTGTGTGTGTTCACCCCGATTGTAAACAGCCAGAAAGCAGGACTTCAGGGGAGAATAGATGTAGCTTCGTCCCTAAGTGTTGCTCCATCAAAATGTCATTCGTCATTTGTGTATAGATTTGTGACTGAGTCCAGGCATTCATAGTCTGCTTGTATATGATCAGTGTGAAGCAGTAAAGATGGAGGTCATTTCTCTGGCTTTTTATGATATTCAGGGTCCTGGGAAACAGCAATTGTTGGCAATTGTAGAGAATGCCAAAATGTGTCTAGTTCTTCTTCTTTCTAAAACCCTCATTTTTTTACACCCATGGTGAGGAACACAGTGACCGGTTCCCACAGACGATGATGGATGTCACATTTTTTTTTCAAAGGACTCAGACCAGTAATTTCTTGCACTTCATAGTTGCATCTTGAAAGAAATCAGTTGTTGTATATAAATAGACTATTTTTCTTTTCCGTCCCTGAGATTACATTGCAGATTTACTAAGGTTGTGCGTTGGGGTTGAGTCACTTTTATGGAGCATCCTTGGGCAAATCTGTTTTGGGATTTCAAAAGCCACACAAAGCATGATTTGAGTTGCTTTCTGTGGTTTTATAAAAATAAAAGTAACGCACAGTGCTGCTTTGTGTTACCTTTAATCAGGCAGGTGTTACAGCGATGTAATATTCCTGTGTATTCACCCAAGTATTTTAATGCAAACCCATGCTTACAAAGACTCGTAAACAAGGATTTGCGCCAAAAAGATGCGCCTACCCGAGACTGGTATAAAGAAGAGAAATATTTTAACACCTTCTTGTTACTTCCCCTTCTGCAGCACACATACAAAGAGGAGTAAACCTCAAAGAGTTTTTGAGCAGGAAGGTACCACTTGCTGCAGAAAAACAATCTTGACATTAATGCAGGCATTCTTCCACCATGGCGCAAGGGTACCTGTGTTGACGCTAGACAGCACAAAGCGAGCAAGTGCAAACAGGGAGCTGAACTGCACAATGTCTTTGTAAATATGGTGCAGATCTGTTCTTCCCCTTTCACAAACCCCAGTGAAATGTTAGTGAATCCAGCCTTTAGGGTCTAGTCTGTTGGTGCCTCAGCAAGCAGGTAATAATAGGTTGCTGTATTTGATAAATTGAAGTATTTTGCAATGAGAAATTGTGTGTCCTTTGAAGTTCAAGGGTAGGTTTAAAGTTAAGACCTTTTTATTTTAGTAATAAAAGTGCAGGGTTTGGTCTCATGCAAGTCATTGCGGTTTCCACGAGGCACTGTGAGTTCAGGAAATAGCAACATGATGGAGAGGATGGCAGCTGGGTGGTGTTAGCGCATCTGACCTTAATAAGTAAACTTACAGGGGGACTCAAATAGGTCGATTAACCTTTTGAGTCACAATTAAGACGTTCTTATCATAATTCCAGTACATGCAAATCAATAATCAATAACAGTATTAATCAACAAAGTCAGTAATTGTCACGCACCATGACCTTTCAGTCACCTTTTAGTAAAAGTTCGAATATTTTTTTCCCTATGTTAACAATGCTAAGGTCATGTAGATTAATCTCAAAATTAAATGAAACGCATACAGAAACAATACTGGCTGTCCAAAGCGGTGGAAGAAATGTAATCTAATTAAAGCTTGTTCTACAACACATTCTAAGGTTACGGTGCAAATTAATAACAAAATCAACTGCGTTGAAGAGATTACATACATTCGAATTCAGCAGAGGAATTCATCAAGCATTATTCCCTATTAGCACAATTTTATTAGTGAGGATCCTTGACTAACACCTAAATTAGCACCGGTATGTTGGGCTTCATACAACATTTTAGTAACACGAATTTGGAAAACATCTACCTATAACTCTATCAAAACAGTGCAGATAGTGCCTAGAAAGGAAAAGCAAATATGCATGATAATCAATAGTCTAATTCATAATATCTATCCTCAATGTGGATCAGCAAGCAGAGTCAGTCTTCATCCTCAGGACCTTTTATTTTAGTAATAAAAGTGCAGGGTTTGGTCTTATGCAAGTCATTGCGATCTGCACGAAGCACTGTGAGTTCAGGAAATAGCAACATGATGGAGAGGATGGCAGCTGGGTGGTGTTAGCGCATCTGACCTTAATAAGTAAATTTACAAGGGGACTTAAATAGGTTGAGGAACCTTTTGAGCCACAATTAAGACGTTCTTATCATAACTCCAGTACATGCAAATCAATAATCAATAACAGTATTATTCAACAGAGTCAGAAATTGTCACGCACCATGACCTTTCAGTCACCTTTTAGTAAAAGTTCGAATATTTTTTTCCCTATGTTAACAATGCTAAGGTCATGTAGATTAATCTCAAAATCAAATGAAACACATACAGAAACAATACTGGCTGTCCAAAGCGGCGGAAGAAATGTAATCTAATCAAAGCTTGTACTACAAAACATTATAAGGTTACGGTGCAAATTAAAAACAAAATCAACTGCGTCAAAGAGATTACATACATTTGAGTTCAGCAGAGAAATTCATCAAGCATTATTCCCTATTAGCACAATTTTATTAGTGAGGATCCTTGAGTAAGACCTAAATTAGCATTGGTATGTTGGGCTTCATACAAAACATTTTAGCAACACAAATTTGGAAAACATCTAACTATGGCTCTATCAAAACAGTGCACTTAGTACCTAGAAAGGAAAAGCAAATATGCATGATAATCAATAGTCTAATTCATAATACATGTCCTCATTGTGGATCAGCAAGCAGAGTCAGCCTTCGTCCTCAGGACATCAGTCGATCAGCAAGGCATCAGGATTCAGCATCAAATTTCAGGAAACGCAAAGGTGGTCATTACAACCCTGGCGGACGGTGTTAAAGCGGCGGTAAGACCTCCAACAGGCCGGCAGTAAAAAATGTGCAATTACGACCGTGGCGGAAACCACCAACAAAGACAGCCACTTTAACACTCCGACAGCCACGGCGGTACAAACAAACAGCACGGCGGTCACCGACAACAGAGAGGCGGGAGACAATGTACCGCCCACACTAATATGACAGGCCAATCCGCCAGCTTTTCCGGGGCGGATTCACCACGGATAAAAACACAGCAGAAACAGGAAATTCGAAGGGAAAACGCTCACCTCTACACACCCCAGGAGGAACGAGGACACCATGGACCCGGAACTCCAAATTCTACGTGCGCTAGTCTTCCTGCTCCTCTACCAGGAGCACGAACGCCAGCGGCGAAGACCACGGTGAGTACTGCACCTACGACACAGGGGAGGGAGAAGGGAAAAAACAGGGACACACACACGCAACACGCAACACCCCCACCCTCACCCACTACAACACACACACTAATGCATATTAATACATCACAGTTACACTCCCCAACCCCCCCGGAAGAATGCAAAGACAATAGAAAATGAGTGTAACCATTGTAATATATTAAAAACAAGTAGGCAAAAATATAGATATACACCATTTACAAAATATATACCAAGCATAGTAGTCCAGGTAGTGCTCCAATGAAGTCCGTGGAACACTGGGCCCACACGATATGGGCGAGGCCCACACAAGATCCCCGACCATGACGGAGAGAACACTGCAGGGGCATCAGAGAGCAACTAAACAGGCACCTCAGGGGGAGTGAAAGGGGGGGCACCTCAGCCGCTTGAGTGCACAAAGCCAAATCCACGAGGGGGCCACATGCCCACTGTTCCATCCTGGGCAGTGAAAAGCCACAGTCTCTCAAGTCTCTACAGTGGGTCGGTTGCCCACTGTTCAATCTTAGGGAGTGCAAAGCCACAGTCTCTCAAGTCTCTACTGTGGGTGGGTTGCCCAGTGTTCAATCCTGGGGAGTGCAAAGCCACAGTCTCTCAAGTCTCTACAGTGGGTGGGTTGCCCACTGTTCAATCCTGGGGAGTGCAAAGCCACAGTCTCTCAAGTCTCTACAGTGGGTGGGTTGCCCACTGTTCCATCCTGGGGAGTGCAAAGCCACAGTCTCTCAAGTCTCTACAGTGGGTGGTCTGCCCACTGTTCAATCCTGGGGAGTGCAAAGCCACAGTCTCTCAAGTCTGTACAGTGGGTGGGTTGCCCACTGTTCAATCCTGGGGAGTGCAAAGCCACAGTCTCTCAAGTCTCTACAGCGGGTGGTCTGCCCACTGTTCAATCCTGGGGAGTGCAAAGCCACAGTCTCTCAAGTGGATAACAGTCTCCACTGGTTCTGGAGGGGGCCTTGTGCCCAGAGTGCTTCATCCTGCTAAGGACAGAGGTAGTGGATGGATCTCTCCACTGGTTATGGAGGGGCCATGGTGCCCAGAGTGCTTCATCCTGCTAAGGACAGAGGTAGTGGATGGATCTCTCCACTGGTTCTGGAGGGGGCCTTGTGCCCAGAGTGCTTCATCCTGCTAAAGACAGGGGTAGTGGATAGATCTCTCCACTGGTTCTGGAGGGGGCATGGTGCCCAGAGTGCTTCATCCTGCTAAGGACAGAGGTAGTGGATGGATCTCTCCACTTGTTCTGGATGGAGCCTTGTGCCCAGAGTGCTTCATTCTGCCCGGACTCAGTAGCGTCAGTGCCCTTGGCGCTCATGGGCCAGCGGTGCTTGAGACGGCGGTGCCCTGTTCAGCGGTGCTTGAGGCGGTGGTGCCCTGTTCAGCGGTGCTTGAGACGGTGGTGCCCTGTTCAGCCGTGCTTGAGGCGGCGGTGCCCTGTTCAGTGGTGCTTGAGGCGGCGGTGCCCTGTACAGCGGTGCTTGAGGTGGCGGTGCCCTGTTCAGCGGTGCTTGAGGCGGCGGTGCCCTGTTCAGTGGTGCTTGAGACGGCGGTGCCCTGTTCAGCGGTGCTTGAGACGGCGGTCTCCATTGCAGGGACTCAGCTGCTGGCGGTCCTTTCATGGCCCAGCTGGGCTTGTGCTGGCGGTCCTTAAGGCCCAGCGGGGCTTGTGCTGGCGGTCCTTCATGGCCCAGCGGGGCTTTTGCTGGCGGTGGCCTCCTGGGCAGCTGGGCTTCTGCTGGCGGTGGCCTCCTGGGCAGCTGAGCTTGTGCTGGCAGTGGCCTCCTGGGCAGCTGGGATTGTGCTGGCGGGGGCCTCCTGGGAAGCTGGGCTTGTGCTGGCGGGGGGCTCCTGGGCAGCTGGGCTTGTGCTGGCGGTGGCCTCCTGGGCAGCTGGGCTTGTGCCGGCCGGGGCCTCCTGGGCAGCTGGGATGATGGCGGTCGTCTCCGCAGTGCTGCTCTTCCCACACTTGCCGTGTTTCTTGTGGCCCTTCCCCACCTTGGAAGGTGTCACAGCTGACTCCACACTCCCACCGAGACCCCTGGGAGTGGCTTTGGTGGCTGGAGTCTTCCCCCTCTCCAGCCAAGCACTGGCCAACTTCTGATGCTTCACAGGTGTGGGACTGTCTGTGCTGTGGCTCCGTGCCACACTGGCTGCCCTGGTGGCCGGTGCACTCCTGATTCCGGTGACTACAGGCACCACTGGTCCCGGAGATGTTGTGGCTGAGGTGCTAGTTCGGGACCTAGGAGACGGACGTGGTGGGGGAGGTGTGGGAAAGAGGTCAAGGTTGGACAGGAAAAGTTTTTTTGACACACTGAGACGGGTAGCTGGAGGGGGTTTGGGAGTGGAGGAAGAGGTTGTGGTTGTAGGAGATGTTCGTTTGCTGACTTTGGGTGAAGGTGCACGCGCTGGAGGCTGTTGTGAGGTGGATGGCTGTTGGGTGGGTGTGTGCCTGCATTTGTGTATCCTGGGAGGGGGCGTCACAGACACACTGGGAGAGGACACAGGGGACGTGTGAATGGTAGTGGGGGTGGTGACTGCACGTGAGCGGGGTGTGGTGGTGGGTGTACTGGAGAGGGACGTAATGGCTGTAGAGGTAGTGCATGCAGGTGTGAGTGTAGACGAGACAGGGAGGGAGGAGGGAGACGAGGAGGAGGGGGACACAGTGGAGGCAGTGGATGTTGGTGTTTCTGCATGTGTGTGATGCTTGTGTGAGTGCCTGTGGGATGTGTTGTGCTTATGTTTGGCTGAGCTTCCCTTGTGTGTTGATGTGTGTGCATGCTGGTCTGTAGGTGTGCTTGGGATAGGCTGAGGTACAGGGGATTGGGTCGGGGTGGAGAAAGTTGGAGGGGGGAGGCTAGACACAGGGACAATGGCTGTCATCAGTGCTGAGGCCAGAGTCTGAAAAGCTCACTGAAGGGCCGCCTGACCAGAATGAATGCCCTCCAGGAATGCATTTGTTTGTTGCAACTGCCTTTCTACACCCTGGATGGCATTCAAAATGGTAGACTGCCCAACAGTGAGGGACCTGAGGAGGTCAATGGCCTCCTCACTGAGGGCAGCAGGGGTGACTGGGTCAGGGCCTGAGGGGCCTGGGGCAAAGGTGATGCCTACCCTCCCAGGTGAGCGGGCACGGGGTGAAGGCTGAGGGGCTGCTGGGAGGGCGTTGCTGGTAGGCGGGGTGGCGGCTGTACCTGTAGATGGGGGGGCACAGATGTTGCCGCCACCACAAGGGAGCTCCCATCAGAGGACGAGTCTGTGTCACTGGTCACAGCTCCTGTCCCCACCGTGGAGCTCCCCTCGCCCTCCGTCCCACTGGTGAACTCCGATTCCGTAGTGTGGCCCTCCATGGCCATGTGGGATGCAGCTCCCTCGTGCTGCGGTGCCACTGCTTCTCCGCCTGGTGATGCTAATGCACACAAGAACAGGGAGACCACAAAAAGTGGGGGGAAGACAGAAGAAAGACATGTTAAGTGCATGCATTACCACTACCGTTGGTGGACAAGACAGATGCAGAAGCCCCCTACACTACGCCGCGCTCTTGGGCTCCACTGTTCAATTCCTGGGAAATGGCCTACAAGGCTATGGACAACATCTGCACACATAGATGACAAAGGGGCATGACTAGGTGTACTTGGCACTCTACAGAGGTGGGGTGGGGTGCCACATGGCCTGCCTTACGGAGGGACCTTTCCTACGGAACTTGCCCTGGCCTAGGGAAACCCACAGCCCACCTCCCCCACCCAGGCCCCTCCACTGCCCGCAAAGTCAGCAGAAAGCGAGTGTACTCACCCCCTTGTGGCTGCTGTGATGCCCTCAAGCGCCCATCCAACTCCGGGTACGCCACTGCCAGGATCCGGAACATCAGGGGGGTCATGGTGCGACGGGCACCCTTCCCAGGTTGGGAGGCCATCCCCAGCTGAGCCTCCGCCGTCTTCTTGCTCCAGCGACGAATGTCCTCCCATCTTTTCCGGCAGTGGGTGCTCCGTCTGTGGTAGACCCCCAGGGTCCGGACGTCCTTGGCGATGGCACGCCAAATATCTTTTTTCTGGTGGGCGCTGACCTACATGATTTGCACAGGGGGAAGAGAAAGTTAGTACCAACTGCACCATCAAAGTGATTGGCCCCCATCCCTTCCCTTGCCATGTGGCACATGCACTCACCGTCGTTTCATGCACGCCTAAATCTACCCCCCCATCTTTTATCCACCCCACTCCACACAGGCATTGCCCATACAGCATGCTCCCAGTGTACTTACCTGTTTGTCGGAGGACCGTAGAGTAGCGTGTACTGGGGGAGGACCCCATCCACGAGTTTCTCCAACTCCTCTGATGTGAAGGCCCTTCCCCAAACACTCGAGCCATTGTCTCTTCCAGCAGCACTTGCAGTGTAGGTCCTCTACTGTCGAAGATCAGGTATTGAGTGATTGAACAGATAGAAAATGACGGTCACGTCCATGGCGGTGCATACCGTCACTGCCGGCGTACATCGTCATTGGCTCCTGGGACCCATAGGGTCCAATGTTGACCAATGCAGCATTGCGCCGCGGTCTTCGACCGCCTACTGCGACGGTGTACAACGCCAGAGCAGTTACCTCACATCCCATTGTCCCACTTTAGAGGTCAGGCAGCCGCCATTTCAGGGGCCCACATGGCTTCATTTTCAACTGCGTCACACATACCTAGGCCTAGACTCAACACACATACAGGCCACTTTTTAGATTATGAATGGTGTTCTGTGTAAGCTGTGGGTACGTACCTCTGAGTTGGTTGACTCTGTGCTCGCTGTTGTCCTTCATATGCACCGTCCGCTGGGACATGTGAGGAGATGGCGGCATCCTCCGGCATACCGACCGTTGGTGGACCTGTCGACAATGGAGGAAGACACGTGATAATCACATACAGGCTTGACCGTGCCACAATCCAGGAACTGTGTACCCAGCTGGAGCCAGACCTGATGTCAGCTATCCGACATCCCACAGGAATCCCCCCTCAAGTGCAGGTGCTGTCAGTGCTCCATTTCCTTGCAAGAGGGTCATTTCAAACAACAGTGGCCATAGCATCAGGGATGTCCCAGCCTATGTTTTCCAACGTGTTGTCCAGAATGTTGTCTGCCCTGCTGAAACACATGCGGAGCTACATCGTTTTCCCTCATGTTGAGGATTTGCCTACAGTGAAGGTGATTTCTATGCCCTGGGACATATCCCCAACATCATAGGTGCCATTGATGGGACACATGTGGCTTTGGTCCCCCCCCCACAGGAGTGAACAGGTGTACAGAAACCGGAAGAGTTATCATTCGATGAATGTACAGATGGTATGTTTGCAGACCAGTACATCTCCCATGTGAATGCCATGTTTCCTGGCTCAGTGCATGACGCTTACATCCTGCGGAATAGCAGCATCCCTTATGTGATGGGTCAACTCCAGAGGCACTGTGTGTGGCTATTAAGTGAGCACCTGGAAGCAAGTCAGTGGGAATGGTTGTCTGGGGATATCCCTCAAGGTTAGTGTGTGTCTAACAGTTGGCCCTCGCCATTTGCAGGTGACTCTGGTTACCCCAACCTGTCATTGCTACTGACCCCAGCGAGGAATCCCAGGACAAGGGCAAAGGAACGCTACAATGAGGCCCATGGGCGAACTAGGAGGGTGATCGAACGCACCTTCGGCCTCCTGAAGGCGAGGTTCAGGTGCCTCCATATGACAGGTGGATCCCTATTCTACTCACCAAAGAAGGTGTGCCAGATCATCGTGGCCTGCTGTATGCTTCACAACTTGGTTTTGCAACGACAGGTGCCCTTTCTGCAGGAGGATGGTCCAGATGGAGGTGTTGTTGCAGCTGTGGAGCCTGTGGACAGTGAAGATGAGGAAGCAGAGGAAGAAGACATGTACAACAGGGACTCAGTGATCGCAGCAATATTTCCAATGAGACACAGATAAGAATACAAACCTGCCTACTACATGTACTTAAACACTACTACCTCTCTACTGTCTGTCATTTTCACCCAGTGTATGGTCACTGAGTTGTCACTTTCCCTTACGATTTCACAGATGTGGGTCCCACTGTGTGGCATCTGCTTTGTTTCCTCATGGACTAGAGCTGTGTGACATAGGTATGTTGACATTACAAATGAAGAAGCTTTTTGCCACAGTTATTGCTAATACAGTATTCCGAAATCACAGACAGACTCCAGATTGTTTTGTGCTTGAAGCGTGTTTATTTAAGTACTCATAATTGGAGGGGGTAGCAAAATGGTGTGGGTTGATGGCGGAGGAATGTCCATGGCAGAGTCCAGTCTATTAGTCTCACAGGTGCATTGCCCATATGGGCATAGGAAGTGGAGCTGGGGCAGTTTAAGGATGGACAGGGTGACAAAGTGGAACAGTGGGATGACACTCAGGGTGGTCTCATTTCTTGGCGGGGGTCTTGGCATCGTTCTCTGTCTTGTTCCTGAATCTCAGGGACCGTTTGCGAGGTGGTTCTCCCTCTGCAGGGGGTGGGGTGCTGGTGTGGTGGCCCTGTGGCGGTGCCTCCTGTCCACTAGCGCCGGCGGAGGAGGTGGGCAGTTCATCATCCAGGCTAGTGTCAAGGGCCCCTTGTAGTGCCACAGTGTCCCTCCTGGTGTTGAGGACTTCCTTCAGCACCGCTACGATGGTGCCCAGGGTGGAATTGATGGTTCTGAGTTTCTCCCTGAAGCCCATATACTGTTCCTCCTGCAGGCGCTGGGTCTCCTGAAACTTGGCCAGTACCGTTGCCATCGTCTCCTGGGAGTGGTGGTAGGCTCCCATGATGGAGGAGAGGGCCTCGTGGAGAGTGGGTTCCCTGGGCCTGTCCGCCCCCTGTCACACAGCAGCCCTCCCAGTTTCCCTGTGTTCCTGGCCCTCCGTCCCCTGGACCGTGTACCCACTACAACTGCCCCCAGGTCCCTGTTGTTGTTGGGGTGGTGGGTTAGCCTGGGTTCCCTGTAGTGGTGGACACACTGCTGATTGACGTGTCCTGGGGACGGTGGTATGGGCCCGCTGGGTGGGTGCTGTGCTGGTGTTTCCAGAGGGGGGAAGCTCTTTAGTGGCCTGTGACTGTGTGATGGGAACCGACTGTCCCGAGGTCCCGATGGGCCGGGCTGGTCATCTAGATCCAGTTGGACAGAGGTGCTGTCATCACTGTGGGCCTCTTCTGTTGGTGGTGTGGACATGTGTGGACCCTCCTGTCCCAGTGACGTTGGGTAGGGGTCCTGCAGGGGTATAAAGGCATGATTATTACATCTGTGTGTATCAAGGCGTGCAATGGGTGGGTGACCGTGTACCCCAGTGCTTGCATTCCTGTGTGGGACTATGTGTGATGGTGGTTTATGGGGGTGTATGGGTATGTGCAGTGGGCATACTTTAGTGATGGGTGTCCATGCTTTGTTTTTGCATGCAAGGCCTGGTGTTGGGATGTGTGGTTTGTGATAGTGGGACATTTGTGAGGAGTAGGAGTGATGGGGTGAGGGCGAGGGTGGGGGTAGGTGATAGCATGCAGGTGGGTGGGGGATGAAGTAGTTAAAGGTTTGTCTTGCCAGAGTCCATTCCTCCATCTACTCCTGCGAGGACCTCAGGATGCAGAATCACCAAGACCTGCTCCTCCCATGTTAGTTGTGGGGGAGGAGTTGGGGGTACGCCACCAGTCCACTGAACTGCCAGGTGGTGTCTGGAGACCACAGAACGCACCTTCCCCCGTAGGTTGTTCCACCTCTTCCTGATGTCCTCCCGATTTCTTGGGTGCTGTCCCACTGCGTTGATCCTGTCCACTATTCTTCGCCATAGCTCCATCTTCCTTGCATTTGAGGTGTGCTGCACCTGTGATCCGAATAGCTGTGGCTCTACCCGGACGATTTCCTCCACCATGACCCTGAGCTCCTCCTCCGAGAACCTGGGGTGTCTTTGCCGTGCCATGGGGTGGTGTAGGTGATGTGTGGGGTGGTGTGTGTGGTGATAAGTGTGCTGATATGTAGTGGGGTGTTGTGTGAGGTGCGTGGAAGTTATGTGGGTGATGGTGTTGTGTGCCTGTGGATGCTAGTGTTGTTGATGGTGGTGTCTCTCTCTGGCTTTTGTTCATGATTTGTTGTCATAAGGGTTTGTGGGTGATTTGGTTGTGTGTTTTATAGTGTATTGAGTGTGTGGGAGTGGTGTGTGTATGTGTATCAGGTGTGTGTATTTTGAATTGTCCAATGTGGATGTGTTTTGGAGATGTGCGTGGATTTGTGTGTCGTGATAGTGTGGTAGTATTTCTGTTGGCGTGACGGTGGAGGTTTTGTTATCGCCAGTTTATCACTGACCTTGTGTGGGTGTCTGAATTTTGGCGGATTCCGAGCTGTGGGTCATAATAGCTGTGGCGGAATTCCACTGCCGCGGCGGTGTGTTGGCGGTCTTCTGCACGGCGGTAAGCGGCTTTTACCGCCAATGTTGTAATAACCCCCAAAGTCTTTCAGCATTAGAGTTAAGCATGTCTCTTGTCAAGACGCACAAGAAAATATTGACCTTTTGGCCAGCAAGAAAATGGGCAAAGAATCTGTCTTCTCTCAGTGGAGTGTTGTTAAATCAAAACTATTTCCCAAATCCCTATTGGTCAATTAATTGCATGTTCACACTTTGTTCAATAAAACTAAAACTTATAATCTATGAATTCTACGATTACTCAATTCATATGTCATTGATTGGTTGCCCTGCAATGTCCTCATCATCCGGCTCATCAGGTAACAATATTGTTGCAGCTTCTACTCCAGGCAGTAGCTCTATTGTTCTCCTCCTGAGAAAGTCAGTCTCACACACATTACACACAAAATGTTACATTAGCAAGTACAGCATCTTCTGGCTGTCGGTTCTCATGAGAAACTCTCAGTTATGAGCACATTTTAAACAATGCAAATGGAAAATCTCAGTTTAACTCTCTAGGACAGCCATTTATAAAACGTTAAGAAATACAGCTTTGACATGAGGCCTGGCAAGTAGGCCAAGACCTTCGCTAAGTTAAGGCCTACATTTAACAAAGCTAAGACATAATACATAACCTGTAATATGACATAATACTACATTAGTCAAACATATATTCAACATTTCACAGTATTGGGATATTTATTGGTACACTTCGTAAACATTGGCGTCCACTCATCGTAATCACATCTTCAAATGCGTGCATTATTTTCTTTGTTATTATATTTTCTACACAAACCCATTATTCAGAATACATGAACACTCATTAATAATTTTTATTAGAACACCTGCCGTAGCAATCCCTCCTCTGATGACTAAGGGCCTCATTATAACATTGGCGGTATACACCGCCTACTGCCACGGCCGCCAAAAGATCATCGCTGCGGCTACCAGCTGTCCGCTCTATTATGACCACAGCCAGATTTCTGCCAGAAGGTTGGCAGAAATCCGGGTGTGGTCATGCTGACAGATGGTGGCAGATGGTGGTAAGGTGGCGCTGCTGCTAGCAGCAGCGCAACACCAGTAGACTGGCACAGACCATATCCTGACACATGATACGGCCTGGCAGTGTTCTGCTGGTGGATGCTGCTGCTGGCAGCAGCACCCCGTCCCGTCTCCTGCCGGAGGACCCCCTCACAAAAGGTAAGCCGTGTGCTCCGTCAGAGGAGGGGGTTTGGGGGGTGTGTGTGTATGTCTGTGAGTGTGTGAATGCAGGTGTGTGTTGAGTGTTGTGTGTGTGTGTGAATGTATGGATGTGTGAGTAAGTGTATGTTGTGTTGTGTGTATGCTTGTGTGCCTGTATGTATGTAAGTGTGTGTGGATGTGTGCGTGAATGGATGTCTGCATGCAAGCTTGAATGTGAGAATGAGTGTGTGAAAGAAGGTGGGTGTGTGTGAATGATGGTGCATGAATGAAGGGGGGTCTGGAGAGGGAAGGGAAGTGGGGGGGAAACATGGGGAGGTAGAGGGGGGAGGGGAAGACCCCTATCAGTGACAGGGAATTCCTTCCCTGTCACTGATAGTGCCTACTGCCATGGTTTTCGTGGCGGTAAGGAAGCCACAAAAACCATGGCGGTAGGCGGGGTCATAATCCCGCAGGCGGGCTAGTGATGGCCGCCGTGGTGGACGGTGTGGTACATTGGCGGTTTGGCTTGAGCCGAACTGCCGATGTCTTAATATGGGGAAAAGTACCGCCAGCCTGTTGGCAGTACTTTGCTCCATTTTACAGCCACCCACGTGGTCATAATGACCCCCTAAATGTCATCACACTAACTACCACCCACACATTTTTGCATCAGCTAAAATTCTGTCAATTCAATCCCTTCATACTTTTGTACCCTTTTTGAATTCTCCCTGTACAAGTTTTCCCTTTTCTTTTCTTCCCTCCTCTGATTATTCTTTAACCTTTTCAAATTAATTCTTTTGCATAATTTACACAATCCCCATTTTCCAATTAGGCAAATCACAATAATTAATATCCCCTGCAATATTTTCAATAGTATCCCATTCCAAATGTTGCTGAGCCAATTTCCCACTGAAGCAAAAACATTGCCAATCTTTTCCTAAACTCCTGATTCTTTCAATACTTTCAAATCAGCACTTCATTAGTCAGATTAATAATTAAGTCTCTAATTTCTCTACTATTTTCAGGAATACATGAACAACAATGCCTAGAATGCATCATTCTACAGACTCCACCATCCTTCGCTAAAAGAATGTCTAAAGCAAGACGATTCTGAAGAGTCATAGCTCTTTCAGCAGCTAACTCAGTATCTATCAGGAGTGTGGCTCCTGAAAAATTTGTCAGCATGTTATCCACAGTAGAAGACAACCTTCGAATCTTTATTGAATTCAGAATGACTCCCACCGAAGGAATCACTGCTCCGAATATATCTCCCACTATACCAGAAGAGGACTCCCTACTCTGCCTCATATGTTGTATTCAGTCACTTTCAGAAACTTCCCCAAATCATCCATTTGATAAATCTTTGGGAAAACTATCCCCAAATAACAGGTCCCATACCATCCTCTTGGAAGATGGTAATAAGCATTAAGACCACAAATATACCAAATTCCGGGACTCGCCGTGCCCTGTCCATTCAACATAAATGTCTATTTACTCTGAAACAATAACACATGCTTACATTCACTTGTTCCCACAAATAAAGTATCAGTGTGTGATTTAGGCCTATATATACAAAGTTTCCCTACCTGTTGTGCATCTAATGCTATTTTCTCTTGCGTTTTAATTTCACTGTAAGCATAATTATTCCTGTAAGTCCTTTTCTCTAAGCCTTTTTCTAACTTCTCTTTCAATGCCTTTCTTCGTCATCTGTGTGATCTAAGAAGCTTTTCTCTAAAGGTGTAAGCAAGCATGTCAGATTATTCCTGTGCGCATAAGCTGTGCCAAATGTCAATGTAGGTTCAAAAAAAGCTCTAACTATTACTATGTCATTATCCTTAGCTACTCTACTCCAATTCCTAGTTATAGGGACAAATGAAAACACAATGTCATAGTTTGAATAAAAGTACTGAATGTACTCCTGGTTATAAAATCTTGTTAGCAGCAGACTACAACTTATTCCATATGTTAGTGGCAAGCATAATAAGTATTAGTATCCCCATGCAAATATTTCTCATCTAACCTAAACCTCTCTATTGCCGTTAGTGCAGTAGTTGTCTCAAAAGCAGAAGTATGGTTGGCTTCACTCTTATCAAGAACAGACATACCCACAATCAATACCACAAACAGTATCCTACACATAATAGCCAAACCAATGCTCATATACATTACAGCGCCTAGTATTCCTATCCTGCTGGCTAATGTTTCTCATGATCTGTAAAGAATCAGGAAGCAGAAGAAAATTACGCCCATTCAGGACCTGCATATCTTTGACTTGCTATTCTCTTTCTTTTCAACTTTCGATCACCATTCAATTCTCCTTCACTTAAATCTTCTCTTCTTGTATCTCATTCTTCCTCAATTGTTGTTTAAACAACCACTTCCTTTTCTCTTTCTACTTGCAACTCCGGCCACTTATCTCCTTTCAGTGGACCTTTTGTCAGTGTTCTCTTCAGAGTCAAACTTGAACCTTCTTCTTGTTCTCCAGTGTTTTCTCTTGACAGACCTGCAATTGGTTCAGGAGGAGTCAGATCACAGTGACTTTGATCCACCTCAACTCTCTTCCCCTGTGGGTCTGGCAATTGCTCCATCTGTCTCTCAACATTGTCTGCTTCTGAGAAAGCCTTCTCCTGCTACTTCAATTGAGATAGGCTCTCTGTCACCCTGTCACCCTCCTGGAGGTCTTCTCCTTTGTCTCTCACAGGAGTGACTGAACCGTCCTCAATGGGCTCAGGTCCAGTCTCAGTTCCTCTTTGTTCACTTTCAGGCCCTAGACTTGTTTTACTGTTGTTGGTACTCTCAACAATTCTTCTTCCTCATGATCCAGTAGACATGACACTTTTTTTGTGTGGCTGGCATGAATCCAGTTCGGAATTCCAGAGCACTTCACAGCTGTGGTAGTTGTCAGAACTACTTGAAACGGTCCTTTCTAACGAGGCTCCAAACACGTTTTCCTCATGTGTTTCTGGACCACAACCCAGTCTCCAGCTCTCAGGTTTTGCCCTGGATCATGGATCGGTGGCAGTGTGGTGGATTCCACCTGCTGAAAAAAAGAGCTTACCACATCAGCCAGACCTTTGCAGTAGTCCAACACCATATCACCTGTAATGTTGACAAGTGCACTTGCAGGCACCGCTGGCAACCTCATGGCTCGGCCCATAAGGATCTCATGCGGCAACAATCATGAATTCCTTTCTAGTGTGTTTCTCATTGACACCAACACTAAAGGCAACGCGTCAGGCCATTTCAAATTCGTGGACGCACACATCATTGCAACTCTTGACTTCAAGGTACCATTCATCTGTTCCACCAGCCCTTATGCTACAGGGCGGTAACTACAATGCAACTTCTGTTCAATGTTCAGTGCTGCCCACAATAATTGAATTACTTCATTGTTGAAGTGACTTCCCCTATCTGATTCTAAAGAGATCGGAAACCCGAAATGTGGTATCAGTTCCCTAAGCAGTAGTTTCGCTACTGTGAGACTATCATTTCTTCGTGTAGGGTAAGCTTCAAACCAGTGACTAAAAATGCAAACAATCACTGACACATATCTCAAACCTCCACACACAGGCATCTCAATAAAATCCATCTGCATTCAGCTGAATGGACTTCCCGCTCATCCAATGTGGCTCAAATTAACCACTGTCCCTTTCCCAGCGCTTAATTGTTGGCAAATGACACAGCGATGGCAAACTGCTTCAGCAACCTGTCTAAACCTTGGGTTGAACCAATCATGTTTGAACAATCGAATCATTGCATCCCTCCCAATATGTGCTTGACCATGATAGTACCTAGCCATTTGAGACAACAGACCATTTGGCAAAACCAATTGACCCTCTTCTGAAACACACAATTCATCTTGTCTTTGCACACATTTCATTTTGCTCCATGAACGTTTTTCCTCCCTGTCAGCATTATTTTGCAACATTTTCAATTCATCCAAGGTGTCAATTACTTTCAACGCGTAGCTTGGACAGGCTCTGTGTTATTCAGATAACAGTTCCCACTTGTCTTTGAATGATATACAGTTCAATGAGCAAACATTTGCAACTTGATACGCACATCCATTTCCCAATTATACAAAGTCCTGCGACTTCAGATGTGCACTGCATTTCACCACGGCAATCTTTTCAGGCATTTGAATTGCATGTAACAGTTCTTTAATTCTTTCACCATTTCTCACTGGTGAACCAGAAGAGGTCATGAAACCTCTCTGTGACCACAACTGGCCAAAATAATGGACTATTCCAAATCCATACTGGCTATCCATATAGATTGTTACGTTCAGCGGAGCAGAAACATGGCAAGCTCAAGTAAGGGCTATCAGTTGCGCCACGTGAGCAGAATACCAAGAAGCTTCCAAAATACCAGTAATTGTGCACAGAGCATATCCTGCTCTCAGTGTCCCTTCATTGTCTCTCAGACAAGAACCATCAAAAAAGATAATTTGGTAATTTTCTTCCAATCAGGTGTCTCTAATATCAGGTCTAGGTTTTGTGCACAAGTCAGTTACTTCAAGACAATCATGATCAACATCTTCCACTTGTTCAATTTCAACATTTTCATTTGGGAGTAAGGTTGCCGGGTTCAGCACTGTACATCTTTTCAATGACACATTTGGTGACCCTAGAATATGCGTTTCATATCTGGTCATCCTCACACCAGTCAAATATTGGGTTTTCATCCTTATAAGTAGAATCTCAATAGGGTGAGGGACAATTATAGTCACGGGATGTCCCATCACAATGCCTTCACTCTGTGTAAGGCTTTGACGAACTGCTGCAACTGCACGCAAACAACCTGGTAAGGCTGCTGCAACTGGGTCCAAAGTAGCTGAAAAATATGCTACTGGGCGGTTTGCACCTCCATGGACCTGTGTCAAGACAGACAAAGAACATGCATGAGGCTCATGACAAAACAATGTGAAAGGTTTAGTGTAATCAGGCATACCCAAAGCTGGAGCCTTGCACAGGCTCTCTCGCAATTCAGTGAACGCTTTCATTCCAGCCTGGTCTAACACTATAGGATCCGTGACTTCCTAATGAGTCAGCTTCTGCAATGGTCTTGAGATGACTGAAAAATGTTGAATCCATTTGCGACAATAGCCTACCATCCCTAAAAACATACTGACATCTCTCTGTGTGGTCGGGGGATTTATCTGCAATACGGCTGTAAGCCTTTCTCTGGATATCTTTCTTGATCCCTTCTCAATCTGGTGACCAAAGTATATCACAACTTTTTGACAGTACTGCAATTTAAGCACAGACACTTTGTGACCGTTTGTTCCCAAATGATTCAACAGGGCAATCATATCATACTTGCACTTGTCCCTTGTTTTGGATGCAAACAGCAAGTCATCAATGTACTGCACCAAGGTCGAATGGCAAGGCAATGCCAACGACTCCAAATTCTTCTTCAAGATCTGATTGAATATAAGTGACTCTGAAAACCCTTGAGGAATTCTGCACCAGCAATAAACTTGATCCAGAAATGTGAAACAAAAGAGAAATTGACTATCCTTATGGAGAGGCACAGAAAAGAAGGCTTGTGACAAATCAATGACAGTGAACCACTCAGCATCACATGGAATCTAAAACATTATCACAGCTGGATTTGGCACCGCAGGACAACATTTGACCACAATCTCATTTATTTTTCTCACATCCTGGACAATTCAATCTTTCCCACAGGGCTTCTGCAAACCCATTATCAGTGAATTACATGGACTGTTCAATACTTTCTTCAAAACCCCTTGTTTTACGAAGTCTGCAATTATCTGGGAAACCTTCATAAGGACATCTTGCGGCATGTGGTACTGCGGAAGTTGAGGAACAACTGCTTTCGGCTTCCCAGTAACTTTAACTGGCTCAACTCCCTTTATCAGACCCACTTCTTTTCCTGTCAAATCCCACACGTTCTCTTTAACCGTTCCTTGCAAATCAGGATGAAGCTGTTTCACAGTGAACATCAGGAAAAATTCAATCAGAGGGTACTCCTCATTTGTAGTTTCACCTTCTATTTCTGGAGCTTGGTCATCTTCATCATCACTATTTGTCTGAATCTCAATTCCATCATTTGAACAAGTAATCAAACATTTTGTTTTACACAGCAAGCCTCTCCCAGTAGGGATAACAGCATGAATCGCAGACTACGAATTTGTGCAATCCCTGAAAGTTGCCAATTTTAACTTGAACTGGTTCTGTAATCGGGTTGGTCATATACTGATTCGTCACTCCTACAATCTGAACTGTTCTACCTGAAAGAGGAAAATGTGGAACTGCTGCACATCTCACTGTAGAGCGTGTAGCTCCCGTGTCAACCAAGAATGAAACTTTGTGACCCATAACCTTTCCCTTCACATATGTACCTCTTTGATCTACTTCTAAGGAAGTTGCAAACACACATGGCTCCTCATCTGAACTGTTGCTCGTCCAATCATCATTTATTCAATTTTCACTGTGTAACAGGAATTGGTGAACTGTGTTACTACTTTGGTTAAGCCTCTGGCCTGTGACCTGTTGAGAAAGCATCATCGGTTGCTGTTCCACTGGGGCTTGAGGTATTTCAATTTGCTGTCCAGGTACCATGGGAAGCTGCTGTTGTGTTGGCTGCAACTGTGTCCTTTGTACATGTGGCATTTGCACCTGCTGCATAGGTTGAAAATTCTGCACTCGATTCACATTATTCTGAAACTTTGGATTAGGACCTCTCACTCTCGGCCTTCTCACGTTCTGGAATTAATTGATGTCATTGCTCTGCTGAATGACACCTTCCTACACCTTCATTGGACAATGTCCGATGGCTCCGTAAATGTGACATGGCAATAATATTTTCATTCCCTGCACATCATTCTGAACCCCTACAGTACCCAAATCTGGACCACGATTCACATTACCTCCATGACCTCTACCTCTCATCTGGGGCTGAAACACCATGTAGGAAGTTAGCTCTGTATGGGCTATTTCAAAGTAAGGAATAGCATGCACAGAGTCCAAGGGTTCCCCTTAGAGGTAAGATAGTGGCAAAAAGAGATAATACTAATGCTCTATTTTGTGGTAGTGTGGTCGAGCAGTAGGCTTATCCAAGGAGTAGTGTTAAGCATTTGTTGTACATACACACAGGCAATAAATGAGGAACACACACTCAGAGGCAAATCCAGCCAATAGGTTTTGTTATAGAAAAATATATTTTCTTAGTTTATTTTAAGAACCACAGGTTCAAATTCTACATGTAATATCTCATTTGAAAGGTATTGCAGGTAAGTACTTTAGGAACTTTGAATCATTTCATTAGCATGTATACTTTTTACATAAAACACAATAAGCTGTTTTAAAAGTGGACACAGTGCAATTTTCACAGTTCCTGGGGGAGGTAAAGTATTGTTAGTTTTAATAGGTAAGTAAGTCACTTACAGGTTTCAGTTTTTAGTCCAAGGTAGCCCACCGTTGGGGGTTCAGAGCAACCCCAAAGTTATCACACCAGCAGCTCAGGGCCGGTCAGGTGCAAAGGTCAAAGAGGTGCCCAAAACACGTAGGCTTCAATGGCGAGAAGGGGGTGCCCCGGTTCCGGTCTGCCAGCAGGTAAGCACCCGCGTCTTCGGAGGGCAGACCAGGGGGGTTTTGTAGGGCACCAGGGGGGACACAAGTCAGCACAAAAAGTACACCCTCAGCAGCGTGGGGGCGGCCGGGTGCAGTGTGCAAACACGTGTCGGGTTTTCAATGGTTTTCAATGAGAGACCAAGGGGTCTCTTCAGCGATGCAGGCAGGCAAGGGGGGGGCTCCTCGGGGTAGCCACCACCTGGGCAAGGGAGAGGGCCTCCTGGGGGTCACTCCTGCACAGGAGTTCTGTTCCTTTAGGTGCTGGGGGCTGCGGGTGCAGGGTCTTTTCCAGCCGTCGGGAAATGGAGTTCAGGCAGTCGCGGTCAGGGGGAGCCTCGGGATTCCCTCTGCAGGCGTCGCTGTGGGGGCTCAGGGGGGACAACTTTGGTTACTCACAGTCTTGGAGTCGCCGGAGGGTCTTCCCTGAGGTGTTGGTTCTCCACCAGTCGAGTCGGGGTCGCCGGGTGCAGTGTTGCAAGTCTCACGCTTCTTGCGGGGAGTTGCAGGGGTCTTTAAATCTGCTACTTGAAACAAAGTTGCAGTTCTTTAGGAGCCGGGCCGCTGTCCTCGGGAGTTTGTTGTCTTTCTCGAAGCAGGGCAGTCCTCAGAGGATTCAGAGGTCGCTGGTCCCTTGGAAAGCGTCGCTGGAGCAGGTTTCTTTGGAAGGCAGGAGACAGGCCGGTGAGTCTGGGGCCAAAGCAGTTGGTGTCTTCTGTTCTTCCTCTTTCAGCTCAGCAGTCCTCTTCTTCTTGTAGTTTCAGGAATCTAAATTCTTAGGTTCAGGGAAGCCCTTAAATACTAAATTTAAGGGCGTGTTTAGGTCTGGGGTGTTAGTAGCCAATGGCTACTAGCCCTGAGGGTGGGTACACCCTCTTTGTGCCTCCTCCCAAGGGGAGGGGGTCACATTCCTATCCCTATTGGGGGAATCCTCCTTCTACAAGATGGAGGATTTCTAAAAGTCAGAGTCACCTCAGCTCAGGACACCTTAGGGGCTGTCCTGACTGGCCAGTGACTCCTCCTTGTTTTTCTCATTATCTCTCCTGGACTTGCCGCCAAAAGTGGGGGCTGGGTCCAGGGGGCGGGCATCTCCACTAGCTGGAGTGCCCTGGGGCATTGTAACATGAAGCTTGAGCCTTTGAAGCTCACTGCTAGGTGTTACAGTTCCTGCAGGGGGGAGGCGTGAAGCACCTCCACCCAGAGCAGGCTTTGTTTCTGTCCTCAGAGAGCACAAAGGCTCTCACCGCATGAGGTCAGACACTCGTCTCTCAGCAGCAGGCTGGCAGAGACCAGTCAGTCCTGCACTGAACAATTGGGTAAAATACAGGGGGTATCTCTAAGATGCCCTCTGTGTGCATTTTTTAATAAATCCAACACTGGCATTAGTGTGGGTTTATTATTCTGAGAAGTTTGGTGCCAAACTTCCCAGTATTCAGTGTAGCCATTATGGAGCTGTGGAGTTCGTTTTTGACAGACTCCCAGCCCATATACTCTTATGGCTACCCTGCACTTACAATGTCTAAGGTTTTGCTTAGACACTGTAGGGGCATAGTGCTCATGCACCTATGCCCTCACCTGTGGTATAGTGCACCCTGCCTTGGGGCTGTAAGGCCTGCTAGAGGGGTGACTTACCTATGCCACAGGCAGTGTGAGGTTGGCATGGCACCCTGAGGGGAGTGCCATGTCGACTTAGTCATTTTCTCCCCACCAGCACACACAAGCTGGTAAGCAGTGTGTCTGTGCTGAGTGAGGGGTCCCTAGGGTGGCATAAGACATGCTGCAGCCCTTAGAGACCTTCCCTGGCATCAGGGCCCTTGGTACCAGGGGTACCAGTTACAAGGGACTTACCTAGGTGCCAGGGTTGTGCCAATTGTGGAAACAATAGTACATTTCAGGTGAAGGAACACTGGTGCTGGGGCCTAGCAGGGTCCCAGCACACTTCTCAGTCAAGTCAGCATCAGTATCAAGCAAAAAGTGGGGGGTAACTGCAACAGGGAGCCATTTCTTTACACAAGCCCCCCCCAGCCCACAGGCCAGGAGACTCAGCCAAAGCTGGGAGAGTCTTCCTAGTCTGTCAGGCGAGGAAGAGTAGAGGAAATAGGCTGGTTTGTTGCAGGGCCTACTCTGCCTTACATCCTCCTGTCCAGGTCATTCCCTCTGGGGAACTGACCCACTTCCACAGTGATAGGACCTAGTCTGAATTGCCTCTTGTCTGTGTCTTTAATGTCTCCACCCATTCTCTCTATTTTGGGGTTAGAGGTATCCACCTCTGCTAATCTTATTTTAGCCAGGGTCACCCCTAGCTTACCCAAAGAGGTTACCCAGAGCTGGAGTAAAAACCCCACCATGACCAACAGGGTCAGGGGGCCTAACTTGCTATTTGGTATGGGGTCAGACCACCATGCCAAGGATAGTGCAGCCATAAAGGCTAACACCCAGCAGAGGCCACTGACAGCTGTCAGTGCCCAGAACCACACTTTTAGCTCTTCACCTACAAGGGAAGGGGCTAAGTTACAGGCTTCTTTGGGTTCAGGGTGCCTGTCTGCTGTATTAGAGTGGGGGGTTACCACATCTTGTAGTAAACACCCTTCTTCCACTCTTTCTTCTGTTAGCTGAGGAGCCACCCACTCAGGCTTAACAGTTGCCTGACTAGCCAGGACTTCTTGTGGGTCAGTTTGGACTTTAACAGTGCCATTTTTGGAGTTCTCCCCTACTGGAGCAGAATCTCCCTGGCTTGCTGGAACCTTGGCTAAAGGTTGTCCACCTTTCCTACTCTGTTTTCCTTTCTTTTTCTTCTGGGGCCTACTTGCAGTTACTGCAGGGGTAGCACCTCCAGAGTCCTTGGGAGAGGACTGGCACTGGACCAGTTCCTCTCTTGGGCTGTGACTAACCTCTGGGTAGTCATTTCCAAGGAGACAATCAAGGGGGAGGTCTGTACTGACTACCACTCTTCTCCAGCTAAAAGTCCCACCCACTTCTATGGGCACAAAAGCCACTGGCCTATCAGTGACCCTGTCTGGGCTAACTCTTACTCTGGCAGTCTCACCTGGGATGTACTGGTTTGAGAACACCAGCCTGTCATGCACAATAGTGTGACTGGCACAAGTGTCTCTCAGGGCAGTGGCTGGGATTCCATTCACCAGTAGGTGGTGGAAGTGTCTACTTCCCTCTGGAATCTCCAACTCACCTGTTGGGCCCTTTTTCCAGTTGAAGGCTATGAAGACCTCCTCATCTGAGGAGTCATCCCCAATGGCTACACTGGTCACCCCTGGGATTTTGCTAGGGGGTTTGTTTTTGGGACAAGAAGTGTCCTTGGTGTGGTGCCCTGTCTGTTTACAGTTATGGCACCATGCCTTAGTGGCATCCCAGTTCTTACCCTGGTACCCACCTTTGTTTTGGGTTGTGTCTTGGGGCCCACCCACCTGGTCTGGTTTTTGGGGGCCTACAGAGGACTCTTTTTCTTTGTTTCTAGTGTCACCCACTTTCTCCTGAGGAGGTTTTGTAACCCCTTTCTTTTGGTCACCCCCAGTGGAAGTTTTGGTTACCCTAGTCTTGACCCAGTGGTCTGCCTTCTTTCCCAATTCTTGGGGAGAAATTGGACCTAGGTCTACCAGATACTGATGCAACTTTTCATTGAAGCAGTTACTTAAAATGTGTTCTTTCATAAACAAATTATAAAGCCCAACATAGTCATGCACTTCATTTCCAGTTACCCAACCATCCAGTGTTTTCACTGAGTAGTGTACAAAATCAACCCAGGTCTGGCTCGCGGATTTTTGAGCCCCCCCTGAACCTAATCCTGTACTCCTCAGTGGAGAATCCAAAGCCCTCAATCAGGGTACCCTTCATGAGGTCATAAGATTCTGCATCTTTTCAAGAGAGTGTGAGGAGTCTATCCCTACACTTTCCTGTGAACATTTCCCAAAGGAGAGCACCCCAGTGAGATTTGTTCACTTTTCTGGTTACACAAGCCCTCTCAAAAGCTGTGAACCATTTGGTGATGTCATCACCATCTTCATATTTAGTTACAATCCCTTTAGGGATTTTCAACATGTCAGGAGAATCTCTGACCCTATTTATGTTGCTGCCACCATTGATGGGTCCTAGGTCCATCTCTTGTCTTTCCCTCTCTATGGCTAGGATCTGTCTTTCCAAAGCCAATCTTTTGGCCATCCTGGCTAACTGGATGTCCTCTTTACTGGAGTTCTCCTCAGTGATTTCAGAGAGGTTGGTCCCTCCTGTGAGGGAACCAGCATCTCTGACTATGATTTGTGGAGTCAGGGCTTGAGAGGCCCTGTCCTCCCTAGATAGGACTGGTGGGGGGGAATCACCCTCCAAGTCACTATACTCATCCTCTGTGTTGCCATCCTCAGAGGGGTTGGCTCTTTCAAACTCTGCCAACAGCTCCTGGAGCTGTAGTTTGGAAGGTCTGGAGCCCATTGCTATTTTCTTTATTTTACAGAGTGACCTTAGCTCCCTCATCTTAAGATGGAGGTAAGGTGTGGTGTCGAGTTCCACCACATTCATATCTGTACTAGACATTATGCTTCTAAAAGTTGGAATACTTTTTAAGAAACTAAAACTGGTTCTAGAATCTAATTCAAACTTTTACCAAACTGTTAAACTCTAAAAGAAATGCTAACAGGGACTAACACAAGGCCCTAGCAGGACTTTAAAGAATTTAGAAAAATTTCAAATTGCAAAAATGAATTTCTAATGACAATTTTTGGAATTTGTCGTGTGATCCGGTATTGGCTGAGTAGTCCAGCAAATGCAAAGTCTTGTACCCCACCGCTGATCCACCAATGTAGGAAGTTGGCTCTGTATGGGCTATTTCAAAGTAAGGAATAGCATGCACAGAGTCCAAGGGTTCCCCTTAGAGGTAAGATAGTGGCAAAAAGAGATAATACTAATGCTCTATTTTGTGGTAGTGTGGTCGAGCAGTAGGCTTATCCAAGGAGTAGTGTTAAGCATTTGTTGTACATACACACAGGCAATAAATGAGGAACACACACTCAGAGACAAATCCAGCCAATAGGTTTTGTTATAGAAAAATATATTTTCTTAGTTTATTTTAAGAACCACAGGTTCAAATTCTACATGTAATATCTCATTTGAAAGGTATTGCAGGTAAGTACTTTAGGAACTTTGAATCATTTCATTAGCATGTATACTTTTTACATAAAACACAATAAGCTGTTTTAAAAGTGGACACAGTGCAATTTTCACAGTTCCATGGGGAGGTAAAGTATTGTTAGTTTTAACAGGTAAGTAAGTCACTTACAGGTTTCAGTTTTTAGTCCAAGGTAGCCCACCGTTGGGGGTTCAGAGCAACCCCAAAGTTATCACACCAGCAGCTCAGGGCCGGTCAGGTGCAAAGGTCAAAGAGGTGCCCAAAACACATAGGCTTCAATGGCGAGAAGGGGGTGCCCCGGTTCCGGTCTGCCAGCAGGTAAGTACCCGCGTCTTCGGAGGGCAGACCAGGGGGGTTTTGTAGGGCACCGGGGGGGACACAAGTCAGCACAAAAAGTACACCCTCAGCAGCGCGGGGGCGGCCAGGTGCAGTGTGCAAACACGCGTCGGGTTTTCAATGGTTTTCAATGAGAGACCAAGGGGTCTCTTCAGCGATGCAGGCAGGCAAGGGGGGGGCTCCTCGGGGTAGCCACCACCTGGGCAAGGGAGAGGGCCTCCTGGGGGTCACTCCTGCACAGGAGTTCCGTTCCTTTAGGTGCTGGGGGCTGGGGGTGCAGGGTCTTTTCCAGCCGTCGGGAAATGGAGTTCAGGCAGTCGCGGTCAGGGGGAGCCTCGGGATTCCCTCTGCAGGCGTCGCTGTGGGGGCTCAGGGGGGACAACTTTGGTTACTCACAGTCTTGGAGTCGCCGGAGGGTCCTCCCTGAGGTGTTGGTTCTCCACCAGTCGAGTCGGGGTCGCCGGGTGCAGTGTTGCAAGTCTCACGCTTCTTGCGGGGAGTTGCAGGGGTCTTTAAATCTGCTACTTGAAACAAAGTTGCAGTTCTTTTGGAGCAGGGCCGCTGTCCTCGGGAGTTTCTTGTCTTTCTCGAAGCAGGGCATTTCTCAGAGGATTCAGAGGTCGCTGGTCCCTTGGAAAGCGTCGCTGGAGCAGGTTTCTTTGGAAGGCAGGAGACAGGCCGGTGAGTCTGGGGCCAAAGCAGTTGGTGTCTTCTGTTCTTCCTCTTTCAGCTCAGCAGTCCTCTTCTTCTTGTAGTTTCAGGAATCTAAATTCTTAGGTTCAGGGAAGCCCTTAAATACTAAATTTAAGGGCGTGTTCAGGTCTGGGGGGTTAGTAGCCAATGGCTACTAGCCCTGAGGGTGGGTACACCCTCTGTGTGCCTCCTCCCAAGGGGAGGGGGTCACATTCCTATCCCTATTGGGGGAATCCTCCTTCTACAAGATGGAGGATTTCTAAAAGTCAGAGTCACCTCAGCTCAGGACACCTTAGGGGCTGTCCTGACTGGCCAGTGACTCCTCCTTGTTTTTCTCATTATCTCTCCTGGACTTGCCGCCAAAAGTGGGGGCTGGGTCCAGGGGGCGGGCATCTCCACTAGCTGGAGTGCCCTGGGGCATTGTAACATGAAGCTTGAGCCTTTGAAGCTCACTGCTAGGTGTTACAGTTCCTGCAGGGGGGAGGCGTGAAGCACCTCCACCCAGAGCAGGCTTTGTTTCTGTCCTCAGAGAGCACAAAGGCTCTCACCGCATGAGGTCAGACACTCGTCTCTCAGCAGCAGGCTGGCAGAGACCAGTCAGTCCTGCACTGAACAATTGGGTAAAATACAGGGGGTATCTCTAAGATGCCCTCTGTGTGCATTTTTTAATAAATCCAACACTGGCATTAGTGTGGGTTTATTATTCTGAGAAGTTTGGTGCCAAACTTCCCAGTATTCAGTGTAGCCATTATGGAGCTGTGGAGTTCGTTTTTGACAGACTCCCAGCCCATATACTCTTATGGCTACCCTGCACTTACAATGTCTAAGGTTTTGCTTAGACACTGTAGGGGCATAGTGCTCATGCACCTATGCCCTCACCTGTGGTATAGTGCACCCTGCCTTGGGGCTGTAAGGCCTGCTAGAGGGGTGACTTACCTATGCCACAGGCAGTGTGAGGTTGGCATGGCACCCTGAGGGGAGTGCCATGTCGACTTAGTCATTTTCTCCCCACCAGCACACACAAGCTGGTAAGCAGTGTGTCTGTGCTGAGTGAGGGGTCCCTAGGGTGGCATAAGACATGCTGCAGCCCTTAGAGACCTTCCCTGGCATCAGGGCCCTTGGTACCAGGGGTACCAGTTACAAGGGACTTACCTAGGTGCCAGGGTTGTGCCAATTGTGGAAACAATAGTACATTTCAGGTGAAAGAACACTGGTGCTGGGGCCTAGCAGGGTCCCAGCACACTTCTCAGTCAAGTCAGCATCAGTATCAAGCAAAAAGTGGGGGGTAACTGCAACAGGGAGCCATTTCTTTACACAAGCCCCCCCCCAGCCCACAGGCCAGGAGACTCAGCCAAAGCTGGGAGAGTCTTCCTAGTCTGTCAGGCGAGGAAGAGTAGAGGAAATAGGCTGGTTTGTTGCAGGGCCTACTCTGCCTTACATCCTCCTGTCCAGGTCATTCCCTCTGGGGAACTGACCCACTTCCACAGTGATAGGATCTAGTCTGAATTGCCTCTTGTCTGTGTCTTTAATGTCTCCACCCATTCTCTCTATTTTGGGGTTAGAGGTATCCACCTCTGCTAATCTTATCTTAGCCAGGGTCACCCCTAGCTTACCCAAAGAGGTTACCCAGAGCTGGAGTAACCCCACCATGACCAACAGGGTCAGGGGGCCTAACTTGCTATTTGGTATGGGGTCAGACCACCATGCCAAGGATAGTGCAGCCATAAAGGCTAACACCCAGCAGAGGCCACTGACAGCTGTCAGTGCCCAGAACCACACCTTTAGCTCTTCACCTACAAGGGAAGGGGCTAAGTTACAGGCTTCTTTGGGTTCAGGGTGCCTGTCTGCTGTATTAGAGTGGGGGGTTACCACATCTTGTAGTAAACACCCTTCTTCCACTCTTTCTTCTGTTAGCTGAGGAGCCACCCACTCAGGCTTAACAGTTGCCTGACTAGCCAGGACTTCTTGTGGGTCAGTTTGGACTTTAACAGTGCCATTTTTGGAGTTCTCCCCTACTGGAGCAGAATCTCCCTGGCTTGCTGGAACCTTGGCTAAAGGTTGTCCACCTTTCCTACTCTGTTTTCCTTTCTTTTTCTTCTGGGGCCTACTTGCAGTTACTGCAGGGGTAGCACCTCCAGAGTCCTTGGGAGAGGACTGGCACTGGACCAGTTCCTCTCTTGGGCTGTGACTAACCTCTGGGTAGTCATTTCCAAGGAGACAATCAAGGGGGAGGTCTGTACTGACTACCACTCTTCTCCAGCTAAAAGTCCCACCCACTTCTATGGGCACAAAAGCCACTGGCCTATCAGTGACCCTGTTTGGGCTAACTCTTACTCTGGCAGTCTCACCTGGGATGTACTGGTTTGAGAACACCAGCCTGTCATGCACAATAGTGTGACTGGCACAAGTGTCTCTCAGGGCAGTGGCTGGGATTCCATTCACCAGTAGGTGGTGGAAGTGTCTACTTCCCTCTGGAATCTCCAACTCACCTGTTGGGCCCTTTTTCCAGTTGAAGGCTATGAAGACCTCCTCATCTGAGGAGTCATCCCCAATGGCTACACTGGTCACCCCTGGGATTTTGCTAGGGGGTTTGTTTTTGGGACAAGAAGTGTCCTTGGTGTGGTGCCCTGTCTGTTTACAGTTATGGCACCATGCCTTAGTGGCATCCCAGTTCTTACCCTGGTACCCACCTTTGTTTTGGGTTGTGTCTTGGGGCCCACCCACCTGGTCTGGTTTTTGGGGGCCTACAGAGGACTCTTTTTCTTTGTTTCTAGTGTCACCGACTTTCTCCTGAAGAGGTTTTGTAACCCCTTTCTTTTGGTCACCCCCAGTGGAAGTTTTGGTTACCCTAGTCTTGACCCAGTGGTCTGCCTTCTTTCCCAATTCTTGGGGAGAAATTGGACCTAGGTCTACCAGATACTGATGCAACTTTTCATTGAAGCAGTTACTTAAAATGTGTTCTTTCATAAACAAATTATAAAGCCCAACATAGTCATGCACTTCATTTCCAGTTACCCAACCATCCAGTGTTTTCACTGAGTAGTGTACAAAATCAACCCAGGTCTGGCTCGCGGATTTTTGAGCCCCCCCTGAACCTAATCCTGTACTCCTCAGTGGAGAATCCAAAGCCCTCAATCAGGGTACCCTTCATGAGGTCATAAGATTCTGCATCTTTTCAAGAGAGTGTGAGGAGTCTATCCCTACACTTTCCTGTGAACATTTCCCAAAGGAGAGCACCCCAGTGAGATTTGTTCACTTTTCTGGTTACACAAGCCCTCTCAAAAGCTGTGAACCATTTGGTGATGTCATCACCATCTTCATATTTAGTTACAATCCCTTTAGGGATTTTCAACATGTCAGGAGAATCTCTGACCCTATTTATGTTGCTGCCACCATTGATTGGTCCTAGGCCCATCTCTTGTCTTTCCCTCTCTATGGCTAGGATCTGTCTTTCCAAAGCCAATCTTTTGGCCATCCTGGCTAACTGGATGTCCTCTTCACTGGAGTTCTCCTCAGTGATTTCAGAGAGGTTGGTCCCTCCTGTGAGGGAACCAGCATCTCTGACTATGATTTGTGGAGTCAGGGCTTGAGAGGCCCTGTCCTCCCTAGATAGGACTGGTGGGGGGGAATCACCCTCCAAGTCACTATACTCATCCTCTGTGTTGCCATCCTCAGAGGGGTTGGCTCTTTCAAACTCTGCCCACAGCTCCTGGAGCTGTAGTTTGGAAGGTCTGGAGCCCATTGCTATTTTCTTTATTTTACAGAGTGACCTTAGCTCCCTCATCTTAAGATGGAGGTAAGGTGTGGTGTCGAGTTCCACCACATTCATATCTGTACTAGACATTATGCTTCTAAAAGTTGGAATACTTTTTAAGAAACTAAAACTGGTTCTAGAATCTAATTCAAACTTTTACCAAACTTTTAAACTCTAAAAGAAATGCTAACAGGGACTAACACAAGGCCCTAGCAGGACTTTAAAGAATTTAGAAAAATTTCAAATTGCAAAAATGAATTTCTAATGACAATTTTTGGAATTTGTCGTGTGATCCGGTATTGGCTGAGTAGTCCAGCAAATGCAAAGTCTTGTACCCCACCGCTGATCCACCAATGTAGGAAGTTGGCTCTGTATGGGCTATTTCAAAGTAAGGAATAGCATGCACAGAGTCCAAGGGTTCCCCTTAGAGGTAAGATAGTGGCAAAAAGAGATAATACTAATGCTCTATTTTGTGGTAGTGTGGTCGAGCAGTAGGCTTATCCAAGGAGTAGTGTTAAGCATTTGTTGTACATACACACAGGCAATAAATGAGGAACACACACTCAGAGGCAAATCCAGCCAATAGGTTTTGTTATAGAAAAATATATTTTCTTAGTTTATTTTAAGAACCACAGGTTCAAATTCTACATGTAATATCTCATTTGAAAGGTATTGCAGGTAAGTACTTTAGGAACTTTGAATCATTTCATTAGCATGTATACTTTTTACATAAAACACAATAAGCTGTTTTAAAAGTGGACACTGCAATTTTCACAGTTCCAGGGGGAGGTAAAGTATTGTTAGTTTTAACAGGTAAGTAAGTCACTTACAGGTTTCAGTTTTTAGTCCAAGGTAGCCCACCGTTGGGGGTTCAGAGCAACCCCAAAGTTATCACACCAGCAGCTCAGGGCCGGTCAGGTGCAAAGGTCAAAGAGGTGCCCAAAACACATAGGCTCCAATGGCGAGAAGGGGGTGCCCCGGTTCCGGTCTGCCAGCAGGTAAGTACCCGCGTCTTCGGAGAGCAGACCAGGGGGGTTTTGTAGGGCACCGGGGGGGACACAAGTCAGCACAAAAAGTACACCCTCAGCAGCGCGGGGCGGCCAGGTGCAGTGTGCAAACACGCGTCGGGTTTTCAATGGTTTTCAATGAGAGACCAAGGGGTCTCTTCAGCGATGCAGGCAGGCAAGGGGGGGGCTCCTCGGGGTAGCCACCACCTGGGCAAGGGAGAGGGCCTCCTGGGGGTCACTCCTGCACAGGAGTTCCGTTCCTTTAGTTGCTGGGGGCTGCGGGTGCAGGGTCTTTTCCAGCCGTCGGGAAATGGAGTTCAGGCAGTCGCGGTCAGGGGGAGCCTCGGGATTCCCTCTGCAGGCGTCGCTGTGGGGGCTCAGGGGGACAACTTTGGTTACTCACAGTCTTGGAGTCGCCGGAGGGTCTTCCCTGAGGTGTTGGTTCTCCACCAGTCGAGTCGGGGTCGCAGGGTGCAGTGTTGCAAGTCTCACGCTTCTTGCGGGGAGTTGCAGGGGTCTTTAAATCTGCTACTTGAAACAAAGTTGCAGTTCTTTTGGAGCAGGGCCGCTGTCCTCGGGAGTTTCTTGTCTTTCTCGAAGCAGGGCATTTCTCAGAGGATTCAGAGGTCGCTGGTCCCTTGGAAAGCGTTGCTGGAGCAGGTTTCTTTGGAAGGCAGGAGACAGGCCGGTGAGTCTGGGGCCAAAGCAGTTGGTGTCTTCTGTTCTTCCTCTTTCAGCTCAGCAGTCCTCTTCTTCTTGTAGTTTCAGGAATCTAAATTCTTAGGTTCAGGGAAGCCCTTAAATACAAAATTTGAGGGCGTGTTTAGGTCTGGGGGGTTAATAGCCAATGGCTACTAGCCCTGAGGGTGGGTACACCCTCTTTGTGCCTCCTCCCAAGGGGAGGGGGTCACATTCCTATCCCTATTGGGGGAATCCTCCTTCTACAAGATGGAGGATTTCTAAAAGTCAGAGTCACCTCAGCTCAGGACACCTTAGGGGCTGTCCTGACTGGCCAGTGACTCCTCCTTGTTTTTCTCATTATCTCTCCTGGACTTGCCGCCAAAAGTGGGGGCTGGGTCCAGGGGGCGGGCATCTCCACTAGCTGGAGTGCCCTGGGGCATTGTAACATGAAGCTTGAGCCTTTGAAGCTCACTGCTAGGTGTTACAGTTCCTGCAGGGGGGAGGCGTGAAGCACCTCCACCCAGAGCAGGCTTTGTTTCTGTCCTCAGAGAGCACAAAGGCTCTCACCGCATGAGGTCAGACACTCGTCTCTCAGCAGCAGGCTGGCAGAGACCAGTCAGTCCTGCACTGAACAATTGGGTAAAATACAGGGGGTATCTCTAAGATGCCCTCTGTGTGCATTTTTTAATAAATCCAACACTGGCATTAGTGTGGGTTTATTATTCTGAGAAGTTTGGTGCCAAACTTCCCAGTATTCAGTGTAGCCATTATGGAGCTGTGGAGTTCGTTTTTGACAGACTCCCAGCCCATATACTCTTATGGCTACCCTGCACTTACAATGTCTAAGGTTTTGCTTAGACACTGTAGGGGCATAGTGCTCATGCACCTATGCCCTCACCTGTGGTATAGTGCACCCTGCCTTGGGGCTGTAAGGCCTGCTAGAGGGGTGACTTACCTATGCCACAGGCAGTGTGAGGTTGGCATGGCACCCTGAGGGGAGTGCCATGTCGACTTAGTCATTTTCTCCCCACCAGCACACACAAGCTGGTAAGCAGTGTGTCTGTGCTGAGTGAGGGGTCCCTAGGGTGGCATAAGACATGCTGCAGCCCTTAGAGACCTTCCCTGGCATCAGGGCCCTTGGTACCAGGGGTACCAGTTACAAGGGACTTACCTAGGTGCCAGGGTTGTGCCAATTGTGGAAACAATAGTACATTTCAGGTGAAAGAACACTGGTGCTGGGGCCTAGCAGGGTCCCAGCACACTTCTCAGTCAAGTCAGCATCAGTATCAAGCAAAAAGTGGGGGGTAACTGCAACAGGGAGCCATTTCTTTACACAAGCCCCCCCAGCCCACAGGCCAGGAGACTCAGCCAAAGCTGGGAGAGTCTTCCTAGTCTGTCAGGCGAGGAAGAGTAGAGGAAATAGGCTGGTTTGTTGCAGGGCCTACTCTGCCTTACATCCTCCTGTCCAGGTCATTCCCTCTGGGGAACTGACCCACTTCCACAGTGATAGGACCTAGTCTGAATTGCCTCTTGTCTGTGTCTTTAATGTCTCCACCCATTCTCTCTATTTTGGGGTGAAAGGTATCCACCTCTGCTAATCTTATTTTAGCCAGGGTCACCCCTAGCTTACCCAAAGAGGTTACCCAGAGCTGGAGTAAAAACCCCACCATGACCAACAGGGTCAGGGGGCCTAACTTGCTATTTGGTATGGGGTCAGACCACCATGCCAAGGATAGTGCAGCCATAAAGGCTAACACCCAGCAGAGGCCACTGACAGCTGTCAGTGCCCAGAACCACACTTTTAGCTCTTCACCTACAAGGGAAGGGGCTAAGTTACAGGCTTCTTTGGGTTCAGGGTGCCTGTCTGCTGTATTAGAGTGGGGGGTTACCACATCTTGTAGTAAACACCCTTCTTCCACTCTTTCTTCTGTTAGCTGAGGAGCCACCCACTCAGGCTTAACAGTTGCCTGACTAGCCAGGACTTCTTGTGGGTCAGTTTGGACTTTAACAGTGCCATTTTTGGAGTTCTCCCCTACTGGAGCAGAATCTCCCTGGCTTGCTGGAACCTTGGCTAAAGGTTGTCCACCTTTCCTACTCTGTTTTCCTTTCTTTTTCTTCTGGGGCCTACTTGCAGTTACTGCAGGGGTAGCACCTCCAGAGTCCTTGGGAGAGGACTGGCACTGGACCAGTTCCTCTCTTGGGCTGTGACTAACCTCTGGGTAGTCATTTCCAAGGAGACAATCAAGGGGGAGGTCTGTACTGACTACCACTCTTCTCCAGCTAAAAGTCCCACCCACTTCTATGGGCACAAAAGCCACTGGCCTATCAGTGACCCTGTCTGGGCTAACTCTTACTCTGGCAGTCTCACCTGGGATGTACTGGTTTGAGAACACCAGCCTGTCATGCACAATAGTGTGACTGGCACAAGTGTCTCTCAGGGCAGTGGCTGGGATTCCATTCACCAGTAGGTGGTGGAAGTGTCTACTTCCCTCTGGAATCTCCAACTCACCTGTTGGGCCCTTTTTCCAGTTGAAGGCTATGAAGACCTCCTCATCTGAGGAGTCATCCCCAATGGCTACACTGGTCACCCCTGGGATTTTGCTAGGGGGTTTGTTTTTGGGACAAGAAGTGTCCTTGGTGTGGTGCCCTGTCTGTTTACAGTTATGGCACCATGCCTTAGTGGCATCCCAGTTCTTACCCTGGTACCCACCTTTGTTTTGGGTTGTGTCTTGGGGCCCACCCACCTGGTCTGGTTTTTGGGGGCCTACAGAGGACTCTTTTTCTTTGTTTCTAGTGTCACCCACTTTCTCCTGAGGAGGTTTTGTAACCCCTTTCTTTTGGTCACCCCCAGTGGAAGTTTTGGTTACCCTAGTCTTGACCCAGTGGTCTGCCTTCTTTCCCAATTCTTGGGGAGAAATTGGACCTAGGTCTACCAGATACTGATGCAACTTTTCATTGAAGCAGTTACTTAAAATGTGTTCTTTCATAAACAAATTATAAAGCCCAACATAGTCATGCACTTCATTTCCAGTTACCCAACCATCCAGTGTTTTCACTGAGTAGTGTACAAAATCAACCCAGGTCTGGCTCGTGGATTTTTGAGCCCCCCCTGAACCTAATCCTGTACTCCTCAGTGGAGAATCCAAAGCCCTCAATCAGGGTACCCTTCATGAGGTCATAAGATTCTGCATCTTTTCAAGAGAGTGTGAGGAGTCTATCCCTACACTTTCCTGTGAACATTTCCCAAAGGAGAGCACCCCAGTGAGATTTGTTCACTTTTCTGGTTACACAAGCCCTCTCAAAAGCTGTGAACCATTTGGTGATGTCATCACCATCTTCATATTTAGTTACAATCCCTTTAGGGATTTTCAACATGTCAGGAGAATCTCTGACCCTATTTATGTAGCTGCCACCATTGATGGGTCCTAGGTCCATCTCTTGTCTTTCCCTCTCTATGGCTAGGATCTGTCTTTCCAAAGCCAATCTTTTGGCCATCCTGGCTAACTGGATGTCCTCTTTACTGGAGTTCTCCTCAGTGATTTCAGAGAGGTTGGTCCCTCCTGTGAGGGAACCAGCATCTCTGACTATGATTTGTGGAGTCAGGGCTTGAGAGGCCCTGTCCTCCCTAGATAGGACTGGTGGGGGGGAATCACCCTCCAAGTCACTATACTCATCCTCTGTGTTGCCATCCTCAGAGGGGTTGGCTCTTTCAAACTCTGCCAACAGCTCCTGGAGCTGTAGTTTGGAAGGTCTGGAGCCCATTGCTATTTTCTTTATTTTACAGAGTGACCTTAGCTCCCTCATCTTAAGATGGAGGTAAGGTGTGGTGTCGAGTTCCACCACATTCATATCTGTACTAGACATTATGCTTCTAAAAGTTGGAATACTTTTTAAGAAACTAAAACTGGTTCTAGAATCTAATTCAAACTTTTACCAAACTGTTAAACTCTAAAAGAAATGCTAACAGGGACTAACACAAGGCCCTAGCAGGACTTTAAAGAATTTAGAAAAATTTCAAATTGCAAAAATGAATTTCTAATGACAATTTTTGGAATTTGTCGTGTGATCCGGTATTGGCTGAGTAGTCCAGCAAATGCAAAGTCTTGTACCCCACCGCTGATCCACCAATGTAGGAAGTTGGCTCTGTATGGGCTATTTCAAAGTAAGGAATAGCATGCACAGAGTCCAAGGGTTCCCCTTAGAGGTAAGATAGTGGCAAAAAGAGATAATACTAATGCTCTATTTTGTGGTAGTGTGGTCGAGCAGTAGGCTTATCCAAGGAGTAGTGTTAAGCATTTGTTGTACATACACACAGGCAATAAATGAGGAACACACACTCAGAGACAAATCCAGCCAATAGGTTTTGTTATAGAAAAATATATTTTCTTAGTTTATTTTAAGAACCACAGGTTCAAATTCTACATGTAATATCTCATTTGAAAGGTATTGCAGGTAAGTACTTTAGGAACTTTGAATCATTTCATTAGCATGTATACTTTTTACATAAAACACAATAAGCTGTTTTAAAAGTGGACACAGTGCAATTTTCACAGTTCCATGGGGAGGTAAAGTATTGTTAGTTTTAACAGGTAAGTAAGTCACTTACAGGTTTCAGTTTTTAGTCCAAGGTAGCCCACCGTTGGGGGTTCAGAGCAACCCCAAAGTTATCACACCAGCAGCTCAGGGCCGGTCAGGTGCAAAGGTCAAAGAGGTGCCCAAAACACATAGGCTTCAATGGCGAGAAGGGGGTGCCCCGGTTCCGGTCTGCCAGCAGGTAAGTACCCGCGTCTTCGGAGGGCAGACCAGGGGGTTTTGTAGGGCACCGGGGGGGACACAAGTCAGCACAAAAAGTACACCCTCAGCAGCGCGGGGGCGGCCAGGTGCAGTGTGCAAACACGCGTCGGGTTTTCAATGGTTTTCAATGAGAGACCAAGGGGTCTCTTCAGCGATGCAGGCAGGCAAGGGGGGGGCTCCTCGGGGTAGCCACCACCTGGGCAAGGGAGAGGGCCTCCTGGGGGTCACTCCTGCACAGGAGTTCCGTTCCTTTAGGTGCTGGGGGCTGCGGGTGCAGGGTCTTTTCCAGCCGTCGGGAAATGGAGTTCAGGCAGTCGCGGTCAGGGGGAGCCTCGGGATTCCCTCTGCAGGCGTCGCTGTGGGGCCTCAGGGGGGACAACTTTGGTTACTCACAGTCTTGGAGTCGCCGGAGGGTCCTCCCTGAGGTGTTGGTTCTCCACCAGTCGAGTCGGGGTCGCCGGGTGCAGTGTTGCAAGTCTCACGCTTCTTGCGGGGAGTTGCAGGGGTCTTTAAATCTGCTACTTGAAACAAAGTTGCAGTTCTTTTGGAGCAGGGCCGCTGTCCTCGGGAGTTTCTTGTCTTTCTCGAAGCAGGGCATTTCTCAGAGGATTCAGAGGTCGCTGGTCCCTTGGAAAGCGTCGCTGGAGCAGGTTTCTTTGGAAGGCAGGAGACAGGCCGGTGAGTCTGGGGCCAAAGCAGTTGGTGTCTTCTGTTCTTCCTCTTTCAGCTCAGCAGTCCTCTTCTTCTTGTAGTTTCAGGAATCTAAATTCTTAGGTTCAGGGAAGCCCTTAAATACTAAATTTAAGGGCGTGTTCAGGTCTGGGGGGTTAGTAGCCAATGGCTACTAGCCCTGAGGGTGGGTACACCCTCTGTGTGCCTCCTCCCAAGGGGAGGGGGTCACATTCCTATCCCTATTGGGGGAATCCTCCTTCTACAAGATGGAGGATTTCTAAAAGTCAGAGTCACCTCAGCTCAGGACACCTTAGGGGCTGTCCTGACTGGCCAGTGACTCCTCCTTGTTTTTCTCATTATCTCTCCTGGACTTGCCGCCAAAAGTGGGGGCTGGGTCCAGGGGGCGGGCATCTCCACTAGCTGGAGTGCCCTGGGGCATTGTAACATGAAGCTTGAGCCTTTGAAGCTCACTGCTAGGTGTTACAGTTCCTGCAGGGGGGAGGCGTGAAGCACCTCCACCCAGAGCAGGCTTTGTTTCTGTCCTCAGAGAGCACAAAGGCTCTCACCGCATGAGGTCAGACACTCGTCTCTCAGCAGCAGGCTGGCAGAGACCAGTCAGTCCTGCACTGAACAATTGGGTAAAATACAGGGGGTATCTCTAAGATGCCCTTTGTGTGCATTTTTTAATAAATCCAACACTGGCATTAGTGTGGGTTTATTATTCTGAGAAATTTGGTGCCAAACTTCCCAGTATTCAGTGTAGCCATTATGGAGCTGTGGAGTTCGTTTTTGACAGACTCCCAGCCCATATACTCTTATGGCTACCCTGCACTTACAATGTCTAAGGTTTTGCTTAGACACTGTAGGGGCATAGTGCTCATGCACCTATGCCCTCACCTGTGGTATAGTGCACCCTGCCTTGGGGCTGTAAGGCCTGCTAGAGGGGTGACTTACCTATGCCACAGGCAGTGTGAGGTTGGCATGGCACCCTGAGGGGAGTGCCATGTCGACTTAGTCATTTTCTCCCCACCAGCACACACAAGCTGGTAAGCAGTGTGTCTGTGCTGAGTGAGGGGTCCCTAGGGTGGCATAAGACATGCTGCAGCCCTTAGAGACCTTCCCTGGCATCAGGGCCCTTGGTACCAGGGGTACCAGTTACAAGGGACTTACCTAGGTGCCAGGGTTGTGCCAATTGTGGAAACAATAGTACATTTCAGGTGAAAGAACACTGGTGCTGGGGCCTAGCAGGGTCCCAGCACACTTCTCAGTCAAGTCAGCATCAGTATCAAGCAAAAAGTGGGGGGTAACTGCAACAGGGAGCCATTTCTTTACACAAGCCCCCCCCCAGCCCACAGGCCAGGAGACTCAGCCAAAGCTGGGAGAGTCTTCCTAGTCTGTCAGGCGAGGAAGAGTAGAGGAAATAGGCTGGTTTGTTGCAGGGCCTACTCTGCCTTACATCCTCCTGTCCAGGTCATTCCCTCTGGGGAACTGACCCACTTCCACAGTGATAGGATCTAGTCTGAATTGCCTCTTGTCTGTGTCTTTAATGTCTCCACCCATTCTCTCTATTTTGGGGTTAGAGGTATCCACCTCTGCTAATCTTATCTTAGCCAGGGTCACCCCTAGCTTACCCAAAGAGGTTACCCAGAGCTGGAGTAACCCCACCATGACCAACAGGGTCAGGGGGCCTAACTTGCTATTTGGTATGGGGTCAGACCACCATGCCAAGGATAGTGCAGCCATAAAGGCTAACACCCAGCAGAGGCCACTGACAGCTGTCAGTGCCCAGAACCACACCTTTAGCTCTTCACCTACAAGGGAAGGGGCTAAGTTACAGGCTTCTTTGGGTTCAGGGTGCCTGTCTGCTGTATTAGAGTGGGGGGTTACCACATCTTGTAGTAAACACCCTTCTTCCACTCTTTCTTCTGTTAGCTGAGGAGCCACCCACTCAGGCTTAACAGTTGCCTGACTAGCCAGGACTTCTTGTGGGTCAGGTTGGACTTTAACAGTGCCATTTTTGGAGCTCTCCCCTACTGGAGCAGAATCTCCCTGGCTTGCTGGAACCTTGGCTAAAGGTTGTCCACCTTTCCTACTCTGTTTTCCTTTCTTTTTCTTCTGGGGCCTACTTGCAGTTACTGCAGGGGTAGCACCTCCAGAGTCCTTGGGAGAGGACTGGCACTGGACCAGTTCCTCTCTTGGGCTCTGACTAACCTCTGGGTAGTCATTTCCAAGGAGACAATCAAGGGGGAGGTCTGTACTGACTACCACTCTTCTCCAGCTAAAAGTCCCACCCACTTCTATGGGCACAAAAGCCACTGGCCTATCAGTGACCCTGTCTGGGCTAACTCTTACTCTGGCAGTCTCACCTGGGATGTACTGGTTTGAGAACACCAGCCTGTCATGCACAATAGTGTGACTGGCACAAGTGTCTCTCAGGGCAGTGGCTGGGATTCCATTCACCAGTAGGTGGTGGAAGTGTCTACTTCCCTCTGGAATCTCCAACTCACCTGTTGGGCCCTTTTTCCAGTTGAAGGCTATGAAGACCTCCTCATCTGAGGAGTCATCCCCAATGGCTACACTGGTCACCCCTGGGATTTTGCTAGGGGGTTTGTTTTTGGGACAAGAAGTGTCCTTGGTGTGGTGCCCTGTCTGTTTACAGTTATGGCACCATGCCTTAGTGGCATCCCAGTTCTTACCCTGGTACCCACCTTTGTTTTGGGTTGTGTCTTGGGGCCCACCCACCTGGTCTGGTTTTTGGGGGCCTACAGAGGACTCTTTTTCTTTGTTTCTAGTGTCACCCACTTTCTCCTGAGGAGGTTTTGTAACCCCTTTCTTTTGGTCACCCCCAGTGGAAGTTTTGGTTACCCTAGTCTTGACCCAGTGGTCTGCCTTCTTTCCCAATTCTTGGGGAGAAATTGGACCTAGGTCTACCAGATACTGATGCAACTTTTCATTGAAGCAGTTACTTAAAATGTGTTCTTTCATAAACAAATTATAAAGCCCAACATAGTCATGCACTTCATTTCCAGTTACCCAACCATCCAGTGTTTTCACTGAGTAGTGTACAAAATCAACCCAGGTCTGGCTCGTGGATTTTTGAGCCCCCCCTGAACCTAATCCTGTACTCCTCAGTGGAGAATCCAAAGCCCTCAATCAGGGTACCCTTCATGAGGTCATAAGATTCTGCATCTTTTCAAGAGAGTTTGAGGAGTCTATCCCTACACTTTCCTGTGAACATTTCCCAAAGGAGAGCACCCCAGTGAGATTTGTTCACTTTTCTGGTTACACAAGCCCTCTCAAAAGCTGTGAACCATTTGGTGATGTCATCACCATCTTCATATTTAGTTACAATCCCTTTAGGGATTTTCAACATGTCAGGAGAATCTCTGACCCTATTTATGTAGCTGCCACCATTGATGGGTCCTAGGTCCATCTCTTGTCTTTCCCTCTCTATGGCTAGGATCTGTCTTTCCAAAGCCAATCTTTTGGCCATCCTGGCTAACTGGATGTCCTCTTTACTGGAGTTCTCCTCAGTGATTTCAGAGAGGTTGGTCCCTCCTGTGAGGGAACCAGCATCTCTGACTATGATTTGTGGAGTCAGGGCTTGAGAGGCCCTGTCCTCCCTAGATAGGACTGGTGGGGGGGAATCACCCTCCAAGTCACTATACTCATCCTCTGTGTTGCCATCCTCAGAGGGGTTGGCTCTTTCAAACTCTGCCAACAGCTCCTGGAGCTGTAGTTTGGAAGGTCTGGAGCCCATTGCTATTTTCTTTATTTTACAGAGTGACCTTAGCTCCCTCATCTTAAGATGGAGGTAAGGTGTGGTGTCGAGTTCCACCACATTCATATCTGTACTAGACATTATGCTTCTAAAAGTTGGAATACTTTTTAAGAAACTAAAACTGGTTCTAGAATCTAATTCAAACTTTTACCAAACTGTTAAACTCTAAAAGAAATGCTAACAGGGACTAACACAAGGCCCTAGCAGGACTTTAAAGAATTTAGAAAAATTTCAAATTGCAAAAATGAATTTCTAATGACAATTTTTGGAATTTGTCGTGTGATCCGGTATTGGCTGAGTAGTCCAGCAAATGCAAAGTCTTGTACCCCACCGCTGATCCACCAATGTAGGAAGTTGGCTCTGTATGGGCTATTTCAAAGTAAGGAATAGCATGCACAGAGTCCAAGGGTTCCCCTTAGAGGTAAGATAGTGGCAAAAAGAGATAATACTAATGCTCTATTTTGTGGTAGTGTGGTCGAGCAGTAGGCTTATCCAAGGAGTAGTGTTAAGCATTTGTTGTACATACACACAGGCAATAAATGAGGAACACACACTCAGAGACAAATCCAGCCAATAGGTTTTGTTATAGAAAAATATATTTTCTTAGTTTATTTTAAGAACCACAGGTTCAAATTCTACATGTAATATCTCATTTGAAAGGTATTGCAGGTAAGTACTTTAGGAACTTTGAATCATTTCATTAGCATGTATACTTTTTACATAAAACACAATAAGCTGTTTTAAAAGTGGACACAGTGCAATTTTCACAGTTCCATGGGGAGGTAAAGTATTGTTAGTTTTAACAGGTAAGTAAGTCACTTACAGGTTTCAGTTTTTAGTCCAAGGTAGCCCACCGTTGGGGGTTCAGAGCAACCCCAAAGTTATCACACCAGCAGCTCAGGGCCGGTCAGGTGCAAAGGTCAAAGAGGTGCCCAAAACACATAGGCTTCAATGGCGAGAAGGGGGTGCCCCGGTTCCGGTCTGCCAGCAGGTAAGTACCCGCGTCTTCGGAGGGCAGACCAGGGGGTTTTGTAGGGCACCGGGGGGGACACAAGTCAGCACAAAAAGTACACCCTCAGCAGCGCGGGGGCGGCCAGGTGCAGTGTGCAAACACGCGTCGGGTTTTCAATGGTTTTCAATGAGAGACCAAGGGGTCTCTTCAGCGATGCAGGCAGGCAAGGGGGGGGCTCCTCGGGGTAGCCACCACCTGGGCAAGGGAGAGGGCCTCCTGGGGGTCACTCCTGCACAGGAGTTCCGTTCCTTTAGGTGCTGGGGGCTGCGGGTGCAGGGTCTTTTCCAGCCGTCGGGAAATGGAGTTCAGGCAGTCGCGGTCAGGGGGAGCCTCGGGATTCCCTCTGCAGGCGTCGCTGTGGGGCCTCAGGGGGGACAACTTTGGTTACTCACAGTCTTGGAGTCGCCGGAGGGTCCTCCCTGAGGTGTTGGTTCTCCACCAGTCGAGTCGGGGTCGCCGGGTGCAGTGTTGCAAGTCTCACGCTTCTTGCGGGGAGTTGCAGGGGTCTTTAAATCTGCTACTTGAAACAAAGTTGCAGTTCTTTTGGAGCAGGGCCGCTGTCCTCGGGAGTTTCTTGTCTTTCTCGAAGCAGGGCATTTCTCAGAGGATTCAGAGGTCGCTGGTCCCTTGGAAAGCGTCGCTGGAGCAGGTTTCTTTGGAAGGCAGGAGACAGGCCGGTGAGTCTGGGGCCAAAGCAGTTGGTGTCTTCTGTTCTTCCTCTTTCAGCTCAGCAGTCCTCTTCTTCTTGTAGTTTCAGGAATCTAAATTCTTAGGTTCAGGGAAGCCCTTAAATACTAAATTTAAGGGCGTGTTCAGGTCTGGGGGGTTAGTAGCCAATGGCTACTAGCCCTGAGGGTGGGTACACCCTCTGTGTGCCTCCTCCCAAGGGGAGGGGGTCACATTCCTATCCCTATTGGGGGAATCCTCCTTCTACAAGATGGAGGATTTCTAAAAGTCAGAGTCACCTCAGCTCAGGACACCTTAGGGGCTGTCCTGACTGGCCAGTGACTCCTCCTTGTTTTTCTCATTATCTCTCCTGGACTTGCCGCCAAAAGTGGGGGCTGGGTCCAGGGGGCGGGCATCTCCACTAGCTGGAGTGCCCTGGGGCATTGTAACATGAAGCTTGAGCCTTTGAAGCTCACTGCTAGGTGTTACAGTTCCTGCAGGGGGGAGGCGTGAAGCACCTCCACCCAGAGCAGGCTTTGTTTCTGTCCTCAGAGAGCACAAAGGCTCTCACCGCATGAGGTCAGACACTCGTCTCTCAGCAGCAGGCTGGCAGAGACCAGTCAGTCCTGCACTGAACAATTGGGTAAAATACAGGGGGTATCTCTAAGATGCCCTTTGTGTGCATTTTTTAATAAATCCAACACTGGCATTAGTGTGGGTTTATTATTCTGAGAAATTTGGTGCCAAACTTCCCAGTATTCAGTGTAGCCATTATGGAGCTGTGGAGTTCGTTTTTGACAGACTCCCAGCCCATATACTCTTATGGCTACCCTGCACTTACAATGTCTAAGGTTTTGCTTAGACACTGTAGGGGCATAGTGCTCATGCACCTATGCCCTCACCTGTGGTATAGTGCACCCTGCCTTGGGGCTGTAAGGCCTGCTAGAGGGGTGACTTACCTATGCCACAGGCAGTGTGAGGTTGGCATGGCACCCTGAGGGGAGTGCCATGTCGACTTAGTCATTTTCTCCCCACCAGCACACACAAGCTGGTAAGCAGTGTGTCTGTGCTGAGTGAGGGGTCCCTAGGGTGGCATAAGACATGCTGCAGCCCTTAGAGACCTTCCCTGGCATCAGGGCCCTTGGTACCAGGGGTACCAGTTACAAGGGACTTACCTAGGTGCCAGGGTTGTGCCAATTGTGGAAACAATAGTACATTTCAGGTGAAAGAACACTGGTGCTGGGGCCTAGCAGGGTCCCAGCACACTTCTCAGTCAAGTCAGCATCAGTATCAAGCAAAAAGTGGGGGGTAACTGCAACAGGGAGCCATTTCTTTACACAAGCCCCCCCCCAGCCCACAGGCCAGGAGACTCAGCCAAAGCTGGGAGAGTCTTCCTAGTCTGTCAGGCGAGGAAGAGTAGAGGAAATAGGCTGGTTTGTTGCAGGGCCTACTCTGCCTTACATCCTCCTGTCCAGGTCATTCCCTCTGGGGAACTGACCCACTTCCACAGTGATAGGATCTAGTCTGAATTGCCTCTTGTCTGTGTCTTTAATGTCTCCACCCATTCTCTCTATTTTGGGGTTAGAGGTATCCACCTCTGCTAATCTTATCTTAGCCAGGGTCACCCCTAGCTTACCCAAAGAGGTTACCCAGAGCTGGAGTAACCCCACCATGACCAACAGGGTCAGGGGGCCTAACTTGCTATTTGGTATGGGGTCAGACCACCATGCCAAGGATAGTGCAGCCATAAAGGCTAACACCCAGCAGAGGCCACTGACAGCTGTCAGTGCCCAGAACCACACCTTTAGCTCTTCACCTACAAGGGAAGGGGCTAAGTTACAGGCTTCTTTGGGTTCAGGGTGCCTGTCTGCTGTATTAGAGTGGGGGGTTACCACATCTTGTAGTAAACACCCTTCTTCCACTCTTTCTTCTGTTAGCTGAGGAGCCACCCACTCAGGCTTAACAGTTGCCTGACTAGCCAGGACTTCTTGTGGGTCAGGTTGGACTTTAACAGTGCCATTTTTGGAGCTCTCCCCTACTGGAGCAGAATCTCCCTGGCTTGCTGGAACCTTGGCTAAAGGTTGTCCACCTTTCCTACTCTGTTTTCCTTTCTTTTTCTTCTGGGGCCTACTTGCAGTTACTGCAGGGGTAGCACCTCCAGAGTCCTTGGGAGAGGACTGGCACTGGACCAGTTCCTCTCTTGGGCTCTGACTAACCTCTGGGTAGTCATTTCCAAGGAGACAATCAAGGGGGAGGTCTGTACTGACTACCACTCTTCTCCAGCTAAAAGTCCCACCCACTTCTATGGGCACAAAAGCCACTGGCCTATCAGTGACCCTGTCTGGGCTAACTCTTACTCTGGCAGTCTCACCTGGGATGTACTGGTTTGAGAACACCAGCCTGTCATGCACAATAGTGTGACTGGCACAAGTGTCTCTCAGGGCAGTGGCTGGGATTCCATTCACCAGTAGGTGGTGGAAGTGTCTACTTCCCTCTGGAATCTCCAACTCACCTGTTGGGCCCTTTTTCCAGTTGAAGGCTATGAAGACCTCCTCATCTGAGGAGTCATCCCCAATGGCTACACTGGTCACCCCTGGGATTTTGCTAGGGGGTTTGTTTTTGGGACAAGAAGTGTCCTTGGTGTGGTGCCCTGTCTGTTTACAGTTATGGCACCATGCCTTAGTGGCATCCCAGTTCTTACCCTGGTACCCACCTTTGTTTTGGGTTGTGTCTTGGGGCCCACCCACCTGGTCTGGTTTTTGGGGGCCTACAGAGGACTCTTTTTCTTTGTTTCTAGTGTCACCGACTTTCTCCTGAAGAGGTTTTGTAACCCCTTTCTTTTGGTCACCCCCAGTGGAAGTTTTGGTTACCCTAGTCTTGACCCAGTGGTCTGCCTTCTTTCCCAATTCTTGGGGAGAAATTGGACCTAGGTCTACCAGATACTGATGCAACTTTTCATTGAAGCAGTTACTTAAAATGTGTTCTTTCATAAACAAATTATAAAGCCCAACATAGTCATGCACTTCATTTCCAGTTACCCAACCATCCAGTGTTTTCACTGAGTAGTGTACAAAATCAACCCAGGTCTGGCTCGCGGATTTTTGAGCCCCCCCTGAACCTAATCCTGTACTCCTCAGTGGAGAATCCAAAGCCCTCAATCAGGGTACCCTTCATGAGGTCATAAGATTCTGCATCTTTTCAAGAGAGTGTGAGGAGTCTATCCCTACACTTTCCTGTGAACATTTCCCAAAGGAGAGCACCCCAGTGAGATTTGTTCACTTTTCTGGTTACACAAGCCCTCTCAAAAGCTGTGAACCATTTGGTGATGTCATCACCATCTTCATATTTAGTTACAATCCCTTTAGGGATTTTCAACATGTCAGGAGAATCTCTGACCCTATTTATGTTGCTGCCACCATTGATTGGTCCTAGGCCCATCTCTTGTCTTTCCCTCTCTATGGCTAGGATCTGTCTTTCCAAAGCCAATCTTTTGGCCATCCTGGCTAACTGGATGTCCTCTTCACTGGAGTTCTCCTCAGTGATTTCAGAGAGGTTGGTCCCTCCTGTGAGGGAACCAGCATCTCTGACTATGATTTGTGGAGTCAGGGCTTGAGAGGCCCTGTCCTCCCTAGATAGGACTGGTGGGGGGGAATCACCCTCCAAGTCACTATACTCATCCTCTGTGTTGCCATCCTCAGAGGGGTTGGCTCTTTCAAACTCTGCCAACAGCTCCTGGAGCTGTAGTTTGGAAGGTCTGGAGCCCATTGCTATTTTCTTTATTTTACAGAGTGACCTTAGCTCCCTCATCTTAAGATGGAGGTAAGGTGTGGTGTCGAGTTCCACCACATTCATATCTGTACTAGACATTATGCTTCTAAAAGTTGGAATACTTTTTAAGAAACTAAAACTGGTTCTAGAATCTAATTCAAACTTTTACCAAACTTTTAAACTCTAAAAGAAATGCTAACAGGGACTAACACAAGGCCCTAGCAGGACTTTAAAGAATTTAGAAAAATTTCAAATTGCAAAAATGAATTTCTAATGACAATTTTTGGAATTTGTCGTGTGATCCGGTATTGGCTGAGTAGTCCAGCAAATGCAAAGTCTTGTACCCCACCGCTGATCCACCAATGTAGGAAGTTGGCTCTGTATGGGCTATTTCAAAGTAAGGAATAGCATGCACAGAGTCCAAGGGTTCCCCATAGAGGTAAGATAGTGGCAAAAAGAGATAATACTAATGCTCTATTTTGTGGTAGTGTGGTCGAGCAGTAGGCTTATCCAAGGAGTAGTGTTAAGCATTTGTTGTACATACACACAGGCAATAAATGAGGAACACACACTCAGAGGCAAATCCAGCCAATAGGTTTTGTTATAGAAAAATATATTTTCTTAGTTTATTTTAAGAACCACAGGTTCAAATTCTACATGTAATATCTCATTTGAAAGGTATTGCAGGTAAGTACTTTAGGAACTTTGATTCATTTCATTAGCATGTATACTTTTTACATAAAACACAATAAGCTGTTTTAAAAGTGGACACTGCAATTTTCACAGTTCCAGGGGGAGGTAAAGTATCGTTAGTTTTAACAGGTAAGTAAGTCACTTACAGGTTTCAGTTTTTAGTCCAAGGTAGCCCACCGTTGGGGGTTCAGAGCAACCCCAAAGTTATCACACCAGCAGCTCAGGGCCGGTCAGGTGCAAAGGTCAAAGAGGTGCCCAAAACACATAGGCTCCAATGGCGAGAAGGGGGTGCCCCGGTTCCGGTCTGCCAGCAGGTAAGTACCCGCGTCTTCGGAGAGCAGACCAGGGGGGTTTTGTAGGGCACCGGGGGGGACACAAGTCAGCAAAAAAAGTACACCCTCAGCAGCGCGGGGCGGCCAGGTGCAGTGTGCAAACACGCGTCGGGTTTTCAATGGTTTTCAATGAGAGACCAAGGGGTCTCTTCAGCGATGCAGGCAGGCAAGGGGGGGGCTCCTCGGGGTAGCCACCACCTGGGCAAGGGAGAGGGCCTCCTGGGGGTCACTCCTGCACAGGAGTTCCGTTCCTTTAGTTGCTGGGGGCTGCGGGTGCAGGGTCTTTTCCAGCCGTCGGGAAATGGAGTTCAGGCAGTCGCGGTCAGGGGGAGCCTCGGGATTCCCTCTGCAGGCGTCGCTGTGGGGGCTCAGGGGGGACAACTTTGGTTACTCACAGTCTTGGAGTCGCCGGAGGGTCTTCCCTGAGGTGTTGGTTCTCCAATAGTCGAGTCGGGGTCGCCGGGTGCAGTGTTGCAAGTCTCACGCTTCTTGCGGGGAGTTGCAGGGGTCTTTAAATCTGCTACTTGAAACAAAGTTGCAGTTCTTTTGGAGCAGGGCCGCTGTCCTCGGGAGTTTCTTGTCTTTCTCGAAGCAGGGCATTTCTCAGAGGATTCAGAGGTCGCTGGTCCCTTGGAAAGCGTTGCTGGAGCAGGTTTCTTTGGAAGGCAGGAGACAGGCCGGTGAGTCTGGGGCCAAAGCAGTTGGTGTCTTCTGTTCTTCCTCTTTCAGCTCAGCAGTCCTCTTCTTCTTGTAGTTTCAGGAATCTAAATTCTTAGGTTCAGGGAAGCCCTTAAATACTAAATTTGAGGGCGTGTTTAGGTCTGGGGGGTTAATAGCCAATGGCTACTAGCCCTGAGGGTGGGTACACCCTCTTTGTGCCTCCTCCCAAGGGGAGGGGGTCACATTCCTATCCCTATTGGGGGAATCCTCCTTCTACAAGATGGAGGATTTCTAAAAGTCAGAGTTACCTCAGCTCAGGACACCTTAGGGGCTGTCCTGACTGGCCAGTGACTCCTCCTTGTTTTTCTCATTATCTCTCCTGGACTTGCCGCCAAAAGTGGGGGCTGGGTCCAGGGGGCGGGCATCTCCACTAGCTGGAGTGCCCTGGGGCATTGTAACATGAAGCTTGAGCCTTTGAAGCTCACTGCTAGGTGTTACAGTTCCTGCAGGGGGGAGGCGTGAAGCACCTCCACCCAGAGCAGGCTTTGTTTCTGTCCTCAGAGAGCACAAAGGCTCTCACCGCATGAGGTCAGACACTCGTCTCTCAGCAGCAGGCTGGCAGAGACCAGTCAGTCCTGCACTGAACAATTGGGTAAAATACAGGGGGTATCTCTAAGATGCCCTCTGTGTGCATTTTTTAATAAATCCAACACTGGCATTAGTGTGGGTTTATTATTCTGAGAAGTTTGGTGCCAAACTTCCCAGTATTCAGTGTAGCCATTATGGAGCTGTGGAGTTCGTTTTTGACAGACTCCCAGCCCATATACTCTTATGGCTACCCTGCACTTACAATGTCTAAGGTTTTGCTTAGACACTGTAGGGGCATAGTGCTCATGCACCTATGCCCTCACCTGTGGTATAGTGCACCCTGCCTTGGGGCTGTAACGCCTGCTAGAGGGGTGACTTACCTATGCCACAGGCAGTGTGAGGTTGGCATGGCACCCTGAGGGGAGTGCCATGTCGACTTAGTCATTTTCTCCCCACCAGCACACACAAGCTGGTAAGCAGTGTGTCTGTGCTGAGTGAGGGGTCCCTAGGGTGGCATAAGACATGCTGCAGCCCTTAGAGACCTTCCCTGGCATCAGGGCCCTTGGTACCAGGGGTACCAGTTACAAGGGACTTACCTAGGTGCCAGGGTTGTGCCAATTGTGGAAACAATAGTACATTTCAGGTGAAAGAACACTGGTGCTGGGGCCTAGCAGGGTCCCAGCACACTTCTCAGTCAAGTCAGCATCAGTATCAAGCAAAAAGTGGGGGGTAACTGCAACAGGGAGCCATTTCTTTACACAAGCCCCCCCCAGCCCACAGGCCAGGAGACTCAGCCAAAGCTGGGAGAGTCTTCCTAGTCTGTCAGGCGATGAAGAGTAGAGGAAATAGGCTGGTTTGTTGCAGGGCCTACTCTGCCTTACATCCTCCTGTCCAGGTCATTCCCTCTGGGGAACTGACCCACTTCCACAGTGATAGGACCTAGTCTGAATTGCCTCTTGTCTGTGTCTTTAATGTCTCCACCCATTCTCTCTATTTTGGGGTTAGAGGTATCCACCTCTGCTAATCTTATCTTAGCCAGGGTCACCCCTAGCTTACCCAAAGAGGTTACCCAGAGCTGGAGTAACCCCACCATGACCAACAGGGTCAGGGGGCCTAACTTGCTATTTGGTATGGGGTCAGACCACCATGCCAAGGATAGTGCAGCCATAAAGGCTAACACCCAGCAGAGGCCACTGACAGCTGTCAGTGCCCAGAACCACACCTTTAGCTCTTCACCTACAAGGGAAGGGGCTAAGTTACAGGCTTCTTTGGGTTCAGGGTGCCTGTCTGCTGTATTAGAGTGGGGGGTTACCACATCTTGTAGTAAACACCCTTCTTCCACTCTTTCTTCTGTTAGCTGAGGAGCCACCCACTCAGGCTTAACAGTTGCCTGACTAGCCAGGACTTCTTGTGGGTCAGGTTGGACTTTAACAGTGCCATTTTTGGAGTTCTCCCCTACTGGAGCAGAATCTCCCTGGCTTGCTGGAACCTTGGCTAAAGGTTGTCCACCTTTCCTACTCTGTTTTCCTTTCTTTTTCTTCTGGGGCCTACTTGCAGTTACTGCAGGGGTAGCACCTCCAGAGTCCTTGGGAGAGGACTGGCACTGGACCAGTTCCTCTCTTGGGCTGTGACTAACCTCTGGGTAGTCATTTCCAAGGAGACAATCAAGGGGGAGGTCTGTACTGACTACCACTCTTCTCCAGCTAAAAGTCCCACCCACTTCTATGGGCACAAAAGCCACTGGCCTATCAGTGACCCTGTCTGGGCTAACTCTTACTCTGGCAGTCTCACCTGGGATGTACTGGTTTGAGAACACCAGCCTGTCATGCACAATAGTGTGACTGGCACAAGTGTCTCTCAGGGCAGTGGCTGGGATTCCATTCACCAGTAGGTGGTGGAAGTGTCTACTTCCCTCTGGAATCTCCAACTCACCTGTTGGGCCCTTTTTCCAGTTGAAGGCTATGAAGACCTCCTCATCTGAGGAGTCATCCCCAATGGCTACACTGGTCACCCCTGGGATTTTGCTAGGGGGTTTGTTTTTGGGACAAGAAGTGTCCTTGGTGTGGTGCCCTGTCTGTTTACAGTTATGGCACCATGCCTTAGTGGCATCCCAGTTCTTACCCTGGTACCCACCTTTGTTTTGGGTTGTGTCTTGGGGCCCACCCACCTGGTCTGGTTTTTGGGGGCCTACAGAGGACTCTTTTTCTTTGTTTCTAGTGTCACCCACTTTCTCCTGAGGAGGTTTTGTAACCCCTTTCTTTTGGTCACCCCCAGTGGAAGTTTTGGTTACCCTAGTCTTGACCCAGTGGTCTGCCTTCTTTCCCAATTCTTGGGGAGAAATTGGACCTAGGTCTACCAGATACTGATGCAACTTTTCATTGAAGCAGTTACTTAAAATGTGTTCTTTCATAAACAAATTATAAAGCCCAACATAGTCATGCACTTCATTTCCAGTTACCCAACCATCCAGTGTTTTCACTGAGTAGTGTACAAAATCAACCCAGGTCTGGCTCGCGGATTTTTGAGCCCCCCCTGAACCTAATCCTGTACTCCTCAGTGGAGAATCCAAAGCCCTCAATCAGGGTACCCTTCATGAGGTCATAAGATTCTGCATCTTTTCAAGAGAGTGTGAGGAGTCTATCCCTACACTTTACTGTGAACATTTCCCAAAGGAGAGCACCCCAGTGAGATTTGTTCACTGTTCTGGTTACACAAGCCCTCTCAAAAGCTGTGAACCATTTGGTGATGTCATCACCATCTTCATATTTAGTTACAATCCCTTTAGGGATTTTCAACATGTCAGGAGAATCTCTGACCCTATTTATGTTGCTGCCACCATTGATTGGTCCTAGGCCCATCTCTTGTCTTTCCCTCTCTATGGCTAGGATCTGTCTTTCCAAAGCCAATCTTTTGGCCATCCTGGCTAACTGGATGTCCTCTTCACTGGAGTTCTCCTCAGTGATTTCAGAGAGGTTGGTCCCTCCTGTGAGGGAACCAGCATCTCTGACTATGATTTGTGGAGTCAGGGCTTGAGAGGCCCTGTCCTCCCTAGATAGGACTGGTGGGGGGGAATCACCCTCCAAGTCACTATACTCATCCTCTGTGTTGCCATCCTCAGAGGGGTTGGCTCTTTCAAACTCTGCCAACAGCTCCTGGAGCTGTAGTTTGGAAGGTCTGGAGCCCATTGCTATTTTCTTTATTTTACAGAGTGACCTTAGCTCCCTCATCTTAAGATGGAGGTAAGGTGTGGTGTCGAGTTCCACCACATTCATATCTGTACTAGACATTATGCTTCTAAAAGTTGGAATACTTTTTAAGAAACTAAAACTGGTTCTAGAATCTAATTCAAACTTTTACCAAACTTTTAAACTCTAAAAGAAATGCTAACAGGGACTAACACAAGGCCCTAGCAGGACTTTAAAGAATTTAGAAAAATTTCAAATTGCAAAAATGAATTTCTAATGACAATTTTTGGAATTTGTCGTGTGATCCGGTATTGGCTGAGTAGTCCAGCAAATGCAAAGTCTTGTACCCCACCGCTGATCCACCAATGTAGGAAGTTGGCTCTGTATGGGCTATTTCAAAGTAAGGAATAGCATGCACAGAGTCCAAGGGTTCCCCTTAGAGGTAAGATAGTGGCAAAAAGAGATAATACTAATGCTCTATTTTGTGGTAGTGTGGTCGAGCAGTAGGCTTAATCAAGGAGTAGTGTTAAGCATTTGTTGTACATACACACAGGCAATAAATGAGGAACACACACTCAGAGGCAAATCCAGCCAATAGGTTTTGATATAGAAAAATATATTTTCTTAGTTTATTTTAAGAACCACAGGTTCAAATTCTACATGTAATATCTCATTTGAAAGGTATTGCAGGTAAGTACTTTAGGAACTTTGAATCATTTCATTAGCATGTATACTTTTTACATAAAACACAATAAGCTGTTTTAAAAGTGGACACTGCAATTTTCACAGTTCCAGGGGGAGGTAAAGTATTGTTAGTTTTAACAGGTAAGTAAGTCACTTACAGGTTTCAGTTTTTAGTCCAAGGTAACCCACCGTTGGGGGTTCAGAGCAACCCCAAAGTTATCACACCAGCAGCTCAGGGCCGGTCAGGTGCAAAGGTCAAAGAGGTGCCCAAAACACATAGGCTTCAATGGCGAGAAGGGGGTGCCCCGGTTCCGGTCTGCCAGCAGGTAAGTACCCGCGTCTTCGGAGAGCAGACCAGGGGGGTTTTGTAGGGCACCGGGGGGGACACAAGTCAGCACAAAAAGTACACCCTCAGCAGCGCGGGGCGGCCAGGTGCAGTGTGCAAACACGCGTCGGGTTTTCAATGGTTTTCAATGAGAGACCAAGGGGTCTCTTCAGCGATGCAGGCAGGCAAGGGGGGGGGCTCCTCGGGGTAGCTACCACCTGGGCAAGGGAGAGGGCCTCCTGGGGGTCACTCCTGCACAGGAGTTCCGTTCCTTTAGTTGCTGGGGGCTGCGGGTGCAGGGTCTTTTCCAGCCGTCGGGAAATGGAGTTCAGGCAGTCGCGGTCAGGGGGAGCCTCGGGATTCCCTCTGCAGGCGTCGCTGTGGGGGCTCAGGGGGGACAACTTTGGTTACTCACAGTCTTGGAGTCGCCGGAGGGTCCTCCCTGAGGTGTTGGTTCTCCACCAGTCGAGTCGGGGTCGCCGGGTGCAGTGTTGCAAGTCTCACGCTTCTTGCGGGGAGTTGCAGGGGTCTTTAAATCTGCTACTTGAAACAAAGTTGCAGTTCTTTTGGAGCAGGGCCGCTGTCCTCGGGAGTTTCTTGTCTTTCTCGAAGCAGGGCATTTCTCAGAGGATTCAGAGGTCGCTGGTCCCTTGGAAAGCGTCGCTGGAGCAGGTTTCTTTGGAAGGCAGGAGACAGGCTGGTGAGTCTGGGGCCAAAGCAGTTGGTGTCTTCTGTTCTTCCTCTTTCAGCTCAGCAGTCCTCTTCTTCTTGTAGTTTCAGGAATCTAAATTCTTAGGTTCAGGGAAGCCCTTAAATACAAAATTTGAGGGCGTGTTTAGGTCTGGGGGGTTAATAGCCAATGGCTACTAGCCCTGAGGGTGGGTACACCCTCTTTGTGCCTCCTCCCAAGGGGAGGGGGTCACATTCCTATCCCTATTGGGGGAATCCTCCTTCTACAAGATGGAGGATTTCTAAAAGTCAGAGTCACCTCAGCTCAGGACACCTTAGGGGCTGTCCTGACTGGCCAGTGACTCCTCCTTGTTTTTCTCATTATCTCTCCTGGACTTGCCGCCAAAAGTGGGGGCTGGGTCCAGGGGGCGGGCATCTCCACTAGCTGGAGTGCCCTGGGGCATTGTAACATGAAGCTTGAGCCTTTGAAGCTCACTGCTAGGTGTTACAGTTCCTGCAGGGGGGAGGCGTGAAGCACCTCCACCCAGAGCAGGCTTTGTTTCTGTCCTCAGAGAGCACAAAGGCTCTCACCGCATGAGGTCAGACACTCGTCTCTCAGCAGCAGGCTGGCAGAGACCAGTCAGTCCTGCACTGAACAATTGGGTAAAATACAGGGGGTATCTCTAAGATGCCCTCTGTGTGCATTTTTTTATAAATCCAACACTGGCATTAGTGTGGGTTTATTATTCTGAGAAGTTTGGTGCCAAACATCCCAGTATTCAGTGTAGCCATTATGGAGCTGTGGAGTTCGTTTTTGACAGACTCCCAGCCCATATACTCTTATGGCTACCCTGCACTTACAATGTCTAAGGTTTTGCTTAGACACTGTAGGGGCATAGAGCTCATCCACCTATGCCCTCACCTGTGGTATAGTGCACCCTGCCTTGGGGCTGTAAGGCCTGCTAGAGGGGTGACTTACCTATGCCACAGGCAGTGTGAGGTTGGCATGGCACCCTCAGGGGAGTGCCATGTCGACTTAGTCATTTTCTCCCCACCAGCACACACAAGCTGGTAAGCAGTGTGTCTGTGCTGAGTGAGGGGTCCCTAGGGTGGCATAAGACATGCTGCAGCCCTTAGAGACCTTCCCTGGCATCAGGGCCCTTGGTACCAGGGGTACCAGTTACAAGGGACTTACCTAGGTGCCAGGGTTGTGTCAATTGTGGAAACAATAGTACATTTCAGGTGAAAGAACACTGGTGCTGGGGCCTAGCAGGGTCCCAGCACACTTCTCAGTCAAGTCAGCATCAGTATCAAGCAAAAAGTGGGGGGTAACTGAAACAGGGAGCCATTTCTTTACACAAGCCCCCCCCAGCCCACAGGCCAGGAGACTCAGCCAAAGCTGGGAGAGTCTTCCTAGTCTGTCAGGCGAGGAAGAGTAGAGGAAATAGGCTGGTTTGTTGCAGGTCCTACTCTGCCTTACATCCTCCTGTCCAGGTCATTCCCTCTGGGGAACTGACCCACTTCCACAGTGATAGGACCTAGTCTGAATTGCCTCTTGTCTGTGTCTTTAATGTCTCCACCCATTCTCTCTATTTTGGGGTTAGAGGTATCCACCTCTGCTAATCTTATCTTAGCCAGGGTCACCCCTAGCTTACCCAAAGAGGTTACCCAGAGCTGGAGTAACCCCACCATGACCAACAGGGTCAGGGGGCCTAACTTGCTATTTGGTATGGGGTCAGACCACCATGCCAAGGATAGTGCAGCCATAAAGGCTAACACCCAGCAGAGGCCACTGACAGCTGTCAGTGCCCAGAACCACACCTTTAGCTCTTCACCTACAAGGGAAGGGGCTAAGTTACAGGCTTCTTTGGGTTCAGGGTGCCTGTCTGCTGTATTAGAGTGGGGGGTTACCACATCTTGTAGTAAACACCCTTCTTCCACTCTTTCTTCTGTTAGCTGAGGAGCCACCCACTCAGGCTTAACAGTTGCCTGACTAGCCAGGACTTCTTGTGGGTCAGGTTGGACTTTAACAGTGCCATTTTTGGAGTTCTCCCCTACTGGAGCAGAATCTCCCTGGCTTGCTGGAACCTTGGCTAAAGGTTGTCCACCTTTCCTACTCTGTTTTCCTTTCTTTTTCTTCTGGGGCCTACTTGCAGTTACTGCAGGGGTAGCACCTCCAGAGTCCTTGGGAGAGGACTGGCACTGGACCAGTTCCTCTCTTGGGCTGTGACTAACCTCTGGGTAGTCATTTCCAAGGAGACAATCAAGGGGGAGGTCTGTACTGACTACCACTCTTCTCCAGCTAAAAGTCCCACCCACTTCTATGGGCACAAAAGCCACTGGCCTATCAGTGACCCTGTCTGGGCTAACTCTTACTCTGGCAGTCTCACCTGGGATGTACTGGTTTGAGAACACCAGCCTGTCATGCACAATAGTGTGACTGGCACAAGTGTCTCTCAGGGCAGTGGCTGGGATTCCATTAACCAGTAGGTGGTGGAAGTGTCTACTTCCCTCTGGAATCTCCAACTCACCTGTTGGGCCCTTTTTCCAGTTGAAGGCTATGAAGACCTCCTCATCTGAGGAGTCATCCCCAATGGCTACACTGGTCACCCCTGGGATTTTGCTAGGGGGTTTGTTTTTGGGACAAGAAGTGTCCTTGGTGTGGTGCCCTGTCTGTTTACAGTTATGGCACCATGCCTTAGTGGCATCCCAGTTCTTACCCTGGTACCCACCGTTGTTTTGGGTTGTGTCTTGGGGCCCACCCACCTGGTCTGGTTTTTGGGGGCCTACAGAGGACTCTTTTTCTTTGTTTCTAGTGTCACCCACTTTCTCCTGAGGAGGTTTTGTAACCCCTTTCTTTTGGTCACCCCCAGAGGAAGTTTTGGTTACCCTAGTCTTGACCCAGTGGTCTGCCTTCTTTCCCAATTCTTGGGGAGAAATTGGACCTAGGTCTACCAGATACTGATGCAACTTTTCATTGAAGCAGTTACTTAAAATGTGTTCTTTCATAAACAAATTATAAAGCCCAACATAGTCATGCACTTCATTTCCAGTTACCCAACCATCCAGTGTTTTCACTGAGTAGTGTACAAAATCAACCCAGGTCTGGCTCGCGGACTTTTGAGCCCCCCCTGAACCTAATCCTGTACTCCTCAGTGGAGAATCCAAAGCCCTCAATCAGGGTACCCTTCATGAGGTCATAAGATTCTGCATCTTTTCAAGAGAGTGTGAGGAGTCTATCCCTACACTTTCCTGTGAACATTTCCCAAAGGAGAGCACCCCAGTGAGATTTGTTCACTTTTCTGGTTACACAAGCCCTCTCAAAAGCTGTGAACCATTTGGTGATGTCATCACCATCTTCATATTTAGTTACAATCCCTTTAGGGATTTTCAACATGTCAGGAGAATCTCTGACCCTATTTATGTTGCTGCCACCATTGATGGGTCCTAGGCCCATCTCTTGTCTTTCCCTCTCTATGGCTAGGATCTGTCTTTCCAAAGCCAATCTTTTGGCCATCCTGGCTAACTGGATGTCCTCTTCACTGGAGTTCTCCTCAGTGATTTCAGAGAGGTTGGTCCCTCCTGTGAGGGAACCAGCATCTCTGACTATGATTTGTGGAGTCAGGGCTTGAGAGGCCCTGTCCTCCCTAGATAGGACTGGTGGGGGGGAATCACCCTCCAAGTCACTATACTCATCCTCTGTGTTGCCATCCTCAGAGGGGTTGGCTCTTTCAAACTCTGCCAACAGCTCCTGGAGCTGGAGTTTGGAAGGTCTGGAGCCCATTGCTATTTTCTTTATTTTACAGAGTGACCTTAGCTCCCTCATCTTAAGATGGAGGTAAGGTGTGGTGTTGAGTTCCACCACATTCATATCTGTACTAGACATTATGCTTCTAAAAGTTGGAATACTTTTTAAGAAACTAAAACTGGTTCTAGAATCTAATTCAAACTTTTACCAAACTGTTAAACTCTAAAAGAAATGCTAACAGGGACTAACACAAGGCCCTAGCAGGACTTTAAAGAATTTAGAAAAATTTCAAATTGCAAAAATTAATTTCTAATGACAATTTTTGGAATTTGTCGTGTGATCCGGTATTGGCTGAGTAGTCCAGCAAATGCAAAGTCTTGTACCCCACCGCTGATCCACCAATGTAGGAAGTTGGCTCTGTATGGGCTATTTCAAAGTAAGGAATAGCATGCACAGAGTCCAAGGGTTCCCCTTAGAGGTACGATAGTGGCAAAAAGAGATAATACTAATGCTCTATTTTGTGGTAGTGTGGTCGAGCAGTAGGCTTATCCAAGGAGTAGTGTTAAGCATTTGTTGTACATACACACAGGCAATAAATGAGGAACACACACTCAGAGACAAATCCAGCCAATAGGTTTTGTTATAGAAAAATATATTTTCTTAGTTTATTTTAAGAACCACAGGTTTAAATTCTACATGTAATATCTCATTTGAAAGGTATTGCAGGTAAGTACTTTAGGAACTTTGAATCATTTCATTAGCATGTATACTTTTTACATAAAACACAATAAGCTGTTTTAAAAGTGGACACAGTGCAATTTTCACAGTTCCTGGGGGAGGTAAAGTATTGTTAGTTTTAACAGGTAAGTAAGTCACTTACAGGTTTCAGTTTTTGGTCCAAGGTAGCCCACCGTTGGGGGTTCAGAGCAACCCCAAAGTTATCACACCAGCAGCTCACGGCCGGTCAGGTGCAAAGGTCAAAGAGGTGCCCAAAACACATAGGCTTCAATGGCGAGAAGGGGGTGCCCCGGTTCCGGTCTGCCAGCAGGTAAGTACCCGCGTCTTCGGAGGGCAGACCAGGGGGGTTTTGTAGGGCACCGGGGGGGACACAAGTCAGCACAAAAAGTACACCCTCAGCAGCGCGGGGGCGGCCGGGTGCAGTGTGCAAACATGCGTCGGGTTTTCAATGGTTTTCAATGAGAGACCAAGGGGTCTCTTCAGCGATGCAGGCAGGCAAGGGGCGGGCTCCTCGGGGTAGCCACCACCTGGGCAAGGGAGAGGGCCTCCTGGGGGTCACTCCTGCACAGGAGTTCCATTCTTTTAGGTGCTGGGGGCTGCGGGTGCAGGGTCTTTTCCAGCTGTCGGGAAATGGAGTTCAGGCAGTCGCGGTCAGGGGGAGCCTCGGGATTCCCTCTGCAGGCGTCGCTGTGGGGGCTCAGGGGGGACAACTTTGGTTACTCACAGTCTTGGAGTCGCCGGAGGGTCCACCCTGAGGTGTTGGTTCTCCACCAGTCGAGTCGGGGTCGCCGGGTGCAGTGTTGCAAGTCTCACGCTTCTTGCGGGGAGTTGCAGGGGTCTTTAAATCTGCTACTTGAAACAAAGTTGCAGTTCTTTTGGAGCAGGGCCGCTGTCCTCTGGAGTTTCTTGTCTTTCTCGAAGCATGGCAGTCCTCAGAGGATTCAGAGGTCGCTGGTCCCTTGGAAAGCGTAGCTGGAGCAGGTTTCTTTGGAAGGCAGGAGACAGGCCGGTGAGTCTGGGGCCAAAGCAGTTGGTGTCTTCTGTTCTTCCTCTGCAGGGGTTTTTCAGCTCAGCAGTCCTCTTCTTCTTGTGGTTTCGGGAATCTAAATTCTTGGGTTCAGGGAACCCCTTAAATACTAAATTTAAGGGCGTGTTTAGGTCTGGGGGGTTAGTAGCCAATGGCTACTAGCCCTGAGGGTGGGTACACCCTCTTTGTGCCTCCTCCCAAGGGGAGGGGGTCACATTCCTATCCCTATTGGGGGAATCCTCCTTCTACAAGATGGAGGATTTCTAAAAGTCAGAGTCACCTCAGCTCAGGACACCTTAGGGGCTGTCCTGACTGGCCAGTGACTCCTCCTTGTTTTTCTCATTATCTCTCCTGGACTTGCCGCCAAAAGTGGGGGCTGGGTCCAGGGGGCGGGCATCTCCACTAGCTGGAGTGCCCTGGGGCATTGTAACATGAAGCTTGAGCCTTTGAAGCTCACTGCTAGGTGTTACAGTTCCTGCAGGGGGGAGGCGTGAAGCACCTCCACCCAGAGCAGGCTTTGTTTCTGTCCTCAGAGAGCACAAAGGCTCTCACCGCATGAGGTCAGACACTCGTCTCTCAGCAGCAGGCTGGCAGAGACCAGTCAGTCCTGCACTGAACAATTGGGTAAAATACAGGGGGTATCTCTAAGATGCCCTCTGTGTGCATTGTTTAATAAATCCAACACTGGCATTAGTGTGGGTTTATTATTCTGAGAAGTTTGGTGCCAAACTTCCCAGTATTCAGTGTAGCCATTATGGAGCTGTGGAGTTCGTTTTTGACAGACTCCCAGCCCATATACTCTTATGGCTACCCTGCACTTACAATGTCTAAGGTTTTGCTTAGACACTGTAGGGGCATAGTGCTCATGCACCTATGCCCTCACCTGTGGTATAGTGCACCCTGCCTTAGGGCTGTAAGGCCTGCTAGAGGGGTGACTTACCTATGGCACAGGCAGTGTGAGGTTGGCATGGCACCCTGAGGGGAGTGCCATGTCGACTTAGTCATTTTCTCCCCACCAGCACACACAAGCTGGTAAGCAGTGTGTCTGTGCTGAGTGAGGGGTCCCTAGGGTGGCATAAGACATGCTGCAGCCCTTAGAGACCTTCCCTGGCATCAGGGCCCTTGGTACCAGGGGTACCAGTTACAAGGGACTTACCTAGGTGCCAGGGTTGTGCCAATTGTGGAAACAATAGTACATTTCAGGTGAAAGAACACTGGTGCTGGGGCCTGGTTAGCAGGGTCCCAGCACACTTCTCAGTCAAGTCAGCATCAGTATCAAGCAAAAAGTGGGGGGTAACTGAAACAGGGAGCCATTTCTTTACAACCATGTTTCCCTGCTGCGGATGCGGTTACTGTTGCGGAAAATTCCTTTGCATTCCTGTTTGAGCTGCTTTAATCTGCATCACCATTGCCTTCTCTTTCAACTTTTTCTGCTTCAACTCAATCTCATCACTACAGTATTTTGCATACTGCAACACCTCATCAATCGGCTTTGCTTGCTAGCAAATCAAATGACCCTTAATCATCTGGCCAATTTCAGGTCTCAACCCTTCCATAAATCTGAACACAAAATGAATCATGTATCTCACCTCAATTGTCTCTATACCACTGTAATGCTTGAACGCCTGCAGCAATCTATCATAATACGCGTGTATCGAATCCTTTGCTTCCTGAGCTGTCCTGTCAATCCTCTGCCAATCAATATTCTTGGGCGAAATTCTTGTTTTCAAAAACTCAATCAACTCATAGTAATATTTCATTACCTCAGGAGATGGTGCACCTGTATTCTTGGCTCTCTGTGGTTCGCTTGTTGGCCAATTTACCCTCCTCTTGCACTCGATCCACAGATCATCTGGAACCACTATCTCTAGTAATGTGTTCAAGTCTTTCCACAGACACTTCACAAGTTTCACAGACCTGTCTGTGCTGATACCACTCTACTGGCTTCTCTCTCAATTTTCAATAATCATTTGTAAATGATAGAATGTCACTTCGGCACCAAGGGACATGAACAAAATTCCCCACGGGAATTTCTCTCATTGGTAAACTTTTCACTGGATCTTTATCCTGTTGCACATTTGCAGTCAGCTCCACAGAATCCCTTTTTCTTTTGTCTATTTTCTTTACCCATCTGCCCTCCCACTTGTCTAATGCTCCCCAGGTCTGGGCACTTTGAAACAATTCCTTAAGGTGTGCCTTCATTCCAGCAGATCTCATGTGTTCAAAGTCCTTAGCCTTAAAATCTAATCCTTTTCAACTGCTTTGTTTTCTCTATTTCTATGCCGTACTTCTCTGCCAGGTCTGCTAGTTTCTGATGCACATTGCTCACTTCCTTCGAAAAAGTCAAGGCGCATATATCTTAGCTCTGCCTCTGTGTAGGATTCTAACTTGTTCATACCCATAGTTCCTTCAATGACTTCACCCGCTTCCATGCTTAGCCTAGCATAATTCAAACACTCCTCTCCCTTAGGAGCACTCTGCAGGGTATTCAGCTGGTCTAACCATTCAGTCAACTGCTGAGCTGCCAAACCTTGTAGCAAAATGTTACTTGCTTGGGCTGGTGGCACCTCTTGTGCAACTGCATTCGGGGTCTGCGGTGTCAACAATTTCAACCTCTGACTAACGTTTGACCCTGCCATAGCATCTGGAAGTGCTATGAATGGACTAACGTCTCACAATGATCTTGACTCGTCAAAAGTCTGTCCCATTGGAGAGACTACCTTAACATTTTCATTATGTCCTCCCCTCATCATACTCTGGGACATTGCACCCTGTTCATCTACAATAGGTTTCTTCTGTGCAAATAAGGGTACAACTGAACCAACAGTAATAGGTAGCGACATATCATCTGGTGTTGGTCAGGCACTTACGCTCTGTGGGAGAGTAACTCCCATATTCTGATTCATCATCGGAGTCTTATCTGACTGTGTCCCTGTTACTGGACTAAATCTTGGCATTGCCTGCGGCTGCACTTGGGACAGTAAAAGTGGAGTTGGTTCAGTCTGAACCAACATCGGTCTGGGTAATTCTGTTCCGTAGGCACCATTAAGTTCAAAGTCGTTTCCATAATGGGCATATCAGGGTAAATTCTCTGAACCTGTGGCGGTTGCCCGTGATTTTGAACTAGAGGAGTAGTAGGCACATTAAGACCACTCTGCATCACATTCTGTGTCAGGCAAGCATTGACCTGCATTGGACTCATTGTCCCATTAACCTGTGTCTGAGCTGTCGGATCAGCACTGGTACTTTGACCACTCTCATGTGCTGTATTTGGTGGTGGGTGATTTCTCAATAACTGTGTAATTAACTTATCATCATCTGATTCCCCCTCCACAGTTGAAGACTTTCTAGCCTCCCTACTCTCAGATGGACTTCTGTTAGTCTTCCTAGTAGCTTTCCTTCCTTCCTTCTCATTGTCCTGAGTAATTGCCGGAAACAACTTATTTGGTCATTATAAACACGGCGGGAAACAGCGCCGACCGCCATGGCGGCGGTGAACAGAATCCCAGCGTTGGCGGTGAATGGAAACCCACCATATAATGAACGAAAATCCCATCCCTGCCAAAAATCACTAGACCACCACTCCACGCCATGACCTTGTCGGCGGGAATCCTGGGCCTCCCCACCCCGCCACCGCCAAGCACACCCACATCCCACCCTCCAAATAATGATGCACAAATCACCTTGGCGGACAGTGGAGGCCGGATGCCCATTGGCGGCTACAACTGCCACGGACAGCAAGTGGACTCAACAGCATGAGGGGCACACATTGGATAGGCGAATGAGCCACACACCTGACACACATCCACAACACCATAAAACACCCCTAGACACACCCCACAATCCTTTGCAACGAAACCAGGACAAGAAGATGGAGAGTACTAGAGGAAGACAGCAAACGCCAGCATCCAGGAGACGCACACCGACCCACAGCAGAGCACCCTCACCTCGTTCCCAGCCCTGACACCAATCACCACACTCACCATGGCACCCCCCCAAACATCCACGCTTCACTGAAAGGGAGTTAAGGACCATGGTGGAAGAGATCTTGAGGGTGGAGCCACAAATATTCGGGGCCAAGGTGCAGCACACACCCATCGCAAGGAAGATGGAGCTATGGCAGACCATTGTGAACAGGGTCAATGCAGTGGGACACCATCCACGCACCAGGGACGACATCCGCAAAAGATGGAACAACCTGCGGGGGAAGGTCAGGGGCATTGCATCAAGGCACCACATCACAGTGCAGAAGACTGGGGGAGGACCGCCACCAACACCACAAGAATACACAGACTGGGAGGAAAAGGTACTGGCCATCCTGCACCCTGAGGGACTCACTGGACTTACTGGAGGAATGGACCCGGGTATGGCATCAACATATACCCCACATATACCATACCTGTAATGCATGCACCACCTCACCCCACCCACACCCACCAGGACCAACACCCTACCCAGGCATGAGCCACTAAATCCATTCCCCTGCATGAACACAAACCCACTAACAGGCCCACATCCCTCCCCCTGTGCACAGGCACCTACCCCTGCATGTACTCACAATGGAATGACACAACCCACCACAATGCAACCCCACACTGGCGTCAAATGCAATGTTAACCTCACAAAGGCTCCCTGGGAGGCCACTGAAAGTAACACCAGCACAAAATATCCCAGTCCTGTTCACCCCAAACGTTCATGCAGCTGTTACAGACATGTTTATGCCCCCAACAGGCACCACCACCCATGCACCCCTAACTGATGGGACAAGGACTGCCAGTGCCCCCCAGGGAGACAGAGGCACCTCACAGGACACTGGTGAAGGATCCCTGGACACCGATGAGCAGGCAGGCCCCTCACACAGTCCTGGACTCTCACCATGCAGCAGCCCCACCCAGGAAACCACTGCCACCCCTACCACCCAGTCAAGATCAGTAGCCGAGGGCAGGCGTCCCCACATCAGTGTATCCTGGCCACAGACTGATGGAACACAGGTACAGAGGCCACAGTCTCCCACTCCCAACATGTTGGAAGGAGAGGGCCCCAGTTCAAGTGGTACTGCCAGACCTGTGCAGGGGACACAGGCACAGGGGGATAGGGCAAGTGCAAGGGTGTCAGTGGGCCAGGGAGGAGGCTACAGGGTGGATGCAGCAGCCCAGGACGTGATATCAGAGGTATTGGGGGCCTACCAGCATACCCATGGTTGGCACAGATTGTGTCCACCCTGGAGCACAGTCAGAGGATGCAGCAGGAACAACACCAACAGGCCATGGAGCAGTGGAAAGAGCACAACACCACAATGGCCACCATAGCAGGAGCACTGCTGCAGCTGGTCAAAAACCAGTCTGACACCCACACAGGACAAGAGGCCCTCACAACAGCACCGGACAACCAGAATTAGATCATCCCATCAGCAGAAACTTCCCAGGAACTACCCTCACAGGAAACCCAAGGGCCTACCATGTCATCCCCTGAAGATTAACAGCAGGCGCCCAAACGTTCCCTCAGGCCTAGATATGGCACTGGAACCCCAGCTAAGAACAAGGCCCCCTTCAAAATGTAACTCTGCAACAATATGCACTGCAACCATCCCACCCAATCACCAACCACACAAGAGGCAATATGAACTCCTGTAAGACAAGATGGACCCCTCATTAGTGCAAACAAGGCTGCCACCATGTTGGTCTTGAGGACCCCCGCAACTACTTGCCATCACTGTAAATAGTACTATTCACTCACTGCAAACAATTAAACACATATCACACCTGTAACACTGCCCCCTGTGTTAAATTGTGAACAAAGTGAAGTATGGATGCAACTGGCTGAGAACTACTTTATTGTCAACTCTGTGCATGAAGGGAGTCCTGTGTGCCAAATTGGTGGCATTGAGGAAAAGCATATAATTTCAATCTGTCCCATGCAGAAGTGGGCCATGTATCGCATATCATTAGCAACCCCCCCCAAAATGACTGACCACACTGACAGTCTGTGTCACAAACCCCAATGTCAGGCCCAAGTTCCACACAGTTACTGGAAGTAGAGCTGTATCAGTTGGTTCCTCGAATTGACATCTTAACCCTCCTCATCATCACCATCACTCTCCTCACCTCTCTGAGGTGGCTGATCAGGACCTACATCACCCACCACCTCCAAGAGGGGGATAGAATTTCTCACTGCCACATTGTGCAGCATGTAGCAGGCCACCACTATTCTACACACTTTATCAGGCCCATACGCCAGGGAAGCCCCAGAGATATGTTAACAACGAAATGTAGCCTTCAGGAGACCTATAGTTCGCTCTATCACCCTCCTAGTACGTCCATGGGCCTCATTGTAATTTCTCTCTTCATCCGTCCTGGGATTCCTCACTGGTGTCAGGAGCCAACGCAAGTTTGGATAGCCAGAATCACCTAGAAAATGGTGCAATACAGAGTCGTCATTGTCATGCCCCTTAGTCAGACAGGCTGCTTCTCTGCAATGTGTCAGTTAGTGACAGGCACATTTACCTATGATCCACCCTCTGTCCTCTTGGAGTTGTTCCATCTTCTGTGGCACACTACTGTTCCTCAACACAAAGGAATCATGGACTAATCCTGGGAACATGGCATTCACATGTGAGATGTCCTGGTCTGCAGTACATACCAATTGAATGTTCATGGAGTGAAAGTTCTTTCTATTTCTGTACACCTGTTCACTCACTCTTGGGGGGATGATCAGTATGTGGGTGCCATCGATGGCACCTATCACATGGGGTATGTTGGCAAAGGCATAGAATTCAGACTTGATGGCAGGGAGGTCAGTACTTAGGGGAAACCTCACAAAGGACTGCAGATGTTGTACAAATGCATTCAGAAATCTTGTCAGTACCATGCTGAACATTTGCTGTGAAAATCCAGCACCCATGCCCACTGTTGCTTGAAAAGAGCCCGTAGCCAGGAAATGGAGTGCAGAGAGCACCTGCACTTCAGTTGGGATGGCATGCTGATTACGATTTCCCGGAGTTAGTGCAGGATCCAGTAAAGCACAAAGTTCCTGAATTGTTGCACGTGTGAGTTTGTGAGTAATGATGATATGACGCTCCACCATGGTCCTCGTATCCACTAGTGGTCTGTACACCGATGGTGCCCTTCCTCGCCAGAAGGGTTGATACCTACGAGGGGTTTAAAAAAGGTGTGATGAAGACACATACATTGGCACACATTTCATATTTTGTGCACTGCATTGCTCATTGTAGTGTCTCTACATTAACTGCTACCTGACAGATATATATGTACATCACAAGAAGGGAACAGAGTATTTCATGTGTGCTACAATAGTGACTTGACAGAGGCCTAGGTGCTTCATGTGGCTAGTAGGGCCTGCATTATGAGAAGTGTTTAATTTTAGATGCGTGGGTCATGGCAAAATGCCTGCCCACCGTAAATCTGCCCTTTCGTTGTGGAAGTGACCTCATACAGCTAGACGTTGATGTCACAGAGTAAGGCGGTGTTTACCGCCGTTCGCACCCTCATTGGTTAACATAGTTGGCAATGGGGAATCCTGGCGTATCATGATCGCCGCCGGCAGTGACGGTGCACACCGCCACAGAACGTACACGCGTTCGTCATCATTTATTCACTTGACTCCCTGATCTCGTGCGGACAGGTATTCCACTGTGTGTACTGCTGTGGCCTGCCTCTGGCTATGGATGTGCCTCGTGTCACAGGGGAACGGGCCCCGGCCTTCACACAGGAGGAACTGGAGAAGCTAGTGGACGGGGTCCTGCCCCTGTAAGCAAAACTGGACGGACGGCCAGAGGTACAGGTGAGTCTGGGTTTCGGGGGCAGTGTGTGTGTGTGTAATGGATGGTGTTGATTGGACATATGTGTGCACCTCTGTGCCTGCAAGGGCCATCGGGCATGGCATGCTGTGTGCATATGTCATGTATGTCTGACAGTACTGTCTGTCCCATAGTGGACGATTAGCCAGATGTTCCTATCGTGCAAGTGCCTGACCTCTGTGTCCATTTCTGTGTCACCCTTTTAGGTCAGCGCCCAACCGAAGATGGCACTTTGTCATGCCATTGCCAAGGAGGTGCGAACCCTGGGGGTATATAAGCGGCGGAGCACCCACTGTTGAAAGAGGTGGGAGGACCTGCGGCGCTGGGAGCGTAAGATCAGTGAATCCCAGCTGGGGAAGTCCTCCCAACGTGGAAGGGGTGCCCGTCGGGCACTGACCCCCCTCATGCGACGGATCCTGGCGGTGCCGTACTCAGACCTGGATGGGCGCTTGAGGGCTGCACAGCAGTCACAAGGGGGTGAGTACTCATTTCACATACTTCAGTCTGGAAGGTTGTCTGGGTGTGCATTAGGGTTCATGCTGCTTAGAGGCAGGTACTTTGACTGGTGTCCATCAACTTAATGGTCCCCAAAGGGTGTAGGGGTGTCTTTGCCAGGTCTCCCATACGTCGCATCCTTAGGTATTCCAGGGGATTGGTGTAGAGCAGTACTCTGGTCAGGGGCATGGCCTTGGGCATAGGTGCTGCCTGTTGAGTGTGTCTTCTGGGTTGGTGTATGTCTGGCCATTATGTACCTCCATTCAGCTATTTACAAGTGTCTCTCCTGCTTTGTCTCCCCATCCCTGTTATCTTGTATTGTTTTGGAACAGCATCATGATCTGGCGAGGGAGCTGAGGCACCGGCAAGTGGGGATGCAGCGGCCCACGGATCCTTGAAGGCAGAGACAACCGACGCCTAGGGGACCAGTGGGTGGGAGGGCGAGGGGAGTTCCACAGGGGAGGCTACTACTACAGGAGGTAGTGACTCCGAGACCGGCTCCCCGGCGATGGCGGACCGTAGTGGCCACACCACCACCGTGACATCTTCCGCCACCCCTCATCCCATCACCACCCTCCCTTCTGCTCCCCACTGAGTTGCCCGTGCCCGCCCACTCAGAAAGGTGGGCATCTCCTTCACCCCAGGCACTTCCTCCCCTGCCAAAGTCAGCCCTGCTGCCCTCACAGAGGAGGCTATTGCCCTCCCTGAGAACCATCTCTGTAGGGCAGACAACCATCATCAATGCCATCCAGGGGCTAGCATCAGAGGTGCAGCAGACAAATGCCTATCTGGATGGCAATGACGATGCTGTGTTTGCCCTACAGAGATCTTTTCAGGCTCTGGCCTCCTCTCGGACGGCAGCCAGTTTCCCTGGCCATTCCGTCCCCCCTCAAACCTCCTCAACCCCTTCCAGCACCACACTCCCTTCACCCGTCCAAGGTACACATTCAGACACGCCGTCAAGCACTTCAACACACAAGAAACACACTTCTAAACACAAGCACCACACCTCCCACCACAAGCATTCACACAGCCAACAGACACATGCACACACAACTACATCCACTTCCCCCAGTGTGCCCACCTCTTAAACCTCCCTGTCTGTCCCCTTTACATCCACACCCTCATGCACTGCACCTTCAATCACTGTTGCTGCTACCCTTCCTGCACTCACCACAATAGCAGACATCCATACATGCACCCCATAAACCACACCTGCACTCACCACCACTACTGTAATTGACACATGCAGCATACTCACCAGACTTGTAGACACCCACACAACATACACCTACACTAGCTGTCTGTCTTCTCCCACTGTGTCCACTCCCTCCTCCAGAAACACACAAATGCACCAAGACACCCACCCATCAGACATCCACCACACCACAGCATGCTGTCCAGTCACCTGCACCCACTACACGCATCCCTACACCACATACATCCACACCCTCTGCCTTCACACCCACGCCCACATCCACGACCACCCCAATTGCTCCCAAAAAACTTTTCCTCTCCTTTGCTGACCTCTTCCAACCCACTGGCCCACCCCGTGTTGTCCCCAAATGTGCCCACCTCCTTGTCCTTTCCACTCCTTCCACATCACTGCCCACCCCTGTCTGCCATTCAAATTCTCGTACCCCTTCTCCAGATAAAAAAAGGTCCTGGACTGAGCCGAGTCCATCTGGCTCCACCCGATCGAAACAGTCCTCACCCCCTTCAAAGGACAAACCCACCATACCTCCACCTTCCAAATGAAAGTCCAAGGCCCACCCCCGTCACAAATCCCCATCCCCACCACCCCCTACCCCTGTTCCATGAGGTGCCTGGATGCCCATATGTTGCCCCATTAGGTGGAGTACTATGCACTTGTTGGAGTCAAGTTGGGTTTGTTGTGGCCCATGGCGATTGTAGCCATACGGACTGGTCATTGGCCCTGTTTGTACTATTTGGCTCTGTGAGCTTCAGCATTAAACTTTCTGTGTCACCTGTGTTTCGGCGGCACGCCGTTGAACCCTGGTCTTTTGTTTCATTGTTCATGGGTGTGGGGCATTTGTGTGTACAATGGTCAAGTTGGATTAGCCTTGTGTCGGGTAAGTACCTCTTGCTGTGGGGTGTATGACGTGTGCTGCTGTGAAGGGTTGGGGGTGTTGCAGGGTGGGTGGGTATGTGACTTTGCCCTTTCTTTCCTTGTGTCATAGGTTGTGGTACTTACCGTCGTCGTCTTCGTCGGCGGTCTCGTCGTAGAGGTATATGGCAAGGAGCAGGGCTGGCATGATCTGCAGCTCTCTATCCATGTCTGGTTCGGCGCGTTGTGTCAGCCTCCGGTGAGTGTTTCCTAATATTTGGCTCATTTTCATTATTTGATAGATGGGTTGGGCCTTTCCGTCGGCCTGTGGGCGGACTCTGCTGTCGTCGGCGGCACTGCTCTACTGGTGGTGGGTGGTTTGCGGAATGCCTGTGTTTTGTTTGGTTCATTATTTGACTGTCCGCCCTACTCCTCTGTTGGTGGTTTCTGTCGCCACCGCCGGCGGCGCGGAACGGACCGCTATGTTCATAATGAGGGCCTTAATTCAGGGCAAAGTCTCCATCCTCCAAACTCTCTGATCACTGTCCCACCTAGCCTCTGTTAAAGTCTGCCTTTCTCATCCTCCTCTCGAATTTCTGTTGCTGTCTGGATACTAGCTCCCAAATCGCTAATGCCTCAAACTGTGCTGGTCTCGGAAGGAACTTCGATTCATATAGCAGCATCCTTAAATGCTCCAAAACCCTCAACTTGAACGTCCCATTTGTGGGAAATGCTAAGTTCCTTCTCTGTCAATTTGCACCATTGCTTCAGCCAAAGACATGGCGCAACACCCTTCTCTTCCATTACAATGTAAGCTGGTGTATTTTCTGGCGGTGTATCCTCTCCTATACTCGTTGTATTATACGTATCTCCCCCTAGGGTACTCTCTAAAGCTTTGAAAAATGTCAACTCTTCGACCTTTTGTTATTCAAAATCAAATCAAGAAGTGACTTTTTATTCCAAGATTCCTTTCACCTACTTTCTCAACCAAATGGTTCTCACGGGGGGCTGCCAATCCGTGCACGACCCTTCTCACTAACCGACCTATCCCAGCACAGCTCCAATGATGTCACACTCACACGTACTGCAGCTGACAAAGCCTTGCGGCTTGTCCTCGCAAACTTCGACTCACACAAACTAATGCAAAAATTACAAGCACAAATCAAAAAACAAAAAACAAATCTGTTGGTTTACTGCAGGAAAGGTAACACAATCCCTTCAGAAACCTTATGGATTTTTCACTGACGGCTCTCGCTCTAACAGCTACTCCTTCTTTCTCGGTCTCCCAGACTCGCAAGAAAAATTCGACCTGCAAATTCTACTTTCAACTGATCAATGGGTCTGTTCTGGTACAAATAGGACTTGCCAAATCTCAGTTGAAATTTTCCTTTGCTTACTTTGACTCACACTCTGACTTGTCGACCACGCCCGATTGACCTACTAAATCAGACAGATTACAACATAAACCAAGTGTCTCATACAATTTTCAATATACTCTGGAGTCTTAGACCATGTACATCAACAACCATGTGGACAATTTTTGAGCACAGAGCACCACACACATATGAAGTTCAACGACTTCCCTACTCTCACACTGCAGAGTACGCACACTCCTACTACAACTTCATTTGGAGTACGCAAACTCCCTAAACTCTCACAAATTTCACAATTTACCTGAGATTTGCATAAGCTGTGCAAGTGCAATCTACTTCATTCACACTGTTACTAGAACGTCGAAAACATCCTCAAACAATCATTACCAATAGGGAAAATCAGTTCTGGCCTAAGGGAACATTTTCTCTCCAATTAGCATCACTGAAAAATAAAAATCCAAATCTCAATACCTCTGGACATCTATCATGGGCTCTTAAGGAGACAAACCTTCACTTCCCTTTACCAACCCTGTTAACACCTGTTACTCTTTACCGGACGTCTATGATAAGCTCTTAAGGAGACTAACCATCCTCTGCTACCATCTCTGTTGGTGCCTCTGACCTTAATAAGTAAACTTACAAGGGGATGCAAATAGGTCGATGAACCTTTTGACTTGCAATTAATATGTTCTTATCATAACTTTAGTACATGCAAATCAATAATCAATAACAGTAATATTCAACAGATTCAGTAAATGTCACGCACCATGACCTTTCAGTCATGAATAACCACACCTTTTAGTAAAATGTAGAATAGTTATTTCCCTATATTAACAATGCTACGGTCATGTTGATTAATCTAAAAATCAAATGAAACATATACAGAAACAATACTGGCTGTGCAAAGCGGCAGAAGAAATGTAATCTAATGAAAGCTTGAACTTCAACACATCCTAAAGTTACAGTGCAAATTAATAACAAAATCAACTGCGTCGAAGAGATTACATACATTCAAGTTCAACGAAGAAATCATCAAGCAATATTCCCTATTAGAACAATTTTATTAGTGAGGATCCTTAACTAACACCTCATTAGCATCGGCATATTGGGCTTCATGCAAAACAATTTAATAACATGAATTTGGAAAACATCTAACTATGGCTCTATCAAAACAGTTCATTTGGTACCTAAAAAGGAAAAGGAAATATACATGATAATCAATAGTCTAATTCGTCATACCTATCCTCAATGTGGATCAGCAAGCAGAGTCAGTCATCGTCCTCAGGACATCAGTCGATCAGGAAGGCATCAGGATTCAGCATCAAAGTTCAGGAAACACAAAGGTGGTCATTACAACCCTGGTGGACGGTGTTAAAGCGGCGGTAAGACCGCCAACAGGCCGGCTGTAAAAATTTTGGAATTACGACTGTGACGGAAACCGCCAACAAAGACAGCCACTTTAACACTCCGACAGCCACGGCGGTACAAACAAACAGCTCGGCGGTCACCGCCAACAGACAGGCGGAGGACAAAGTACCGCCCACAGTATTATGACAGGCCAATCCGCCACCTTTTCCGGGGCGGATTCACAGCGGACAAAAACACAGCGGAAACAGGAATTTCAAAGGAAAAACGCTCACCTCTCCACACTCCACGAGGAAGGAGGACACCATGGAGCCGGAACTCCATATTCTCCCTGCGATAGTCTTCCTGCTCCTGTACCAGGAGCACCAAAGATAGAAACACAACAGGCACCTCAGGGGGAAGGGAAGAGGGGGCACCTCAGCAGGATGAGTGCACAATGCCAGATCCACGAGAGGCCTCCATGCCCATTGATGTATCCTGGGAGTGCAAAGCCACAGTCTCACAAGTCTCTACAGTGGATGGGTGGGTTGCCCACTGTTCAATCCTGGGGAGTGCAAAGCCACAGTCTCCCAAGTCTCTACAGTGGGTGGTTTGCCCACTGTTACATCCTGGGGAGTGCAAAGCCACAGTCTCACAAGTCTCTACAGTGGGTGGGCTGCCCACTGTTCAATCCTGGGGAGTGCAAAGCCACAGTCTCACAAGTCTCTACAGTGGGTGGTTTTCCCACTGTCCAATCCTGGGGAGTGCAAAGCCACAGTCTCACAAGTCTCTACAGTGGGTGGTTTGCCCACTCTCAAATCCTGGGGAGTGCAAAGCCACAGTCTCACAAGTCTCTACAGTGGGTGGGTTGCCCACTGTTCAATCCTGGGGAGTGCAAAGCCACAGTCTCACAAGTGGATGACAGTCTCCACTGGTTCTGGAGGGGGCTTTGTGCCCAGAGTGCTTCATCCTGCCAAGGACTGAGGTAGTGGATGCATGTCTCCACTGGTTCTGGAGGGGGCTTTGTGCCCAGAGTGCTTCACCCTGCCAAGGACTGAGGTAGTGGATGCATGTCTCCACTGGTTCTGGAGGGGGCTTTGTGCCCAGAGTGCTTCATCCTTCCAAGGACTGAGGTAGTGGATGCCTTACTCCACTGGTTCTGGAGGAGTCTTTGTGCCCAGAGTGCTTCATCCTGCCAAGGACTGAGGTAGTGGATGCCTTACTTCACTGGTTCTGGAGGGGGCTTTTTGCCCAGAGTGCTTCATCCTGCCAAGGACTGAGGTAGTGGATGCATGTCTCCACTGGTTCTGGAGGGGGCTTTGTGCCCAGAGTGCTTCATCCTGCCAAGGACTGAGGTAGTGGATGCCTTACTGCACTGGTTCTGGAGGGGGCTTTGTGCCCAGAATGCTTCATCCTGCCAAGGACTGAGGTAATGGATGCATGTCTCCACTGGTTCTGGAGGGGGACTGGTGCCCAGAGTGCTTCATCCTGCCAAGGACTGAGGTAGTGGATGCATGTCTCCACTGGTTCTGGAGGGGGACTGGTGCCCAGAGTGCATCACTTACCCCGTGACGGTCCCTGTTGCGTCATTGCCCCTGCCGCTCATGGGCTAGCGGTGCTTGAGTCGGCGGTCCTTGCCCTGTTCAGCGGTGCTTGCCCTGTTCAGCGGTGCTTGCCCTGTTCAGCGGTGCTTGACTTGGCGGTCCTTGCCCTGTTCAGCGGTGCTTGCCATGTTCATCGGTGCTTGCCCTGTTCAGCGGTGCTTGACTTGGCGGTCCTTGCCCTGTTCAGTGGTGCTTGACTTGGCGATCCTTCACTGCCCAGCTGGGCTGGGGCTGGCGGTCCTTCATTGGTCAGCTGGGCTGTGACTGGCGGGGCCCTCCTGGGCAGCTGGGCTGTGGCTGGCGGGGCCCTCCTGGGGAGCTGGGCTGTGGCTTGCGGGGCCCTCCTGGGCAGCTGGGCTGTGGCTGGAGGGGCCCTCCTGGGCAGCGACGATGGGGCTGGCGGTGGCCTCCTGGGCAGCGACGATGGGGCTGGCGGGGCCCTCCTGGACAGGGGGGATGATGGTGGTCTTCTCCGCCGTGCTGCTCCTCCCAGACTTGCTGGGTTTCTTCTGGCCCTTCTCCACCTTGGGAGGAGTCACAGCTGAGTCCACACTCCCACCGGGACCCCTGGGAGCAGGTTGGGTGGCCGGAGTCTTCCCCCTCTCCCGCCGGGCACTGGCTAACTTCTGGTGCTTCACAGGGGGGAGCCTGGCTGTCCTGGTGGCCGGTGCACTCCACATACCTGTGACAACAGGCACCACTGGTCCCGCCCGGAGATTTTGTGGCTGAGGTGCTAGTTCGGGACCTATGAGTTGGACGGGGGGTGGTGGGAAATAGGTTAAGGGTGGAGAGGAAAAGCTGTTTGGAGACACTGGGACGGGTAGCTGGAGGGGGTTTGGGAGTAGAGGAAGAGGTGGTGGTTGTAGGAGGTGTAAGTTTTGTGGCTTTGGGTGCAAGTGCACGCGCTGGAGGCTGTTGTGAGGTGGATGTATGTTGGGTGGGTGTGTGCCTGCGTTTTTGTATCTTGGGAGGGGGCGTCACAGACACACTGGGAGAGGACACAGGGGACGTGTGAATGGTAGTGGGGGTGGTGACTGCACGTGAGCGGGGTGTGCTTGTGGGTGTGCTGGTGTGGGACGTAGTGGCTGAGGATGTAGTGCATGCAGGTGTGAGTGTAGACGAGACAGGGAGGGAGGAGGGAGACGAGGAGGAGGGGGACACAGTGGAGGCAGTGGATGTTGGTGTGTCTGTATGTGTGTGATGCTTGCGTGAGTGCCTGTGGGATGTGTGGTGCTTATGTTTGCCTGAGCTTCCCTTGTGTGGTGAGGTGTGTGCAGGCTGGTCTGATGGTGTGCTTGGGATAGGCTGAGGTACAGGGGACTGGGTCTGGGTGGAGAAAGTTGGAGGGGGAGGCTAGACACAGGGACAATGGCTGCCATCAGTGCTGAGGCCAGAGTTTGAAAGGTTCGGTGAAAGGCAGCCTGACCAGAATGAATCCCCTCCAGGAATGCATTGGTTTGTTGCAACTCCCTTTCTACACCCTGGATGGCATTCAAAATGGTAGACTGCCCAACAGTGAGGGACCTGAGGAGGTCAATGGCCTCCTCACTGAGGGCAGCAGAGGTGACAGGGGCAGGGGCTGGGGTGCCTGGGGCGAAGGTGATGCCCACCCTCCTGGCCGAGGGGCTGCTGGGAGGGCGGTGCTGGTAGGGGGGGGGTGGCGGCTGTACCTGTAGAAGTGGGGGGCACAGATGTTGCCGCCACCACAAGGGAGCTCCCATCGGCGGACGAGTCCGTGTCGCTGGTTTAGGTCCTGTCACCGCAGTGGTGCTCCCCTCGCCCTCCCTCCCACTGGTGTATTCAGAGTCCGTAGTGTGGCCCTCCATGGCCATGTGGGATGCAGCTCCCTCGTGCTCCGGTGCCACTGCTCCTCCGCCTGATGATGCTAATGCACACAAGAACAGGAAGACCACAGAAGGGGGGGGGGACAGAAGGAAGACATGTTGAGTGAATGGCTTATCGCTACCGTTGGCGGACAAGACAGACACAGAAGCCCCCTGCACTACGTCGCGCTGTTGTGCTCTACAGTGCAATTACTGGGAAATGGCCTACAAGGCTATGGACGACATCTGCACACATAGATGACACGGGGGCATGAATAGCTGTACTTGGCACTCTACAGAGGTGGGGTGGGGGGCCACAGGGCCATGCCTTACGAAGGGGTCTACCCTACGGAACTCGCCCTGGCCTAGGGAAACCACAGCCCTCCTCCCCCACCCAGACACCTCCACTGCATGCAAAGTCAGCTGAATGAGAGTGTACTCACCCCCTTGTGTCTGCTGTGATGCCCTCAAGCGCCCATCCAACTCCGGGTAGGCCACTGCCAGGATCCGGAACATCAGGGGGGTCATGGTTCGACGGGCACCCCTCCCACGTTGGGAGGCCATCCCCAGCTGAGCCTCCGCCGTCTTCTTGCTCCAGCGGCGAATGTCCTCCCATCTTTTCCGGCAGTGGGTGCTCCGTCTGTGGTGGACCCCGAGGGTCCGGACGTCCTTGGCGATGGCACGCCAAATATCCTTCTTCTGGTGGGCGCTGACCTACATCAAATGTACAGGGGAAGAAGAGAAGTCATTACCAGCTGCGCCGTCAAAGTGAGTGGCCCCCATCCCTACCCTTGCCATGTGGCACATGCACCCAGCGTCTTTCATGCACTTAGAACTCTGCCCCCTTCCTTCTTACAACCAGCCCTCTCCACACAGGCATAGCCCATACAACATGCTCCCTGTGTACTTACCTGTTGGTCTGGAGGACCGTAGAGAAGCGTGTACTGGGGGAGGACCCCATCCACGAGCTTCTCCAACTCCTCCGATGTGAAGGCAGGGGCCCTTTCCCCAGAAGCACGAGCCATTGTCTCTTCCAGACCGAGGTCACAGCAACACTTGCAGTGTAGGTCCTCTCCTGTCGAAGATCAGGTATCGAGTGATTCAACAGATAGAAAATGGCGGTCACGTCCGCGGCGGTAACGTCCGCGGCGGTGCGTACCATCACCGCCGGCGTACATGGTCATTGGCTCCTGGGACCCATAGGGTCCAATGTTAACCAAAGCAGCATTGTGCTGCGGTCTTCGACCGCCTACCGCGACGGTGAACAACACCAGCGCAGTTACCTCACATCCCATTGTCCCACTTTACAGGTCAGGCAGCTGCCATTTCAGGGGCCCACATGGCCTAATTACCAACTGCGTCACACATACCTAGGCCTACTCTCAACACACATACAGGTCACATTTTGTGTATGAATGGTGTTCTGTGTAGACTGTGGGTACATCCCTCTGAATTGTTAGACTCTGTGCTCGCTGTTGTCCTTCATAGGCACCGTCCGCTGGGACATGTGAGGAGATGGCGGAATCCTCCGGTGTACCGACCGCTGGTGGACCTGTCGACAATGGAGGAAAGAAATGCGATTATTAGCTACAGGTTTGACCGTGCCACAATCCAGGAACTGTGCACACAGTTGGAGCCAGACCTGATGTCAGCAATCCGCCATCCCACAGGAATCCCCCCTCAAGTGCAGGTGCTATCAGTGCTCCATTTCCTTGCAAGTGGGTCATTTCAAACTACTGTGGCCATGGCATCAGGGATGTCCCAGCCTATGTTTTCCAACGTGTTGTTCAGAGTGTTGTCTGCCCTGCTGAAACACATGCAGAGCTACATCGTTTTCCCTCAGGTGGAGGATTTGCCTACAGTGAAAGGTGACTTCTATGCCCTGGGACATATCCCCAACATCATAGGTGCCATTGATGGGACCCATGTGGCTTTGGTCCCCCCCCACAGGAGTGAACAGGTGTACAGAAACCGGAAGAGTTATCATTCGATGAATGTACAGATGGTATGTTTGGCAGACCAGTACATCTCCCATGTGAATGCCATGTTCCCTGGCTCAGTGCATGACGCCTACATCCTGCGGAATAGCAGCATCCCTTATGTGATGGGTCAACTCCAGAGGCACCGTGTGTGGCCATTAGGTGACTCTGGTTACCCCAACCTGTCATGGCTACTGACCCCAGTGAGGAATACCAGGACAAGGGCAGAGGAACGCTAAAATGAGGCCCATGGGCGAACTAGGAGGGTGATCGAGCGGACCTTCAGCCTCCTGAAGGCCAGGATCCGGTGCCTCCATATGAGAGGTGGATCCCTATTCTACTCTCCAAAGAAGGTGTGCCAGATCAACGTGGCCTGCTGTATGCTTCATAACTTGGCTTTGCGACGACAGGTGCCTTTTCTACAGGAGGATGGTCCAGATGGCGGTGTTGTGGCAGCTGTGGAGCCTGTGGACAGTGATGAGGAGGAAGCAGAGGAAGAAGACATGTAGAACAGGGACTCAGTCATCCAGAAATATTTCCAGTGACACACAGGTGAGAATACATTCCTGCCTACTACATGTACTTTTACACTACTACCTCTCTACTGTCTGTCGTTTTCACCCAGTGTATGGTCACTGAGTTGTCACTTTCCCTTACGGTTTCACAGGTGTGGGTCCCAACGTGTCTCATCTGCTTAGATTCCTCATGGACTAGAGCTGTGTGACATAGGTATGTTGACATTACAATTGAAAGAGCATTTTGTTAATGTAATTGCTAATACACTATTTCGAAATCACAGACAGACTCCAGATTGTTTTGTGCTTTAAGGGTGTTTATTTTGGTGCTCAATATTGGAGGGGGTAGTGAAATGATGAGGGGTGGTGGTGGAGGAGTGTCCATGGCAGAGTCCAGTCTATTAGTCTCACAGGTGCATTGCCCATATGGGCATAGGAAGTGGAGCTGGGGCAGTTTCAATATGGACAGGGTGACAAAGTGGGACAGTGGGATGACAATCAGGGTGGTCTAATTTCTTGGTGGGGGTCTTGGCATTGTGCTCTGTCTTGTTCCTGGATCTCAGGGACCGTTTGCGGGGTGGTTCTCCGTCTGCAGGGGGTGGGGTGCTGGTGTGGTGGTCCTGTGGCGGTGCCTCCTGTCCACTAGCGCCGGCGGAGGTGGTGGGCAGTTCATCGTCCATGCTAGCGTCGGGGCCCCTTGTAGTGCCACAGCGTCCCTCCTGGTGTTGAGTACTTCCTTCAGCACCCCTACGATGGTGCCCAGGGCGGAGCTGATGGTTCTGAGTTCCTCCCTGAACCCCAAATACTGCTCCTCCTGCATGCGCTGGGTCTCCTGAAACTTGGCCAGTACCGTTGCCATCGTCTCCTAGGAGTGGTGGTATGCTCCCATGATGGAGGAGAGGGCCTCGTGGAGAGTGGGTTCCCTTGGCCTGTCCTCCCCCTGTCGCACAGCAGCCCTCCCAGTTCCCCTGTGTTCCTGTGCCTCCGTCCCCTGGACTGTGTGCCTACTGCCACTGCCCCCAGGTCCCTGTTGTTGTTGGGGTGGTGGGTTATCCTGGGTTCCCTGTAGTGGTGGACACACAGCTGATTGACGTGTCCTGGGGACGGAGGTATGGGCCCGCTGGGTGGGTGCTGTGCTGGTGTTTCCAGAGGGGGGAAGGTCTGTGGTGGCCTGTGCCTGTGTGAGAGGAACCGACTGTCCCGAGGCCCCCTGATGGTGCGGGCTGGTCATCTAGATCCAGGTGGACAGAGGTGCTGTCATCACTGTGGGCCTCTTCTGTGGGTGGAGTGGAGATGTCTGGACCCTCCTGTCTGGTTACGTTGGGTAGTGGTCCTGCAGGGGTGTAAAGGCATGATTATTGCATCTGTGTGTGTCATGGTGTGCAATGGGTGAGTGAGTGTGTACCCCAGTGCTGGCATTCCTGTATGGGGGCTTGTGTGATGATGGTTTAGGGGGGTGTATGGGTATGTGCAGTGGGCATGCTTTAGTGATGGGTGTCAATGCGTTGGTGTTGCATGCAGGGCTTAGTGTTGGGATGTGTGGTTTGTGAGATTGATACAGTTGTGAGGAGTTGGAGTGATAGGGGTCGGGGCGAGGGTGGGGGTATGTGATAGCATGCAGGTAGGGTGGGGGATATGGTAGTTAAAGCTTTGACTTACCAGAGTCCATTCCTCCACCGACTCCTGCGAGGCCCTCAGGATGCAGAATGGCCAAGACCTGCTCCTCCCATGTTGTTAGTTGTGGGGGAAGAGGTGGGGGTCCGCCGCCAGTCCGCTGAACCTCCTGGTGGTGTCTTGAGACCACGGAATGCACCTTCCCCCGTAGGTCGTTCCACCTCTTCCTGATGTCCTCCCAATTTCTTGGGTGTTGTCCCACTGCGTTGACCCTGTCGACTATTCTTCGCCATAGCTCCATCTTCCTTGCAATTGAGGTGTGCTGCTCCTGTGCTCCAAATAGCTGTGGATCTACCCGGACGATTTCCTCCACCATGACCCTGAGCTCCTCCTCCGAGAACCTGGGGTGTCTTTGCCGTGCCATGGGGTGGTGTAGGTGATGTGTGGGGTGGTGTGTGTGGTGATAAGTGTGGTGATATGTAGTGGTGTCTGGTGTTTTGTGCATGGAAGTTGTGTGGGTGATGGTGTTGTGTGCCTGTGGATGCTAGTTTGTGGATGGTGGTGTCTCTCTCTGCCCTTCTCTCTGTAATAGTGGTCGTAGGGGTTTGTGGGTGATGTGGGTGTGTGTTTTATATTGTCTAGGGTGTGTGGGAGTGGTGTGTGTATGTGTATCAGGTGTGTGATTTCTAATTGTCCAATGTGGCTGTGTTTTGTAAGTGTGTATGTATTTTGAGCGCGGCGGTGTGTACCGCCAATGGAATACCGCGGTTGAAAGACGCGTGGATTCGTGTGTCGTGATAGTGTGGGCGTATTTCTGTTGGCGTGACGGTGGAGGTTTTGTTTTCACCAGTTTATCACTGACCTTTGGTGTGGCGGACTTGTGTGGGTGTCTGAATTTTGTCGGATTCCGAGATGTGGGTCATAATAGCTGTGGCAGATTTCCGCAGCCGCGGCTCTGTGTTGGCGGTCTTCTGCACGGCGGTAAGCGGCTTTTACCGCCAATGTTGTAATGAGGGCCAAAGTCTTTAAGCATTAAAGTTAAGCATGTCTCTTGTCAAGACGCACAAGAAAATATTGACCTTTCGGCCAGCAAGAAAATGGGCAAAGAATCTGTCTTCTCTCAGTGGACTGTTGTTAAATCAAAACTACTAAACTATTTCCCAAATCCCTATTGGTCAATTAATCGCATGTTCACACTTTGTCCAATGAAACTAAAACTCCAAATCTATGAATTCTACTATTACTCCATTCACATGTCGTTGATTGGTTGTCCTGCAATGTCTTCATCATCCGGCTAATCAGATAACAATATTATTGCAGCTTCTACTCCAGTCAGTATCTCCATTGTTCTCCTCCTGAGAAAGTCGGTCTCACACACATTACACACAAAATGATGTTACATTAGCAAGTACAGGATCTTCTAGCCATCGGTTCTCATGAGAAACTCTCAGTTATGAGCACATTTTAAACAATGCAAATTCAAAATCACAGTTTACCTCTCTAGGACAGCCATTTATTAAACGTTAAGAAATGCAGCTTTGACATGAGGCCTGGCAAGTAGGCCAAGACCTTCGCTAACTTGAGGCCTACAATTAACAAATCTAAGACATAATGCATAACCTTTATTATGACATATTACTACATTAGTCAATCATACATTCAACATTTCACAGTATTAGGATATTAATAAGTACACTTTGTGAACATTGGCAGCCACCCATTGTAAGCACATTTTCAAATGTGTGCATTATTTTCTATGTTATTATGGCCCTCATTATGACATTGCCAGTAAATCCCACTTACTGCCAGGCTGACTGATGCCAACTTACCGCCACGGCGGCAGATATCCGTTTACCATATTATGACACACACACACCAATCCATCAGTATTGAGCCACATACACAACTCCGCCACACCAAAGGTCAGTGATAAACTGGTGGTATCAAAACCGACACCGTTACGCCCACCGCATTATGACCCACGAATCACCACGGAGAACATTCAACGTTGGTACATACCGCTGCGCTCACAACAGACACCCACAGACAAACCAACTCCACATTGGCCAATTCAAACAACACACACCTGACACCCATACACATATCACACCCACACCACTATAAAACACACACCCACAGTACCCACAACCCTTTACCATTCCAAACCATTGCCAGCTGAGAGACATCAAGACCACAGACACAACCAGAGCCACACACTATACATACCTATACACCACTCACACACCCCACATCACACATCCCAACACATTACCCAACTCACCCTCACCTACACACCTCACCCAACATCCATGGCACCACAAAGGCACCCCCTGTTCACAGAGGAGGAGCTAAGGGTCATGGTGGAGGAAATCATCAGGGTAGAGCCACAGCTAACTGGAGCACAGGTGCAGCAGATATCGATAGCTAGGAAGATGGAGCTATGGCGGAGAATCGTGGACAGGGTCAATGCTGTGGGACAGCACCCAAGAACTGGACATGACATCAGGAAGTGGTGGAACGACCTACGGGGAAGGTACGTTCCATTGCAGCAAGACACCAGCTCGCTGTACAGAGGACTGGCGGTGGACTCCCACCTCCTCCCCCACAACTAACAGCATGGGAGGAGCAAGTCTTAGCAATCCTGCATTCTAAGGGCCTGGTTGGAGTAGCAGGAGGACTGGACTCTGGTAAGTCAACTCTCTACTTCTATCACACCCCCTACCTGCATGCCATCACATACCCCCACCCTCACCCTCACTCCCATCACTCCACCACTTCCCACACACACCACCATCACATCTCACTCATCCCAATACCAAGCCCTGCATGCTCTACCAATGCATGGACACTCCTCACAGCCCTGCATGGACACTCATCACTGAAGCACGCACACTATGGAGAATGAATCATCCCACCATACATGAATGTACACAAGTCAAAGCTGCCAGTGCAAATACAACCAAAAAGGGCAAGCCATGGATGCACAATGTGTCAGACACAGAAACCATAACACATCATTTACAACCCCAGCCAATGTCAGCGAAGAGGAGGTGTCAGCAAAATCCAGCTCCCCAAAAGAAGAGGCCCACAGTGATGACAGCAACTCTGGTCTTCAGGATCTGGATGTTCAACCTGGCCCAACAGGGACCTCTGGACAGCCCGTTATCCAGGCCCAGTCACACACCACCACAGCACTTCCCCCATCAGGAAACACCACCATAGCACCCACCCAGCATACCCACACCTCTGTCACCAGGGCACGTCAATCAGCAGTGTGTCCACCTCTACAGGGACCCCAGGCCACACCTCATACCCAAGAGAATCAGGGACCTGGGGTCAGTGGGCACACAGTTCAGGGCATAGAGGCACAGGCCAACAGGGAAACTGGGAGGAGTGCTGTGCGCCAGGAGGAAGACAAGCCTAAGGAACCGACTCTCCAGGAGGCACTTGCAGAGATCCTGGGAGCCTACCAACATTCCCAGGACACAATGGGCCAGATCCTAGACAATGTGCAGGAGGACAGACAGCTGCAGGAGGGACAGTACCAGGGGATCAGTGAGGACTTGCAGGCCATCAACAACACCCTGAGCTCCATAGCAGGGGTGCTGGCAGACACTAATATTATGAGGGAGGCAGTCACACTGCAGCGGGCCCCTGCCACTAGCCAGACATCTGAACAGCCTTCCACCTCCTCTATCGCTAGTGGACAGGAGGCCCCGCCATGGGACTCACAGGCCACCAGCACCCCTCCCCTGCAGAAGGAGAAACACCTGCAAACGTTCCCTGAGATCCAGACAGAAGCCAGAGACACTTGCCAAGACCCCCACCAGGAAATGAGACTCTCCTGATTGTCACCCTTGTGTCCCACTCAGTCACCCTGTCCACCTTGAACTGCCATTGCTCCCCTTCCTATGTCCCCTTGGACAATACACCTGTGCCACAAACAGACTGAAACAATACCCTGGACTTTCCTCCATCATCACCCCATCCCATTGCACTTACCCTCTATATTTTAACACTTCAATAAACACCCTTTGAAAAAAAGCAGCTTGGAGTATGTCATGTATGTCATGTATATCAATTATGTATTAATTGAAACAGGTACAAACATTGCAATTCAACTGTACCGAAAATGAGCATAGATTAATGACCTGTAGCTGGCTGCAGGGATCACAACAAGAGTATATGTGAGGTCACCAACATCTGCAAAATTAATTGCCAGAGTTAGTGGGCATAGAGGTGGGAAATATCAGCATGCCAGTGCCACATAGATTCAAACAAATGTAATTGAAATGTGAAGTAACACTGTCTTACCTGTGTTTCATTGGAAGTACTGTCTGATCACTGATGTTCTGTTGTCCTCATCCTCATCCTCTGCCTCCTCATCCTCACTGTCCACAGGGTCCACTGCTGGCACACAGGTATCTCCAGCCTCCTCCTCCTACAGGAATGGGACATGGCGTCTGAGGGCCAGGTTATGCAACATGCAGCATGCCACCACTATCTTTCAGACCTTCTTGGGTGAGTAGCACAGGGATCCACCTGTCAGATGGAGGCACCGGAACCTGGCCTTCAGGATGCCAAAGGTCCTTTCAATTATCCTTCTGGTTCATCCATGGGCCTCATCACAATGTTCTTCTGCCCTTGTCCTGGCATTCCTCACAGGGGTCAGCAGACATGATAGATTTGGGTTACCAGCGTCACCTGCAAATTTTGAGAGACAACTTTCAGCCACACACTACCCCATATGACACACACCATGCCCATACACCAACATCTACTGGGTGTGAACCAGGGCTCACCTATTAGACACACCCTGTGCCTCTGTAGTTAGCCCTTCACATTTGGAATGCTGCTATTCCATAGGACAAAGGCATCATGCACTGACCCAGGATACTTAGCATTGACGTGGGAGATGTACTGGTCCGCCAAGCACACCATCTATAAATTCATAGAGGGGAAACTCTTACGATTTCCCAACACCTGTTCTTTCTGGCCGGGGGTGGACAAATGCAATATGTGTTCCATCAATCGCCCCAATTATGTTGGGGATATGTCCCATTGCATAGAACTCGGCCTTCACTGTGGCCAAATCTTCAACCTGGGTGAAAACAATGTAACAGCACATGTGTTTAATCAGGGCAGACAACACTCTTGTCAGCACAATTGAGAACATTGGCTGTGACATTCCTGCTGCCAAGCCCACTGTCACTTGGAAAGAGCCAGTTGCCAGGAAATGGAGCACTGATAGAACCTGCACAAGAGGGGGGATCCCAGTGGAGTGACGGATAGCAGATATCAGGTCAGGCTCCAATTGGGCACACAGCTCAGTGATTGTGGCCCTGTCAAATCTATAGGCGAGTATTATGTGCCTGTCCACCAGTGTTGCCAAGTTCACCAGGGGTCTGTACATGGGGGTCTCCTTCTCCTATTCATCCGCAGCAGTAGGAATCTATGGGGCAAAAGAGTGAGGAGCAAGTCACAAACTGAACAATGGAGCTACAACAGAACTTTGCATGTTGTTAGCTTGTAATGGGTCAGTGTGATTTGTCCAGTATGTCCTAATTTCACCAGTGACGCAGCAATTTTCCAGGGCCAGCCCTCCCCCTGAAATGTCGTCCGCCTGTCCTGTGTGGAGGGACAGGTGGAAGTGAGGTCATTCCGCTGACGTTGTGCGCCGTTGCGGGAGGCGGTCGGGAAGCGCTGTGCAACTCCTCATTGGTTGACATTGGGCCCTATGGGTTACAGTGGGCAATGGTGATTTACGTCGGCGGTGACGGTATGCACTGCCGTGGACGTTTAATTAAGTTTAGTTTCGAGGATTTGTAGAGCGCATGGCTACCCGAAGGCCTTCCAGCGCTAAGGAAGATCACTAGGTAAGAGGAACAAACCTAAACAGGGAACAATACATTTTTAAATTTTCAACAAAAAGAAGATTCTGACATGTCATGACTAAGTTCCAAGGGGAGGGAATTCCAAATCTTAGCTGCTCTACAAGTGAAGAATCTACCCCCCCATCTAACTTTCTTAACACAAAAGGAGTTAATTAAAAAAGCTGAAGAAGATCTGAGTATTCTCCGGGGGGGGAGGGTATAGGGAGTGATCATTCATCTGAGGAAGTCTGGACCCTTGTTTCAAAAGGATCAGTGAATAAAACACGTAGCTTTAAAAATAATGCGTTGTTCAATCGGAAGCCAATGGAGGGAAGCCAAGGCTGGAGTGGCAGATGAATGTCTGGGGGTGTCTGTGAGTAGGTGAGCAGCAGCATTCTGCACCACCTGAGGTCTCTTTAGAACATGCGAAGGAGAGCTCAGGAGCAGTACGTTCCCATAAACCAAGATGTGAAAGTATCAGAGCCTGAATAAGAAGTCTTTTGGCTTAAAATGGAAGTCATTTAAAGATTTTCCTAAGGGTTCTTAGAAAATCGAAACAGGTAGCTGCCAGTTTCTTAGAAAGGCATTCCATTGTAAGATGTGGGTCTGGCCAAAAACCCAAGCTTTTTATGGAATCTTTTGGCGGAGGTAGATCCTTAGGCAAGTTCACTGCTAAGGATGGGGACCTAAGTAGGAAGGATTCCCGACGATCATAACTTTTGTTTTCCCATCGTTGAGCTTAAGCTTGCTTTCTATCATCCATCTGGCGATATCTGAGAGACAGGAAGATAAAGTAGCCTGTTCTTTGGTATTCTTAGCAGAGAAGGAGTAGACCAACTGAGTATAATCCGCATAAGATACTAGAGATAGTTCATGTGGCTCAATAATTCTTGCCAGGGGGGACATATTAAATGTTAAAAAGAGTAGGGCTCAGAGAGGAGCCCTGCGGCAACCCACAACTGAGTTGCAGAGGTTTAAAAAAAAAGATCAATCAAGGACTTGAAAGGTCCTGTCCTTCAGGACATCAGAGAGCCACTGAAATGGTGTCCTTCAAAAACCCATCCGAGAGATTCTCTGAAGGAGAATATTATGATCTACAGTATTGAATGCAGCACTCAGATCCAAAAGGATAATTGCTGCATAGCCACCTGAATCCAAGCGTTGACGGGTGTAATCGGTAACCACCAACAGGGCAGATTCCATGCTATGCAAAGATCTAAAACCCCTCTGATGTAGAAGATTGTAATCCTCGAAAAAGCCTGAAATTTGTTTGTTAACATGTTTTTCGATAATTTTAGATTTTATCAGCAGAAGGGCAATTGGTCTATAATTGCTCAATGACCTAAGATCAAGCCTAGGCTTTTTTAATAAAGGTTTGATGACAGCATGTTTCCAGTTTTGTGGAAGCTGACCAGAGGTTAGAGAATTATTGTGAATCTTAGTTGGAACAGGCACAATAACGTCCGCACCGAGGATTAATATAGACGGTGGGGCCGGATCAAGGTGAGAGCCTGATTTTATAGTGCGAAGGAGATCGAGAACTAGGTTCTCAGTCAGAGGCTGAAACGCTATGAAAGTGACATTCGAAGGGTCTTTAAATGCCATGGTGGCTTCTTGTGTGGAGAGATGGGAGAAGCCTCATTGAATATCAAGAACTTTTTCATGAAACAAAGCTGCCAAATTGTTACTGTGCCCCAAAGGTGCTTGAATTGGTCTGCAAGGAGAAGTGTCTTGAGTTAATTATTTAAAAATTGTAAAGATTTCTTTAGGGGAATTGGAGGATTGTTCTATTCTGGCAGCATAGAACAGTCCTTGCGTGGTTTTAATTTCTGCATGATAGTCTCTAATTGCAGCCCTATATTCACGTTTAGAGTCAACGTCATAGGTTTTTCTCTGTTTCCTTTCTAACTGTTTACATATCTTTTTATGTTGCCATATCTTAGGAGAAAACCAAGAGGACTTCTTGGTACGTACAATGTTATGGACGGTCTTAGTCGGAAGTAGAATATTCAGGGAGTTGGAAATCCATTCATTAAATGTTGATGCCAAGCAAGTCTCATTAGTAGTGGAGAACTGACGATGAAGTTCTAAACTAGCTATCCAGTTTTTGTGACTTAACTTAGACCAGGGGTGATGGGTGGTAGTGCTAGATGAGGACTGTGGGGTTGTGAGAAAACAGGGCTGATTGCAGAGGCCCCATAACTTTTTGCCCCCATTTTCCACTTTTTGCTGGTGTTTTCCTGACTTTAAAGGTGCCCTGGGTACTGCTAACCAGTCCCAGGGCCTGTGATCTGTGTAAAATGGATATGCAAATTAGGCTAATTATAATTGGATAAGTTAACCTACCTATAAGTCCCTAGTATATGGTAGGGCATGTAGGTTTAGGGACCACAGCATAGGTGGTGCACACCTAGGTGCACTGCTGAGGTGCCCAGTGTCATTTTAAAAGCAAGCCTGCCTTGCTGGCTGCTTTTAAATTAAAGTTATATGCAAATTCGACTTTGGAATTAAAGGTACTTCCAAAGTCTTAAACTACCTTATTTTTACATATAAGTCACCCCTAAGGTGTGCCCTATGTGCCCCTAGGGCTGGGTGCCATGTAACTGTAAGCAGGGACTTTATAAAAATATATTTATAAGCCCTGGTGAGGTAAAAACAGCCAAATTCGTTTTTCCCTCATTGAAGTAAATGGCCTTCATAGGCTAGAATGGGCAGACTTTATTTTAAATTTTAAAGTCTCCTTAAATGTTACATACCAAGAATTTGGTATCAAATTGATTGTTGTAATAAATCCCACAACTTCCAGTTGTTGGATTTAATATAACTTGTCCAGGTAAAAAGTTTAGACTTTACCTAAAAAGTTGCCAATTTCAGCTCTGCATTGTTTTTGCTGCTGTGCTCTGATTGGCCAGCCTGCAGCAGCTTCTGCCAGGCTGCCTTGATGAGGTGTGAAGTGGCCAGGCTTCACACAAAGGAATGTGCTTGGGGGAGAGAATCTCCCCTCAGCAGATGGTGAGGCAGGAAGGGGGAGGGCTGCCAAACTGGTCTTCAAAGGCAGAGAAGGACATTTGCAGCACCCAACAACACCCCCACATCCTGCAACCCCAGACAATTAGGTGCCCCCTTGATTAGATTAGGAGAGGGCAGGAGAGGGGTGTGTTTATGATTTTTAGCCACACCAGTGGGTGGGCTCAGCCAGATGTAACCTCCAAAAATCAGATTCATCCATGTTGGATTTTTAGAGACTGTTGCCTTCTGGGATGGATTTTTGCCACACTTCCCAGGAAGTGGTCATCACAGGGGGACGACCCTGTCCCTGATTGGAGAACCAGGGCCCCCCTGCTTTTCACCCAGGAGCAAGGATAAAACTGGCAGACCTGCACCCACGCCTCAGATCCCCTCCAGAATTCAACAAGAAAGGAACTAAAGAAGAAGAAGGACTGCCCTGCTGGACCCCTGGCCTGCACCTGGACCCTGCACTCAGAAGGACTGCACCAGCTGCACACTTGGGCTTCACCACAAGAAGGACTTTGCCTGGCTTCAACTGGTTCAAGGAGGGACTCCCTGTTTGCTACAGGTGAAAAATTGCTAAACCAGAGTCCCCTGCACCAACTCCTGAAGAAAGCGACCAGCTGACCACTGTCCAGTGGCCAAAAAGGAGTTTGCGCCAGGTGCATTCTGGGAGTTGAAGTCTGCACCCCCCAAGGACCATCACAGAACTTCTGGACCCTTGGGGTGAGCTGTGGACCCCAAAAGAACCTTAAAAGAACATCTGGGTGAAGCCCCAGAAGTTTGGAGAAGATTTGACAAATTTTGTAAAAAAGCTCCAGAGAGGGACCGACCCGCCGCGGAAATTCTAGCCGGCTTACCTCAACCGCGACCCGGCCTGACTTCGTGGTTCGTCCCGGTAAAGAAAAACATCCGAAAAAGAGACTAAGTCCGAACGTAAAAAGTTGACCGGGACCTCCCAGCCATCGTATCCGAGAAGGGCTCCACGGACGTCGGATCAAGATCCAGGTTTACCCCGGTCGAAGGAATTTAATCTCGAAAAAACGACTAAGTCCGAAGGTAGAAATCACCACCGAGGAAACCCACATCGCGTATCTGGACAAGGGCTCCAGGAGGTCGGATTCAACTGGCAGGTTCGTCCCGGTGAAGAAAAAACTTCAAAATAAAGACTAAGGTGGTCATTACGACCCTGGCGGATTACTTCCGCCAGGGCCGCGGGACGCGGTGGCACCGCCGACAGGCCGGCGGTGCCCCGCGGGGCATTCTGACCGCGGCGGCTTAGCCGCGGTCAGAGAAGGGAAACCGACGGTCTCCCGCCGGTTTCCCGCTGCCCCCAAGGAATCCTCCAAGCCGGCGCAGCTTGCTGCACAGGCTTGGGGATTCCGACTCCCCCTCCCGCCATCCAGTTCCTGGCGGTTCTCCCGCCGGGAACTGGATGGCGGGAGGGGGAGTCGCGGGGCCCCTGGGGGTTCCTGCAGTGCCCATGACAACACCATGGGCACTGCAGGGGCCCCCGTAAGAGGGCCCCAAAATGTATTTCACTGTCTGCCTTGCAGACAGTGAAATACGCGACGGGTGCAACAGCACCCGTCGCACCTTCCCACTCCGCCGGCTCTATTACGAGCCGGCATCCTCGTGGGAAGGGAGTTTTTCCCTGCGCTGGCGGGCGGTCTTTTGGAGACCGCCCGCCAGCCCAGGGAAAAACTCATAATACCCTCCGCGGTCTTCTGACCGCGGAGCGGTATTATGGAGGGCGGAATTCTGGCGGGCGGCCTCCGCCGCCCGCCGGAATCGTAATCAGGCCCTAAGTCAGAAGGTAACTTTTCAACCGAGGCCTCCCGCGACTTGTAGCCGAGCAGGGCTCCATCGCGGTCGGCCTGAAACTTTGACTTTGTCCCGGTCCTGGTGCAACCAGATGACCCGATTGGCGCTTTTTGTTTCTAAGCGCTAGAAAAATAATAATACTTTAAAAATTCATATCTCCGGTTCCCCTGAACCGATTTTAATCGTTTTTGTGTCATTTTAAAGATAAAAATATAAACTATTTTTATAAATTGGTTTTGAATTTTTAAACTGTTTCCTGTGTTTTATTTAATTACTGTTTTGTGATATTTGAATGCTTTACACTCTGTCTCCTAAGTTAAGCCTTGACGCTCGTTGCCAAGCTACCAAGGGTTGAGCTGGGATTAATTTACTGAGACCTAACTGTACCTAGGTGGAGGTTAGTGGCTTGTTGCTAGGTGTAGGTACCTACCTGCCCTTACCAATAACCCATTTTCCAACATTTTTGGTGGCAGCGGTGGGATCCTGTACTTGTGTTCAGTATCACGTTACAGTTTAAGTAAAACAAATTAAAAATCCTTTAAATTGTCTTAGTGCAAAAATTGTTTATTTTTTATTTTTAATTTTTAATTTTTTTATTAATTATTAATTTGGATTAATTTCAATTATTGAATTTTTGTAATTTTTCTAAATTCTTGTTTCCAATTTTTGCAAAAAGTTTTTGTTGACACAAAACTAGGGAACCATGGAGCTTGATCTGGCTAGCCTACCCACACTGACAGTAGTCCAGCTTAGGGGGTTGTGTATTGAGAGAGGGTTGCCTGCAACCACTGATCTCAGGAAGCAAATCCTGATTAAATCCCTGACAGCATGGGCTGAGGCCCAAGAGGTAGAGACAGAGGAAGCTCCAGAGGAGGAAGAAAGAAGGGAGGATGCAAGCTCTAACCACTCAGGGGAGGGAAGGCATCTGAGCCCAAGTGAGGATGAGGAAGAACGGTCCTCAGTAAACACAGTCACTAGGGGCAGATCCAAAGCTAGTGGTGGGAAGGGGGTCATTTCAGGAGGAGAGAACCCATCCATCAGAGAAAGAGAGCTGGAGGCCCAGCTAGCATACATAGCTTTGGAAGCAGAGAAGCTGGCCCTAGAAAAGCAAAAGTGGGCATACAAAGAAAAAAGAGATGGAAGCAGCGATAAAGAAGCCGAGGTGTCCATGGGTGGGGGAGTTTGCCCCAGATTACCCAAGGGGGTAGTTCCTGCTTATGTAGAGGGGGATGACATCGATAAGTGGCTGGGGGCCTTTGAGAGGGCACTCCAAATGAGAAGGGTTAGGCCTCAATACTGGGGTTCCCTTTTGTGGGAGTTGGTCCCCAACTCAGGGAGGGATAGGCTTCTGACCTTAAGGGGGGAGGAGGCAGATTCATACCCTAGTATGAAGAGGTGCTTAGCCAAGAAGTTTGGTCTGACCCCAGAGCAATATAGAATGAAGTTCAGGGACACCCAGAAGGTCAGTACCCAGTCTTGGGTTGACTTTGTGGACATTTCACTAAAGGCACTAGAGGGCTGGATTATTGGTAACAAAGTAGATACTTATGAGGGGTTATACAATCTGATCATGAGAGAGCACATCTTGACCAATTGTATCCAAGAAAGGTTACGCCAGCATCTAGTGGACTCTAAGCAGACCAACCCTAGAGAGCTAGGGGAGGCAGCTGATGAGTGGTTGAGAACCAGGGTGGTTGTCAAGTCCCAGGGGGGAGACTCCAAGAAGGGGGGGACGGGTCCCCAAAAACCTAAGGAGGGAGGTGGTAAGCCCACCACAGAGACTCCCTCTGTACCCCAGAACCCTAAGAAGGAGGAGAGTAAATCCCACTCCCACTCTGACAAGCAGAGACAGGGAGACCCAGGGTTAAAAAAACTCTTGGACAGTAGGGCTTGCTTTGACTGTCAGCAGACAGGTCACTTCAGAGGAGATGCAGCCTGTCCAAAGAAGGTGGTTAGCACTGGACTGTCCAGTGTAGCCATAGAGGAGGATTCCTCAGATGATGAAGTCCTCCTAGCATTGAGCTGGGAGACAGGACCAGATGGTAAGCTGGTGATCCCTGAGGGTGGGAGTAGGCACTTCCACCACATTCAAGTGAATGGGATCCCTACCACTGGCCTGAGAGACACCGGTGCCAGTCACACTATAGTGAGTGACCGGTTAGTGACCCCAGACATGTATGTCCCAGGAAAGACAAAGAAAGTCAGGATAGCCACAGGGGAGGTCACCTCCAAACCTGTAGCCATAGTGCCCCTAGAAAGGGAGGGTATCCTTGACTGGATTAGGGTGGTAGTCAGTGCTGACCTTCCCCTAGATTGTATCCTGGGCAATGACCTCCCAGAGGTGAGTCTGGTCACAGATGGGGTTGTCGCCCAGGGCGCCCCCCCAACCCAAAGTCCTGGGGAGTCAGTCCCTACAGTTAGGAGACAGGGGTCCCCAAGAAAAGGAAAGAAGAAAAGGAAGGGTAGGCCACTCTTAAAGAGAGTTCCAGGGAGCCAAAGGCCTTCTTCCCCAGTAGGGGGGGAGCCCAGAGTTGGCACTGGTGAGGGCTCACCTGACCCCAAGGAAGTCCTGAGTAGTCAGGCAGCTGTCCAGATGCAAGGTGTTGCCCCTGCACTGACAGAAGGGAGAGTGGAAGGAGGGTGTCTGCCACAGGAGGTGGTAGCCCCCCACTCTAGACAGCAAGAGGGGTGCCAGGACCCCAAAGATGCCCCTAAAGCAGCTCAGCCACCTGTCAGTGGAGAGCTTAGGGTGTGGTTCTGGGTACTGACAGCTGTCAGTAGCCTCTGCTGGGTGCTAGCCTTCCTGGCAGCACTGTACTTGGCCTGGGAGGCAGACCCCAGGGCCAATAGCAAAGTAGGCCCCCTGACCCTATTGGTCATGGTGGGGTTGCTCAAGTGTTGGGTGACCTCTTTGGGTAAGCTAGGTGTTGCCCTAGCAAAGTTTGGAGTAGGGGAGGTGGGCACCTCACTACCCAAGTTGGCAGAGAGAAAGGAGGAAGACCCCCCTAGAGGAAAGTTTCAGTTTGTGTTGGGTCCTTTTACTGTTGGGATGGCTTCACTACCCATAGGGAGTGACCCTGACAGGAGGATATAAGGCAGAGTAGGCCCTGCAAAGGGACAGCCAGTTTTCTTCACTGTCTTCCTCGCCTAACAAGCCAGGAAGACTCTCCCAGGGTTGGGCTGAGTCTCCTGGGCGTGTGGGCTGGGGGGGGGGGTTGTGTGAGAAAACAGGGCTGATTGTAGAGGCCCCTTAACTTTTTGCCCCCATTTTCCACTTTTTGCTGGTGTTTTCCTGACTTTAAAGGTGCCCTGGGTACTGCTAACCAGTCCCAGGGCCTGTGCTCTGTGTAAAATGGATATGCAAATTAGGCTAATTATAATTGGCTAAGTTAACCTACCTATAAGTCCCTAGTATATGGTAGGGCATGTAGGTTTAGGGACCACAGCATAGGTGGTGCACACCTAGGTGCACTGCTGAGGTGCCCAGTGTCATTTTAAAAGCAAGCCTGCCTTGCTGGCTGCTTTTAAATTAAAGTTAAATGCAAATTCGACTTTGGAATTAAAGGTACTTCCAAAGTCTTAAACTACCTTATTTTTACATATAAGTCACCCCTAAGGTGTGCCCTATGTGCCCCTAGGGCTGGGTGCCATGTAACTATAAGCAGGGACTTTATAAAAATAGATTTATAAGCCCTGGTGAGGTAAAAACAGCCAAATTTGTTTTTCCCTCATTGAAGTAAATGGCCTTCATAGGCTAGAATGGGCAGACTTTATTTTAAATTTTAAAGTCTCCTTAAATGTTACATACCAAGAATTTGGTATCAAATTGATTGTTGTAATAAATCCCACAACTTCCAGTTGTTGGATTTAATATAACTTGTCCAGGTAAAAAGTTTAGACTTTACCTAAAAAGTTGCCAATTTCAGCTCTGCATTGTTTTTGCTGCTGTGCTCTGATTGGCCAGCCTGCAGCAGCTTCTGCCAGGCTGCCTTGATGAGGTGTGAAGTGGCCAGGCTTCACACAAAGGAATGTGCTTGGGGGAGAGAATCTCCCCTCAGCAGATGGTGAGGCAGGAAGGGGGAGGGCTGCCAAACTGGTCTTCAAAGGCAGAGAAGGACATTTGCAGCACCCAACAACACCCCCACATCCTGCAACCCCAGACAATTAGGTGCCCCCTTGATTAGATTAGGAGAGGGCAGGAGAGGGGTGTGTTTATGATTTTTAGCCACACCAGTGGGTGGGCTCAGCCAGATGTAACCTCCAAAAATCAGATTCATCCATGTTGGATTTTTAGAGACTGTTGCCTTCTGGGATGGATTTTTGCCACACTTCCCAGGAAGTGGTCATCACAGGGGGACGACCCTGTCCCTGATTGGAGAACCAGGGCCCCCCTGCTTTTCACCCAGGAGCAAGGATAAAACTGGCAGACCTGCACCCACGCCTCAGATCCCCTCCAGAATTCAACAAGAAAGGAACTAAAGAAGAAGAAGGACTGCCCTGCTGGACCCCTGGCCTGCACCTGGACCCTGCACTCAGAAGGACTGCACCAGCTGCACACTTGGGCTTCACCACAAGAAGGACTTTGCCTGGCTTCAACTGGTTCAAGGAGGGACTCCCTGTTTGCTACAGGTGAAAAATTGCTAAACCAGAGTCCCCTGCACCAACTCCTGAAGAAAGCGACCAGCTGACCACTGTCCAGTGGCCAAAAAGGAGTTTGCGCCAGGTGCATTCTGGGAGTTGAAGTCTGCACCCCCCAAGGACCATCACAGAACTTCTGGACCCTTGGGGTGAGCTGTGGACCCCAAAAGAACCTTAAAAGAACATCTGGGTGAAGCCCCAGAAGTTTGGAGAAGATTTGACAAATTTTGTAAAAAAGCTCCAGAGAGGGACCGACCCGCCGCGGAAATTCTAGCCGGCTTGCCTCAACCGCGACCCGGCCTGACTTCGTGGTTCGTCCCGGTAAAGAAAAACATCCGAAAAAGAGACTAAGTCCGAACGTAAAAAGTTGACCGGGACCTCCCAGCCATCGTATCCGAGAAGGGCTCCACGGACGTCGGATCAAGATCCAGGTTTACCCCGGTCGAAGGAATTTCATCTCGAAAAAACGACTAAGTCCGAAGGTAGAAATCACCACGAGGAAACCCACATCGCGTATCCGGACAAGGGCTCCAGGAGGTCGTATTCAACTGGCAGGTTCGTCCCGGTGAAGAAAAAACTTCAAAATAAAGACTAAGTCAGAAGGTAACTTTTCAACCGAGGCCTCCCGCGACTTGTAGCCGAGCAGGGCTCCATCGCGGTCGGCCTGAAACTTTGACTTTGTCCCGGTCCTGGTGCAACCAGATGACCCGATTGGCGCTTTTTGTTTCTAAGCGCTAGAAAAATAATAATACTTTAAAAATTCATATCTCCGGTTCCCCTGAACCGATTTTAATCGTTTTTGTGTCATTTTAAAGATAAAAATATAAACTATTTTTATAAATTGGTTTTGGATTTTTAAACTGTTTCCTGTGTTTTATTTAATTACTGTTTTGTGATATTTGAATGCTTTACACACTGTCTCCTAAGTTAAGCCTTGACGCTCGTTGCCAAGCTACCAAGGGTTGAGCTGGGATTAATTTACTGAGACCTAACTGTACCTAGGTGGAGGTTAGTGGCTTGTTGCTAGGTGTAGGTACCTACCTGCCCTTACCAATAACCCATTTTCCAACAGGGGTGATGTTATGTTCATCATTAACATGAATATTAAAATCACCCAAATGGTGAAGTTAGAGTTCCTACAGGCAAAGTCTGATATTAGTTCTGGTAAAGCCTGAAGAAATTTCCTCTCCAGACCAGGACGTGGCCGCCATTTTCTATTTGATCCTTCACTTGCTACCTGATCTTCCACAGGAGAGGACCTACAATGCATTGGCTGCTGGGCCCCTGCCTTCACTTTGGAGGAGTTGGAGAGAATGCTGGATGGGGTGCCACCCCAGTATGAACTGCTGTATGGGCCTCCAGACCAACAGGTGAGTACACTGTGGGCACGATGCATGTTGCATGAATGCATGGAGTGGTGTGTGTGAAGGCCACATGTAAGGGGGATGGGTGGATGTCCTCTAGGCGTCGTATAGGTTGTGTACTGGGCCATGTGTGCCAATAGTGATGGAAACAGGTATGGTGGGCCATATGTGTAACAGGCAGGACTGTTTGTGTAATTCAATTTTCCTGTGTGTATTGCCTCTGCAGGTCAGCACCCATCAAAAGAAGGGTATATGGCATGCCATCGCCAAGGAGGTGCAGACGCGGGGGTCTATGGCAGGCGGAATACCCACTGTCGCAAACGGTGGGAGGACCTGAGGTGCTGGGCATGGAAAACAGTGGATGCCCAGCTGGGGATGGCCTCCCAATGAGGAAGAGGTGCCCGTTGAACCCTGACCCCCCTGATGGCCTGCATACTGGTGGTGGCCTATCCTGAGCTGGATGGCGCTTGAGTGAATCACAGCAGCCACAAGGGGGTGAATACAGTGCCCATCATTAAAACTTACGCATGGTAGGGTAGTATCCGGGTGGGGGATGTCTGTCAGTGGGTGCCCCTAGGCCAGGCCCGACAATGCAGCATAGGTCCCCTGGTGGCTAGTATTCAGAAGGGAAAATCTTGCTACCTAGCTCATAGGCATCCACAACTCGTCAGGGCTGCGTGGGCCCCAGGTGTGCTGTGTTTGGAGGTGTGTGCCCCTCCCCATGCCTTGGCTGCTAACTATTTCTCTGCTAGTGCTATGGTATATTGAATAGGCATGTTTCCTGTGTGTGAGGGTGCAGTGTACGCCAACTGTGGTGATGGTGCAGCCATTGACCCAGTGTATCCTTTGTCTCTCCTCTTTTTTTTGTTTTGTCATCCTCTCCTTATGTGCATTAGCATCATCTGGTGGAGGAGAAGAGGCACCGGCAACGGAGGGCGCTGCACCACACAGGACCCAGGAGGCAGAGTCCACCGACGGTGAGGGCCCAGTGGGACCGAGGGCGAGGGGAGCACCATGGCGGAGACTGGAGGGGACAGTTCTGACACAGATAACTCATCCAATGGAAGCTCCCTGGTGGTGGCAGACACTTCTGTGACCACCCCAGCTACAGGTACAGCCGCCACCCCTGTACCAGCACCGCCCTCCCAGCAACCCCTCACTGAGTTGCCCGCTCATCCAGGAGGGTGGGCATCTTCTTCGCCCCAGGCACCTCAGGCCCTGCCCCAGTTAGCCCTGCTGCCCTGAGTGAGGAGGCTATTGACCTCCTGAGATCCATCTCTGTAGGGCAGTCAACCATTGTGAATGCCATCCAGGGGCTGGCAGCCCAGATGCAACAGACTAATACATTCCTGAGGGCATTCACACTGGACTGGTGGCCCAACAGAGATCGATCCAGGCTCTGGCCTCCTCTCTGATGGCAGCCATTGTCCCTATTTCTACCTTCCAACTTCCACTGCCCAGTCCCATTCTCCTCAACCCCAACCCATCCCAAGCACACAGCCAGATGAGCATGCATACAAGACAACACACAAGAGTGGTACAGGCAAACACAAGCACCACACTTCATCACACAGGCACTCACTCAAACACCATCCAGATGCAGACACACCAACATTCACTCTTTCCACTGTCTCCCCCGCCTCCTCCTCCACAACCTCCCACCCAGTTCCATCCACACTCACTCCTGCCTGAACTACATCATCATCCACTACCAGCATCATCACCCTACCAGGCAGAACACACACCTCACTGGCAGACACGGCCACAACAGCCATGCAGACGTCCCCTGTGCCCTCTCCCACTGTGTCTGTCCCCCTCCTAAGGTACACAAACGCAAGCACTCAGACACCCAACAGCCATCCACCTAAACCAGCATACAGCCCATGCACCTGCACCCAAAAGCAGCAGACAGATCTCTCAAACAACCACTCCCTCTTCCTCCACTCCCATTCCTTCTCCATCTTCCCACCCCAATGTCCCTAAAAAACTGTTCCTATCCACCATTGACCTCTTCCCTCCCCCTCCTCCCCGTCCTGCAAGTATGGGCAGGGTAGGAAGAACCCAGCCAAGAAACTCAGCTACACAGTCCACAGGCCCAGTCGTCACCACATCCACTCATGGTGGAAAAGATTCCAGGCCACATGTCTTGAAGGTCAAGGAGCCTGCACCAGGCAGTCTTAAGGGAAAGGAGCCTGCCCCAGCTGCCAGAAAGACCAAGGAGCCTGCACCAGCAGGCAAGAAGGGAAAGGAGCCTGCTCCACCTGCTAGGAAGACAAAGGAGCCTGCACCAGCAGGCAAGAAGTGAAAGGAGCCTGCCCCACCTGTCAAGAAGAGCAAGGAGCCTGCACCAGCTGCCAGGAAGAGCAAGGAGCCTGTACCACAAAGCAGGAAGGCCAAAGGGCCTGGGTCAGGAACTGTGACGTAGCCCCCACCACCAACCATGGTTGTGCAGCTATCCGAGGTTGCAGGGGATGGGCAGGAGCCCCCCCAGCCCAGCAACATCACCACCACTGAGCAGCGATCTGAGGTTGCAGGCGATAGGATGAGCCTCCCCCCACCAGCAGCACCACCACCACTGTGCAGCCATCACCACTGGTAGATGGTATGTAATCCTACCTCCATGGGCTGCTGTGCGGCCTGCTGCCTGCAAATCCAGTGGGTATGACACCCACTCGAGAGACTGTGACCTTGCACTCCCCAGGATGAAGAGCACAGAGCAGGTTGCCCCCTCCAGAACCAGTGGGTAAGGCACCCACATGCCCAACACTCCCCAGGATCAAGAGCACAGGGCACAATGCCCCCTCCAGAACCAGTGGGCAAGACACCCACTCTAGAGACTGTGGCCCAACACTCCCCAGGATCAAGAGCACAGGACGGGTTGCCCCCTCCAGAACCAGTGGGCAAGACACCCACGTGCCCAACAATCCCCAGGATCAAGAGCATAGGGCACAATGCCCCCTACAGAACCAGTGGGAAAGACACCAACTCGAGATACTGTGGCCCAACACTCCCCAGGATCAAGAGCACAGGGCATGATGCCCCCTCCAGAACCAGTGGGCAAGACACCGACATGCCCAGCACTCCCCAGGATCAAGAGCACAGTGCACGATGCCCATTCCAAAACCAGTGGGCGAGACACCCACATGCCCAACACTTCCCAGGATCAAGAGCACAGGGCACAATGCCCCCTCCAGAACCAGTGGGCGAGACACCCACATGCCCAACACTTCTCAGGATCAAGAGCACAGGGCACGATGCCCCCCTCCAGAGCCAGTGGGCAAGACACCCACTCAAGAGAGTGTGTCCCAACACTCCCCAGGACCAAGAGCACAGGGCATGTTGCCCCTTCCAGAACGAGTGGTCTTGTAACATCTCCGGCTGAGGTGCCCTCCCATCCCCCATCCCCCTGAGGGACCTGCCAATTTACCAACTGATGCCCCTGCAGTGTTTTCTACGTGTTGAAGCAGGTGATATGTGTGGCCTTGGACTTTAGACTGTGGTCATGTGGACTACACAAATAGTGGACTGGGCTGTGTCCCTTTTTCTGTACATATGTATATATCTATTGTCTTGCCTAACTTATTTTTTATGCTGTGTTGATCTCATTACATTCACTTTTGCAAAATCATTTTGTCCTTGCATTATTCATCTCCGTAACGGGGTAAAATTGTTTTTGTAATGCAGTTGTTTGTGTGCGTGGTGTTGGGGGGTGTGTGTTGTGCGTGTGTGTGTCACTCTCGTTTTCCTCCCTCCCTCCCTCCCTTGTGTGCTAGGCGGCTGTACTCACCGTCGTCATCTTCGCCTCCGTTGGTGTTTGTGGTGGAGCAGAAAGTAGAAGATCATAGGGAAGACATGCAGTTCAGGCTCCATGGTGGCATGGTTGTTCCCCGTGTCTCCAATGGTGAGTCCTTTCCCTTCTGAGTTCAGTTTCCGCCAGGGTTTTGATGTCTTTGGGACCACCCTGAAAAAGGTGGCAGTTTCCTGGGTCATAATATGGTGGGCGGAAAATGGACTTCCGCCTGGCTGTAGGCAGCTACCGCCGTGGTGGCTGTTGTTTCTGCCCTGGCGGTCAGTGTGGTACATTGGCTGTCTTTCAAAGATCTTTCCACCATAGACATAATTTGGCAGTAGTTACCGCCGGCGTGTCGGTGGTAATACAGCCACTTTAACACCAACCGCCAGGGTCGTAATGAGGGCCTATATTTTCTACACAAACCCATTATTCAGAATACATGAACACTCATTAATAATTTTATTAGAACACCTGCGCTAGCAGTGGCATGCATGGTGTTGATGGTCATTGTGCCTACTCAGCAGGTCTTGACAAAGAAACCTACCTGCTACTGTATTAGTTTGTATTTCAACACCTTCTTTTCAGGGGTGATGAGGGAACTGGACTGTGGACTACCAATTTGCTTAAGCTAGCCTAAAGAACTCTGGGAGAAATCATTGTTGAGAGGGCAGTGCTGCACACCTCTGCATGGGCATCGTTTTGTCTGTTTCTGCATTGTACCCATGCCACCACTGAATGGTATGTATCTTCTGAAGTTGCAGTTGTTACCGCTGTGACTCCTAGCAACACCTTTCTGGTCATCTCCTCTTTTGACATGATTCAATCCAGTGTCTGGCATGCCTCCCCAAGGAAACCAGTTTAGTCTGGGTGCGTTTCATGTGCACATCAATACAGTTCCAGGTGCTATCTTCGCTTGGGCACTAGTGGGGATATAGTTTAAAATCATAACCTCCATCTTGGATTGGCACATTTCAGAACATATTGCTGTTCTATCACAGTTCTCCTGTTCTATGTCAAAATAAATTAGTAGCAATTTCTGCAAAAAAAAAGTCAATAAATTATATATATATATACAGGGAGTGCAGAATTATTAGGCAAGTTGTATTTTTGAGGATTAATTTTATTATTGAACAACAACCATGTTCTCAATGAACCCAAAAAACTCATCAATATCAAAGCTGAATATTTTTGGAAGTAGTTTTTAGTTTGTTTTTAGTTTTAGCTATGTTAGGGGGATATCTGTGTGTGCAGGTGACTATTACTGTGCATAATTATTAGGCAACTTAACAAAAAAAAATATATACCCATTTCAATTATTTATTATTACCAGTGAAACCAATATAACATCTCAACATTCACAAATATACATTTCTGACATTCAAAAACAAAACAAAAACAAATCAGTGACCAATATAGCCACCTTTCTTTGCAAGGACACTCAAAAGCCTGCCATCCATGGATTCTGTCAGTGTTTTGATCTGTTCACCATCAACATTGCGTGCAGCAGCAACCACAGCCTCCCAGACACTGTTCAGAGAGGTGTACTGTTTTCCCTCCTTGTAAATCTCACATTTGATGATGGACCACAGGTTCTCAATGGGGTTCAGATCAGGTGAACAAGGAGGCCATGTCATTAGATTTCCTTCTTTTATACCCTTTCTTGCCAGCCACGCTGTGGAGTACTTGGACGCGTGTGATGGAGCATTGTCCTGCATGAAAATCATGTTTTTCTTGAAGGATGCAGACTTCTTCCTGTACCACTGCTTGAAGAAGGTGTCTTCCAGGAACTGGCAGTAGGACTGGGAGTTGAGCTTGACTCCATCCTCAACCCGAAAAGGCCCCACAAGCTCATCTTTGATGATACCAGCCCAAACCAGTACTCCACCTCCACCTTGCTGGCGTCTGAGTCGGACTGGAGCTCTCTGCCCTTTACCAATCCAGCCACGGGCCCATCCATCTGGCCCATCAAGACTCACTCTCATTTCATCAGTCCATAAAACCTTAGAAAAATCAGTCTTGAGATATTTCTTGGCCCAGTCTTGACGTTTCAGCTTGTGTGTCTTGTTCAGTGGTGGTCGTCTTTCAGCCTTTCTTACATTGGCCATGTCTCTGAGTATTGCACACCTTGTGCTTTTGGGCACTCCAGTGATGTTGCAGCTCTGAAATATGGCCAAACTGGTGGCAAGTGGCATCGTGGAAGCTGCACGCTTGACTTTTCTCAGTTCATGGGCAGTTATTTTGCGTCTTGGTTTTTCCACACGCTTCTTGCGACCCTGTTGACTATTTTGAATGAAACGCTTGATTGTTCGATGATCACGCTTCAGAAGCTTTGCAATTTTAAGAGTGCTGCATCCCTCTGCAAGATATCTCACTATTTTTGACTTTTCTGAGCCTGTCAAGTCCTTCTTTTGACCCATTTTGCCAAAGGAAAGGAAGTTGCCTAATAATTATGCACACCTGATATAGGGTGTTCATGTCATTAGACCACACCCCTTCTCATTACAGAGATGCACATCACCTAATATGCTTAATTGGTAGTAGGCTTTCGAGCCTATACAGCTTGGAGTAAGACAACATGCATAAAGAGGATGATGTGGTCAAAATACTCATTTGCCTAATAATTCTGCACTCCCTGTATATATATATATATATATATATATATATATATATTGCTTCAAATATTTTCTGACTGAACATTCTTAATGAGAAGCGTATCTGCATTCTACTATACGTTTACATCTACAATTTACTGAATACAATTATTGTCTACTGGAGTTTCCATACTTTCTTTGTCTTCCTCCTCTGCTCTGTGGCTAGACTATCTGCTCCAGCTTTGTTTTTAACAGATCCAGGATACCCTCCATTAAATTTGTTTCATTGGAATAAAACATTTGAAATGTACTTAGATGCTATTGATTGAAATACCTGCACCAAAAAGATAAAGAAAGCCCTATTAATACATCATTTGCTTCCTGAAAACAAATCAATTTTGGAACATTTGCCTATACTTGAAGTCAGGTATCAAGTTCATCAAGAAGGATCTGTAGGAGAAAAAGTACCTCAGGAAGTATATGATGAGTATTACTCTGATTTCAAGACTTTGTATAAATGATTCTTACCATACAAAAATGTTGTTTTCGAAAGACATACATTTCTACAAAGATGTCAACAACAAAGGGTGGGGGGGCAGGAAGGAGACCCGGCAACACTCGTCCCTCCTGAGCTCCGCGCTCCAGCATCTAACCCCTGAATGGCCTGTTTTTTTGTTTTTATTTTGCAGCTGGGCGGAGACAAAGCGCAATGCCTCGCTTCCTCCCTGAGCTGCATTTCTGCCCTCTCAGGCCAATCGCTGCACTTTTTTCTTGCTGTGTAACAGCATGAGAGAAGCACCCAGATTGATTGAGGAGGGAAGAAAAAAAGAGGCTGCTGGAGCAGGAATGGCAGATCACCGAGGGGCAGGTACTTTTTTTTTTTTTTTATGCTACCCACTGTGAGCGCTGATCCCCCACCCCACACCTATTCCTGACAGCAGCCGTGACTGCTCAATACAAAGTCAGATTTAAATCTTTCAAAAGGAAACCTTAAAATTTAAATAATAGTGTGAATTGATGGCTAATTCTTGTTCTTCTTTTCTAATAATTGGTCGAGAGTTCTTTAGGAAACTCAGCCCTTAGGACCTGAGACCTCCTAGGCATCAATAATTTTGCTTATGGTGATAAAAGAATTTAGAATCAATGGGAATTCAAAGGAATATTTCAATTTGAGGGCAAGAAAGCTAAGAACAATTTATGTGCCAAAAGAAGGTTCTAATTTGTAAGAGTTTCAAACTGAAAGGTTTCCAGCACAGAATAGTTGCAAAAGAAAGGGGCGCTCCCGTAGTGCACAAATGAGTACCTGTGTCCTTAAGGTGAGACGTGCTCAAGCAACTAAACAAACATCTCGAGTTGCATGTAATTCAACCCACTGAAGGGTCTGAATGGTTGGTACCAATTATTTTGAGACATAAGGGTGCCAACTCAATACAGCTTTGTGCTCACATAAGCAGTTTTACTCACAACAACTGGGTAGACAGGGAACCTTTACCTAAACTTTCAGAGATGTTATCTGCTCTTGATGGTACTACTATTTTCACCACTTTGGATATGTCTGCTGCATATCTTCAGGTGGTGCTCCATGAGGAACCCAGGCATCTTACTTCCTTTGTTACACCCAAGGGTGTGTTTTGCTTTAAACAAATGCCTTTTGGTTTAGCATCCGTATCCTCAGTGTTTCAAAGGCTAATGAAAGAAATGTTCAAAATGTCAAATGGGGTCTTTTCTTTTCAGAACAATGTAATGAGTTATGGTCATGACAGTGAACAACAAAATTCCAGATTTCTGAAACTACTGCAGACTTTACAAGAAAAAGATTTACTTCCTTAGCAGTGAGAAATGCAAAATCACTGTACCAGGAGTAGATTAATTAGATCCTCACATTTTTATGAGAGGTACCGAATCCAAAACTATTCACCCAACTCAAAAAAGATCAACTGAGATTTTCTTTAGATGCATTTTTGGCCAGATGTACAACGCTTATTTTGCTTTTGCAAAAGGCAGGATTTGCAGAACCAGGCCGTTTGTGAACACAAAAAACATTCTCATATGTACCAAGCCTAAATTGTGATTCGGTGACCTGTTACAGAACACAATTTGGGCTTACTAGTCGGTATTTGGAAGGGACGTGTTTAGAGCATCCTTTGCTGATATCGATTCGCATTAGTTTGTGTTTTCGCAACCAAAATGGAGTCGCAAAACATTTGCATTTTACCACCAACTTATTCGCAAATTGAGAATGGTTGAACAATTTTATTTTTTAGAGCAGGCAGTGGTACTGTGGACCACTACCTACTTTTAAAAATGACAAGAAAACTTTTCTTTTTTTTAAACACATCCTGTTTTCCTTTTAGGAAATAGGGCTGCATTAAAAAAAATATTGCTCTAGTTAAAAGGAATCACAGACATGGTGGTCTGCTGACCCCAGCAGGCCACCATCCCTGTGGTTTTTGCGATTCCCAGTGGGTGCCAAACTGAGACCTACCTCATTAATATTCATGAGGTAGGTCTCGTTACGAACCACTATGAGTTGCAAAAAGTGTAAAACACATTATTGTTTACGATTGCCAAATAGCAAATCACAAAAAATCGCTACTTGGTAATCACAAACACTAATGCTAGAACATCTGGCCCTTAATTCTAAATTTGTACCCCATTTTTCTGATATTACTAACCCAGTAAGAAAGTTACTAAACAGTAGGTTTGCATGAATGGAATGAACAATGTCAAAAAGACATCATAAAAATAAAAAAAATATTTAAACTATTCAATACCAAAGATGCTAGTGTATGTGTTACTGATGCTAGCAATTTTGGTTTGAGTGCATTGTTAAAGCAAAGATGTAAGAATGACAGTGAAGATGTCACTGTATTCACTTCCAACAGCATTTGAGAAGAGGAATACACATCGACTATTGAGAGGAAAGCTTTAGCTTTGAGGTGGAGTACTTTACATTTTACAGTGTATGTGTGGGGGGTGCCGTTTATCCTTTTTACTGATCATAACCCCTCAGCACCAAAAGTGGTCGGATGCCGCTCTTGGGATTATCAAATGGCAATACTGCTTGCAGGAATGCAATTACAACATTGAATATGTGCCTGGCAAAAAGATCATGGGTGCTGCTTTTCTATGTTGACCCTGGAGGACAACTATGAGATAGATTATGAACTAGCTACTCAGAAGACCATAACATTGTACTTTACCTGAAAATTAGTGGAGCGATGGCTTAGGTGGTGAGGAATTATTCTAGAAAATTACATCTTGGGTAGCATTAGGTTGTCTGAATACAAAGTGCTTGTCTCATTCAACCAAACCATATGCACAAATTTTATCTGAGTTAACTTGTGAAGATGGTTTGCTTCGGAAATTGGATTAGCTTGTTTTGCCATCCTCTTTAAGAAGAAAGGTCTTAGAACTAGCTCATGAGGGCCACATCAGACTTTGTGAGGATTACGTGAGGATTGTTGGTGACTTGGTGTAAATATATATCCATTGAAGACTATTTAGAGATTGTCTTCCCTATATTGTCAGTGACAAACCTCAAGATAAAAGTCCATCTCCTGTTGTTCCCATAGATTCTCCTACTATTCTTTGGTCAACTGTTGCTTTGGATACCACAGGCCCAATAAATGTTTTAGATTATCAGTCTAAATATGCAATTTTGCCAGTAGACTCTATGTCAAAATGACCAGAGAGTAGTTTGTGAACAACATCAATACCAAGGTGGTCATTACAACCCTGGCGGACGGTGTTAAAGCGGCGGTAATACCGCCAACAGGCCGGCGGTAACATTTTTGCAATTACAACCGTGGCGGAAACCGCCAACAAAGACAGCCACTTTAACACTCTGACCGCCACTGCGGTACTAACAAACAGCGTGGCGGTCACCGCCAACAGACAGGCGGGAGACACTGGACCGCCCACACTATTATGACAGGCCAATCCGCCACCTTTTCTGGGGCGGATTCACTGCGGATAAAAACACGGCGGAAACAGGTATTTCGAAGGGAAAACGCTCACCTCTACACACCCCACGAGGAACGAGGACACCATGGACCCGGAACACCAAATTCTACCTGCGATAGTCTTCCTGCTCCTCTACCAGGAGCACGAACGCCGGCGGCGAAGACCACGGTGAGTACTGCACCTACGACACAGGGGAGGGGGGGAGGAAAAAAACAGGGACATACACATGCAACACGGAACACCCCACCCCCACCCACTACAACACACACACTAATGCATATTAATACATCACGGTTACACCCCCAACCTCCCCAGAAGAATGCAAAGACAATAGAAAATGAGTGTAACCATTGTAATATATTCAAATCAAGTAGGCAAAAATATATATATATACCATTTACAAAATATATACCAAGCATAGTAGTCCAGGTAGTGCTCCAATTAAGTCTGTGGAACACTGGGCCCACACGGTATGGGCGAGGCCCACACAAGATCCCCGGCCATGACGGAGAGAACACTGCAGGGGCATCAGACAGCACCTAAACAGGCAACTCATGGGGAGGGAAAGGGGGGCACCTCAGCCGCTTGAGTGCACGACGCCCAATACACGAGGGGGCCACATGCCCACTGTTACATCCTGGGGAGTGCAAAGCCACAGTCTCTCAAGTCTATACAGTGGGTGGGTTGCCCACTGTTCCATCCTGGGGAGTGCAAAGCCACAGTCTCTCAAGTCTATACAGTGGGTGGGTTACCCACTGCTTTATCCTGGGGAGTGCAAAGCCACAGTCTCTCAAGTCTCTACAGTGGGTGGCTTGCCCACTGCTATATCCTGGGGAGTGCAAAGCCACAGTCTCTCAAGTCTCTACAATGGGTGGGTTGCCCAATGTTCAATCCTGGGGAGTGCAAAGCCACAGTCTCTCAAGTCTCTACAGTGGGTGGTTTGCCCACTGTTCCATCCTGGGGAGTGCAAAGCCACAGTCTCTCAAGTGGATAACAGTCTCCACTGGTTCTGGAGGGGGCATGGTGCCCAGAGTGCTTCATCCTGCTAAGGACAGAGGTAGTAGATGGATCTCCCACTGGTTCTGGAGGGGGCATGGTGCCCAGAGTGCTTCATTCTGCCCGTGACGGACTCAGTAGCATCAGTGACCTTGGCGCTCATGGGCCAGCAGTGCTTGAGGTGGCGGTGCCCTGTTCAGCGGTGCTTGAGGCGGCGGTGCCCTGTTCAGCAGTGCTTGAGACGGCGGTGCCCTGTTCAGCGGTGCTTGAGACAGCGGTGCCCTGTTCAGCGATGCTTGAGACGGCGGTGCCCTGTTTAGCGGTGCTTGAGGCGGCGGTGCCCTGTTCATCGGTGCTTGAGGCGGTGGTGCCCTGTTCAGGGGTGCTTGAGACGGCGGTGCCCTGTTCAGCGATGCTTGAGACGGCGGAGCCCTGTTCAGCGGTGCTTGAGGCGGCGGTGCCCTGTTCAGTGGTGCTTGAGGCGGTGGTGCCCTGTTCAGCGGTGCTTGAGACGGCAGTGCCCTGTTCAGCGGTGCTTGAGACGGCGGTCTCCATTGCAGGGACTTAGCTGCTGGCGGTCCCTCATGGCCCAGCGGGGCTTTTGCTGGCGGTCCTTCATGGCCCAGCGGGGCTTGTGCTGGCGGTCCTTCATGGCCCAGCGGGGCTGGTGCTGGCGGTGGCCTCCTGGGCAGCTGGGATTGTGCTGGCGGTGGTCTCCTGGACAGCTGGGATGGTGCTGCCTCCTGGGCAGCTGGGTCAGTGCTGGCGGTGGCCTCCTCGGCAGCTGGGCTGGTGCTGGCGGTGGCCTCCTGGGCAGCTGGGCTTCTGCTGGCGGTGGCCTCCTGGGCAGCTGTGCTGGTGCTGGCGGTGGCCTCCTGGGCAGCTGGGCTGGTGCTGGCGGTGGCCTCCTGGGCAGCGGGGATGATGGCGGTCTTCTCCGCCGTGCTGCTCTTCCCAGACTTGCCGGGTTTCTTGTGGCCGTTTCCCCACCTTGGAAGGTGTCACAGCTGACTCCACACTCCCACCAGGACCCCTGGGAGAGGCTTTGGTGGCTGGAGTCTTCCCCCTATCCTGCCGGGCACTGGCCAACTTCTGATGCTTCACAGGTGGGGGACTGTCTGTGCTGTGGCTCCGTGCCACACTGGCTGCCCTGGTGGCCGGTGCACTCCAGATTCAGGTGACTACAAACACCACTGGTCCCGGAGATGTTGTGGCTGAGGTGCTAGTTCGGGACCTATGAGACGGACGGGGTGGGGGAGGTGTGGGAAAGAGGTCAAGGTTGGACAGGAAACGTTTTTTTGACACACTGGAACGGGTAGCTGGAGGGGGTTTGGGAGTGGAGGAAGAGGTTGTGGTTGTAGGAGATGTTTGTTTGCTGACTTTGGGTGAAGGTGCATGCGCTGGAGGCTGTTGTGAGGTGGATGGCTGTTGGGTGGGTGTCTGCCTGCATTTGTGTATCTTCGGAGGGGGCGTCAAAGACACTGGGAGAGGACACAGAGGACGTGTGAATGGTAGTGGGGGTGGTGACTGCACGTGAGTGGGGTGTGGTGGTGGGTGTGCTGGAGAGGGACGTAGTGGCTGTAAAGTTAGTGCATGCAGGTGTGAATGTAGATGAGACAGGGAGGGAGGAGGGAGACGAGGAGGAGGGGGACACAGTGGAGGCAATGGATGTTGGTGTGTCTGCATGTGTGTGATGCTTGCGTGAGTGCCTGTGGGATGTGTGGTGCTTATGTTTGCCTGAGCTTCCCTTGTGTGTTGACGTGTGTGCATGCTGGTCTAGAGGTGTGCTTGGGATGGGCTGAGGTACAGGGGATTGGGTCAGGTGGAGGAAGTTGGAGGGGGGAGGCTAGACACAGGGACAATGGCTCCCATCAGTCCTGAGGCCAGAGTCTGAAAAGCTCGCTGAAGGGCCGCCTGACAAGAATGAATGCCTTCCAGGAATGCATTTGTTTATTGCAACTGCCTTTCTACACCCTGGATGGCATTCAAAATGGTAGACTGCCCAACACTGAGGGACCTGAGGAGGTCAATGGCCTCCTCACTGAGGGCAGCAGGGGTGACTGGGGCAGGGCCTGAGGTGCCTGGGGCGAAGGTGATGCCCTCCCTCCAGGGTGAGTGGCCACGGGGCGAAGGCTGAGGGGCTGCTGGGAGGGCGGTGCTGGAAGGGGGGATGGTGGCTGTACCTTTAGATGGAGGGGGCACAGATTTTGCCACCACCACAAGGGAGCTCCCATCAGAGGACACTGGTCTCAGCTCCTGTCCCCCCCGTGGAGCTCCCCTCGCCCTCCGTCCCACTGGTGAACTCCGATTCCGTAGTGTGGCCCTCCATGGCCATGTGGGATGCAGCTCCCTCCTGCTCCGGTGGCACTGCTCCTCCGCCTGGTGATGCTAAGGCACACAAGAACAGGGAGACCATAAAAAGAGGGGGGACGACAGAAGAAAGACATGTTCAGTGCATGCATTACCGCTACCGTTGGTGGACACGACAGACACAGAAGCCCCCTGCACTACGCCGCGCTCTTGGGCTCCACTGTTCAATTCCTTGGAAAAGGCCTACAAGGCTATGGACGACATCTACACACATAGATGACACAGGGGCATGACTAGGTGTAGTTGTCACTCTACAGAGGTGGGGTGGGGTGCCACATGGCCTGCCTTACAGAGGGACCTTGTCTACGGAACTCGCCCTGGCCTTGGGAAACCCACAACCCACCTCCCCCACCCAGACCCCTCCACTGCGCGCAAAGTCAGCAGAATGCGAGTGTACTCACCCCCTTGTGGCTGCTGTGATGCCCTCAAGCGCCCATCCAACTCCGGGTACGCCACCGCCAGGATCCTGAACATCAGGGGGGTCATGGTGCGACGGGCACCCCTCCGATGTTGGGAGGCCATCCCCAGCTGAGCCTCCGCTGTCTTCTTGCTCCAGCGGCGAATGTCCTCCCATCTTTTCTGGCAGTGGGTGCTCCGTCTGTGGTAGACCCCCAGGGTCTGGACGTCCTTGGCGATGGCACGCCAAATATGTTTTTTCTGGTGGGCGCTGACCTACATGATTTGTACAGGGGGAAGATAAAGTTATTACCAACTGCACCGTCAAACTGATTGGCTCCCATCCCTACCCTTGCCATGTGGCACATGCACTCACCGTTGTTTCATGCACGCCGCACTCTCCCCCCTTCCTTCTTACATCCACCCCTCTCCACACAGGCATAGCCCATACAGCATGCTCCCAGTGTACTTACCTGTTTGTCTGGAGGACCGTAGAGTAGCGTGTACTGGGGGAGGACCCCATCCATGAGTTTCTCCAACTCCTCCGATGTGAAGGCAGGGGCCCTTTCCCCAGACACTCGAGCCATTGCCTCTTTCAGACCGAGGTCACAGCAGCACTTGCAGTGTAGGTCCTCTCCTGTCGAAGATCAGGTATCGAGTGATTGTACAGATAGAAAATGGCGGTCACATCCGCGGCGGTGCGTACCGTCACCGCCGGCGTACATCGTCATTGGCTCCTGGGACCCATAGGGTCCAATGTTAACCAATGCAGCATTGCGCCGCTGTCTTCGGTGTACAACGCCAGCGCAGTTACCTCACATCCCATTGTCCCACTTTAGAGGTCAGGCAGCCGCCATTTCAGGGGCCCACATGGCTTCATTTTCAACTGCGTCACACATACCTAGGCCTAGATTCAACACACATACAGGTCACTTTTTGAGTATGAATGGTGTTCTGTGTAAGCTGTGGGTACATACCTCTGAGTTGTTTGACTCTGTGCTCGCTGTTGTCTTCATAGGCCCCGTCCGCTGGGACATGTGAGGAGATGGCGGCATCCTCCGGTGTACCGACCGTTGGTGGACCTGTTGACAATGGAGGAAAGACATGTGATAATCACATACAGGCTTTACCGTGCCACAATCCAGGAACTGTGTACCCAGCTGGAGTCAGACCTGATGTCAGCTATCCGCCATCCCACAGGAATTCCCCCTCAAGTGCAGGTGCTGTCAGTGCTCCATTTCCTTGCAAGTGGGTCATTTCAAACAACAGTGGCCGTAGCATCAGGGATGTCCCAGCCTATGTTTTCCAACATGTTGTCCAGAGTGTTGTCTGCCCTGCTGAAACACATGCGGAGCTACATCGTTTTCCGTCAGGTGGAGGATTTGCCTACAGTGAAAGGTGATTTCTATGCCCTGGGACATATCGTCAACATCATAGGTGCCATTGATGGGACACATGTGGCTTTGGTCCCCCGCCCACAGGAGTGAACAGGTGTAGAGAAACCGGAAGAGTTATCATTCGATGAATGTACAGATGATATGTTTGGCAGACCAGTACATCTCCCATGTGAATGCCATGTTCCCTGGCTCAGTGCATGATGCTTACATCCTGCAGAATAGCATCATCCCTTATGTGATGAGTCAACTCCAGAGGCACCGTGTGTGGCTATTAGATGAGCACCTGGAAGCTAGTCAGTGGGAATGGTTGTCTGGGTCTGGGGATATCCCTCCAGGTTAGTGTGTGTCTAACAGTTGTCCCTCGCCATTTGCAGGTGACTCTGGTTACCCCAACCTGTCATGGCTACTGACCCCAGTGAGGAATCCCAGGACAAGGGCAGAGGAACGCTACAATGAGGCACATGGGAGAACTAAGAGGGTGATCGAACGCACCTTCAGCCTCCTGAAGGCCAGGTTCAGGTGCCTCCATATGACAGGTGGATCCCTATTCTACTCACCAAAGAAGGTGTGCCAGATCATCGTGGCCTGCTGTATGCTTCACAACTTGGCTTTGCGATGACAGGTGCCCTTTCTGCAGGAGGATGGTCCAGATGGCGGTGTTGTTGCAGCTGTGGAGCCTGTGGACAGTGAAGACAAGGAAGCAGAGGAAGAAGACATAGACAACAGGGACTCTGTGATCCAGCAATATTTCCAGTGAAACACAGGTAAGAATACAAACCTGCCCACTACATGCACTTATACACCACTACCTCTCTACTGTCTGTCTTTTTCACCCAGTGAATGGTCACTGAGTTGTCACTTTCCCTTACGATTTCACAGATCTGGGTCCCACAGTGTGACAACTGCTTTGATTCCTCATGGACTAGAGCTGTGTGACATAGGTATGTTGACATTACAAATGAAAGAGCTTTTTGCCACAGTTATTGCTAATACAGTATTCCGAAATCACAGACAGACTCCAGATTGTTTTGTGCTTTCAGGGTGTTTATTTTAGTGCTCACAATTGGAGGGGGTAGCAAAATGGTGAGGGGTGATGGTGGAGGAATGTCCATGGCAGAGTCCAGTCTATTAGTCTCACAGGTGCATTGCCCAAATGGGCATAGGAAGTGGAGCTGGGGCAGTTTAAGGATGGACAGGGTGACAAAGTGGGACAGTAGGATGACAATCAGGGTGGTCTAAATTCTTGGTGGGGGTCTTGGCATCGTTCTCTGTCTTGTTCCTGGATCTCAGGGACCGTTTGCTGGGTGGTTCTCCCTCTGCAGGGGGTGGGGTGCTGGTGTGGTGGTCCTGTGGCGGTGCCTCCTGTCCACTAGCGCTGGCGGAGGTGGTGGGCAGGTCATCGTCCAGGCTAGTGTCATGGACCCCTTGTAGAGCCACAGTGTCCCTCCTGGTGTTGAGTACTTCCTTCAGCACCCCTACGATGGTGCCCAGGGTGGAATTGATGGTTCTGAGTTCCTCCCTGAACCCCATATACTGTTCCTCCTGCAGGCGCTGGGTCTCCTGAAACTTGGCCAGTACCGTTGCCATCGTCTCCTGGGAGTGGTGGTAGGCTCCCATTATGGAGGAGAGGGCTTCGTGGAGAGTGGGTTCCCTGGGCCTGTCCGCCCCCCGTCGCACAGCAGCCCTCCCAGTTCCTCTGTGTTCCTGGCCCTTCGTCCCCTGGACCGTGTGCCCACTACCACTGCCACCAGGTCCCTGTTGTTGTTGGGGTGGTGGGTTAGCCTGGGTTCCCTGTAGTGGTGGACACACTGCTGATTGACGTGTCCTGGGGGCGGAGGTATGGGCCCGCTGGGTGGGTGCTGTGCTGGTGTTTCCAGAGGGGGGAAGCTCTGTAGTGGACTGGGTGTGGGGAACCGACTGTCCCGAGGTCCCCGATGGGCCGGGCTGGTCATCTAGATCCAGTTGGACAGAGGTGCTGTCATCACTGTGGGCCTCTTCTCTTGGTGGTGTGGACATGTGTGGACCCTCCTGTCCGGTGACGTTGGGTAGGGGTCCTGCAGGGGTAGAAATGCATGATTATTGCATCTGTGTGTGTCAAGGTGTGCAATGGGTGGGTGACCGTGTACCCCAGTGCTAGCATTCTTGTGTGGGACCTTGTGTGATGATGGTTTAGGGGGGTGTATGGGTATGTGCAGTGGGCATGCTTTAGTGATGGGTGTCCATGCTTTGGTGTTGCATGTAGGGCTTGGTGTTGGGATGTGTGGTTTGTGATAGTGGGACATTTGTGAGGAGTAGGAGTGATGGGGTGAGGGCAAGGGTGGGGGTAGGTGATAGCATGCAGGTGGTTGGGGGATGAAGTAGTTCAAGATTTGACTTACCGGAGTCCATTCCTCCACCTATTCCTGCGAGGCCCTCAGGATGCAGAATCGCCAAGACCTGCTCCTCCCATGTTGTTAGTTGTGGGGGAGGAGGTGGGGTCTGCCGCCAGTCCGCTGAACCGCCAGGTGGTGTCTGGAGACCACGGAACGCACCTTCCCCCATAGGTCGTTCCACCTCTTCCTGATGTCCTCCCGATTTCTTGGGTGCTGTCCCGCTGCGTTGACCCTGTCCACTATTCTGTGCCATAGCACCATCTTCCTTGCAATGGAGGTGTGCTGCACCTGTGATCCGAATAGCTGTGGTTCTACCTGGATGATTTCCTCCACCATGACCCCGAGCTCCTCCTCCGCGAACCTTGGTTGTCTTTGCCGTGCCATGGGGTGGTGTAGGTGATGTGTGGGGTGGTGTATGGGGTGATAAGTGTGCTGATATGTAGTGGGGTGTTGTGTGAGGTGCGTGGAAGTTATGTGGGTAAAGGTGTTGTGTGCCTGTGGATGCTAGTGTTGTTGATGGTGGTGTCTATCTCCTGCTTTCGGTCATGATTTGTTGTCATAGGGGTTTGTGGGTAATGTGGGTGTGTGTTTTACATAGTATTGGGTGTGTGGGAGTGGTGTGTGTGTATCAGGTGTGTGTATTTGGAATTGTCCAATGTGGCTGTGTTTTGTAAGAGTGTGTGTATTTTGAGCACAGCGGTGTGTACCGCCAATGGAATACCGCGGTTGAAAGACCTCCGTGTGGATTCGTGTTTTGTGATAGTGTGGGCGTATTTCTGTTGGCGTGACGGTGGAGGTTTTGTTTTCGCCAGTTTATCACTGACCTTTGGTGCCGCGGACTTGTGTGGGTGTCTGAATTTTGGCGGATTCCGAACTGTGGGTCACAATAGCTGTGCTGGAATTCCGCGGTGGTGTGGTGGCGGTCTTCTGCACGGCGGTAAGCGGCTTTTACCGCCAATGTCATAATGAGGGCCCAAGTCTTTTACCCAGTTTCTGTAGAATGTTTTCAGAAATAAAGGGTTTCCCAGTGAAATGGTTACAGCCAATGGTACCCAGTTAGTTTTATCTGATATGAAAAAATGTTGAAACATCCCTGAAATTGAACACATCAAAACTTTATTGAACCATCCCTGGAGCAATAGTTTGGTGAAGAGATTCAACCCCACCATGGAAGATCAATTACAGTTGGCATTTGCAAACTAACTTAATTGCAATATGGTTGTGGAAGACATGTTACTGGCATATATGTCAACACATAAAGCTTCCAACAGCGTATCACTATTCGCACTCTTGAGAAAACGCATTCCAGTCTCCAATTTGAAGAGGGAATGGATGGCCCAAAATATAGTTGATGCATCTATATGGTCAAAGTTTGTAGATGTTAGGAGGAAAGTCCAGAGTGCATATACAAACTTACATGTACAAGATATATTCGAAATTTGTCTGTAGGACTTTGGGTGAGGATTAAAAAACCTTGTGAAAAGGAATGTCCAAGTTCTCAAGTCTAAAAGGAATGTCCATGTTCTTAAATCCTGTACATAGTGAAAATAGTTTTCCGAACATAGTAAATATTAGTGATGGCAAAGTTTGGAATAAGGACAAAACTGCTTTAATACCTCACAATATGGCTGGATTAGTATGCAAGCATTTCGATCAAGATGCTGAGCAGGCAGGTGAGCACAGGTTAATGTTACATGCAGGCAAGCAGAAAGGCACAATGCTACGAGTTACAAAAGATTTAGGCCCTCATTATGACATTGGCGCTAAGTACCGGTTACCGCTATGCTGACTGCCGCCAACATACCGCCGCCGCAGCGGATTAGCGCCACCCATATTATGACCCACACATAGCAATCCTTCACTATACAGCCACACACACAAGTCCGCCAGACCAAAGGTCAGTGATATACTGGTGGTAGCAAAATCCACACCGTTACGCCAACAGAACTACGCCCACAGCATTATGACCCACGCATCACCACGGCGGACATTCAATGGTGCTAACCCATTGGCGGTATATACTGCTGCGCTCAAAACACACACATTGGACAATTCAAACTACATACACCTTACACACATACACACACACCACAAACACACTACTATAAAACACACACCCACATTACCCACGACCCTTTACCAATACAAGCAAGTGCCACCAGAGAGATAGCAATACCACAGACAAGACCACAAACACACACCACCATCACCTATACACCATCCACTCACCCTACAACACAGCACCCCACACACCCTCACCCACACCACTCACAATACACCCATGGCACCACAACGACACCTGAGGTTCTCCGTGGAGGAGCTAAGGGTCATGGTGGATGAAATCATCCGGGTAGAGCCACAGCTATTCGGATCACTGGTGCGGCAGACATCCATTGCTAGGAAGATGGAGCTATGGCGGAGAGTCATGGACAGGGTCAATGCCCGGGGGCAGCACCCCAGAAAAAGGGATGGCATCAGGAAGAGGTGGAACGACCTACGGGGAAGGTACGTTCCACAGCAGCAAGACACCAAATAGCTGTACAGAGGACTGGTGGGGGACCACCACCTCCTCCCCCACAACTAACAGCATGGGAGGAGCAAGTCTTGGCAATCATGCATCCTGAAGGCCTGGCAGGAGTAGGAGGAGGAGTGGACTCTGGTAAGTCAAATCTCTCTTACTATCACTACCCCTACCTGCATGCCATCACAAACTCCCACCCTGACCCTCACTCCCATCACTTCACCACCTCCACATACCCCACCATCACAACCCACTCATCTCAATACTAAGCCCTGCATGCAACACCAATGCATGGACACCCCTCACAGACCTGCATGGACACCCATCACTAAAGCATGCACACTAGAGAGAATCACCTAGCCCACAAAATCACTACTCACACAAGGCAAATCTGCCAAGGCAATAACAACCAAACAGGGCAACACACCTATGCACAAGATGACACAAACAGAAACAATAACACTGCATTTACATCCCCACAGGTCCCCCACCCAACGTAACCGGAGAGGAGGTGCCGGCAACTTCCAGTCCACCCCCACAAGAGGCCCACATTGATGACAGCAGCTCTAGAAGCCTGGACAGGGGGAGGACAGGCCCAGGGAACCGACTCTCCAGGAGGCACTCACCAACATCCTGGGAGCATACCACCATTCCCAGGAAATGATCGGCCAGATACTGGACAAGTTGCAGGAGACACAGCAGCTGCAGGAGGGACAGTACCTGGGGATCAGGGAGGATTTGAAGTACATCAACACCACCCTGGCCTCCATTGCAGGGGTGCTGGAAGACATGGCCAACACCATGAGGGAGGCAGTGGCACACCACTGGGCCCCTGACACTAGCCAAACCGATGAACAGCCTTCCACCTCTGCTGCCACTAGTGGAAAGGAGGCCACAGGAACAACAGGCCACGAGCACCCCACCCCCTGCAGAAGGAGAACCACGGCGCACACGGTCCCTGCGCTCCAGGCAGAAGCCAGAGAACATTGCCAAGACCCCAGCCAGGAAGTAAGACTCTCCTGAATGTCACCCTTGTGTCCCACTCTGTCACCCTGTCCACCTTGAACTGCCATTGCTCTCCTTCCCATGCCCCCTTGGACAATGCACCTGTGATACAAATAGACTGGACTCTATCCTGGACATTCCTCTATTATCACCCCAGCCCATTGCACATCCCCCTCTAGTCATTAGCACTTAAACACCATTTGAATAAATACAAGTGTGGAGTCTGTCAAAGCATTTAACCATGTATTCGTTAAACGAACTTTAAACACTGCAATAAAACTGTACAGTAATGTATGCATAGAATTGACCTGTTGTTGGCTGCAGTCAACACACCAGGAGCGACAGTGAGGCACAAATATCTGAAAATAGAGATGCCAAAGGGTACAGTAAGTGGCCAGAGAAGTGGGAAAATCAGCCTGCCAGTGACAATGTCAAATACAAAACTGACAATGTAAAGTGTAATTACAGTGTCTTACCTGTGTGTCATTGGAAGTACTGTTGTGTTATTGCACTTCTGTTGTCCTCATCCTCTGCCTCCTCATCTTCACTGTCCAGAGGGTCCACTGCTGCCACACGCCCATCTCCAGCCTCATCCTCCTGCAGAAAAGGCATCTGGTGACGTAAGGCAAGGTTGTGCAACACACAGCATGTAACGATGATCTGGCACACCTTCTTGGGTGAGTAGTACAGGGATCCACCTGTTAGATGGAGGCAACAAAATCTGGCCTTCAGGAGACCGAATGTCCTTTCTATTATTATTCTTGTTCGCATATGTGCCTCATTGTAACGTTCTTCTGCCCTTGTCCTGGGATTCCTCACAGGGGTCAGTAGCCATGAGAGATTGGGGTAACCAGAGTAACCTGAAAATATCAAGGGACAACTGTTAGACACACACTAACCCTTAGGGCCCACACCATACCCATACACCAACAACCCCTGGGTAGGAACCAGGGCTCACCTATTAGCTACACCTGGTACCTCTGGAGCTGAGCCATAACATATGGGATGCTGCTATTCCTCAGGATAAAGGCATCATGCCAGACCCAGGATACTTTGCATTGACATGGGAGATGTACTGGTCCGCCAGGCACACTATCTGCACATTCATGGAGTGAAAGCTCTTTTGATTTCTGAACACCTGTTCAGTTCTCCGGAGGGGGACAAATGCAATATGTGTACCATCAGTAGCCCCAGTAATGTTGGGGATATGTCCCATTGCATAGAAATCAGCTTTCACTGTGTCCAAATCCTCCACCTGAGGGAAAACGATGTAGCTGCGCATGTGTTTAATCAGGGCAGACAATACTCATGTCAGCACTATTGAGAAGATTGGCTGAGACATTCCTGCTGCCAAGCCCACTGCCCTACTGTCACATGGAAGAAGCCACTTTCCAGGAAAGGGAGCACAGATAGGACTTGCACAAGACGGGGATCCCAGTGGGCTGACAGATAGCAGATATCAGGTCAGGTTCCAATTGGCACACAGCTCTGTGATTGTGGCCCTGTCCAGCCTATAGGTGAGGATAAGGTTCCTGTCCTCAATTGTTGCCAAGCCCATCAGGGGCCTGTACACGGGGGGATGTCTCCATCTCCTATTCATCTGCAGTGGTTACAATCTTGAGGGCAAACAGTGAGTAGCTGGTCAGTATTCCATATTTCGAAACACTACACCGCTTTGCATGTTGTGACTGTAACATTATAATATGTACTGTGATGCAGTTAGGTGCCATGGCCTGCCCCCCCCCCCTCCCTGAAATGGCATCTGCCTGTCCTACATGGAGGGACAGGTGGAGATGAGGTAATTCCGCTGACGTGCGCCGTTGCGGGAGGCGGTCGAAAACCGCAGTGCAAATCCTCATTGGATCCCATTAGGCCCTATGGGTGACAATGGCCAATGGTGATGTACTTCAGCAGTGACAGTACACACCTCCGCGGACCTGACCGCCATTTTCTATCTGTTCATCCACTTGCTTCCTGACCTTCAACAGGAGAGGATCTACACTGCAAGTGCTGCTGTGACCTGTGTCTGGAACCGACCATGGCTCGTGCCACTGGGGAAAGGGCCCCTGCCTTCACTACTGCAGGGTTGGAAAAACTGGTGGATGGGGTCCTACCCCAGTACCGAATGCTGTATGGGCCTCCAGACCAACAGGTGAGTACACTGTGAGCACGATGAATTTGGCATGAATGCATGGATTGCTGTGTGTGAGGGCCTCGTGTAAGGGGGGTTTGGGGTAAGGGCCCTGGGCAGTCTGCTGCATGTATGGTGGGCAATGTCTGTGCATAAGGGGATGTGAGGGCTATGGTGGGCCATGAGTGAAACAGGCAGGACGGTCTGACTGATACCTTTTCCCATGTGTATTTCTCTGCAGGTCAGCACCCATCAAAAAAGGGTATATGGCGTGCCATCGCGAAGGACGTGGGGGCCCTGTGTGTCTACTGCAGGCGGAGCTCCCACTGTCACAAACGGTGGGAGGACCTTAGACGCTGGGCTTGGAAGATGGCAGAGGCCCAGCTGGGGATGGCCTCCCAATGAGGAAGGGGTGCCCGTCGAACCCTGACCCCCCCCGATGGCCCACATACTGGTGGTGGCCTATCCGGAGTTGGATGGGCACTTAGGGGCATCACAGCAGCCACAAGGGGGTCAGTACAGTGCCCCAATATATTACTTGCACGTGGTGGGGTGGAATCCGTGTGAGGGATGTGGGCCTGTGGGTGCCCCTAGGCCAGGCCGGCCAGTGCAGGGTAGGGCCCATGTTGGGCAGGGTGTGATGTCAACCTCCTCCAAACAAGCTAGTAGGCCTCCACTACTGGGCAGGGGTCTGTGGGTCTCAGGTATGCTGCAATTGGTGTTAGGTATCCCTGTCCATGGGCTGGTGACTAGCATTGTGACTAGTAGTGCATTGCCTAATGCGTAGGGCTGTTCTCTGTGTGTGAGTGTGTTGTGTACGCCAACGGTGGTGTTGTTGCCGTCATTGACCAAGGGTATCCTTTGTCTCGTCCCCCCTTTTTGTTTTGTCACCCTGTCCTTATGTGCATTAGCATCATCTGGCACAGGAGCAGAGGCACCGGCGATGGGGAGAGCTGCATCCCACAGGGCCCTGGAGGCCGAATCCACTGACAGTGAGGGCACCAGTGGGATGGAGGGCGAGGGGAGCACCACGCTGGAGACTGGAGGGGACAGTTCTGACAGTGATACCTCCTCTGATGGAAGCTCCCTGGTGGTGGCGGACACTTCTGTGACCACCCCAGCTACAGGTACAGCCACCACCCCCGTATCAGCACCGCCCTTCCAGCAGCCCCTCATCGAGTTGCCCGTGCCCACTCACCCAGGAGGGTGGACATCTCCTTCACGCCATGCATCTCAGGCCCTGCCCCAGTTAGCCCTGCTGCACTGAATGAGGCTATTGACCTCCTGTGATCCATCTCTGTTGGGCAGTCAACCATTGTGAATGCCATCCAGGGGCTGGCAGCGCATTTGCAACAAACAAATGCATTCCTGGAGGGCATTCACTCTGGCATGGCGGCCCAACAGAGATCAATCCAGGCTCTGGCCTCCTCCCTGATGGCAGCCATTGTCCCTGTTTCTAGCCTCCCCCCTCTAACCTACTCTGCCCAATCCCATTCCCCTCAACCTCAACCTATCCCAAACACACAGGCAGACCAGCATGCACCCAGGACAACACACAGGAGTGGTTCATGCAAACACAAGCAGCACACATCACCACACAAACACCATCCAGAATCAGACATACCAACATCCACTGCCTCCACTGTGTCCCCCTCCTCCTCCTCGTCCACCTCCCTCCCAGTAGCGTCTACACTTACACCTGCATGCATTACATCCTCATCTACTACCACAATCACGCCAATCACAACATGCCCCTCACTGGCAGTCACCACCCCCACTTCCATGCACACGTCCTATGTGTCCTCTCCTACTGTGTCTGTGCCTCCTCGTACCAAGGTACCCAAATGCAAGCACTCAGACACCCAACAGCCATCCAGATCACAACAGCATCAAGCCCATGCACCTGCGTTCAAACACAGCAGACAGACACCTCCTACAACCACTTCCTCTTCCTCCACTCCCAAATCTTCACCCTCTTCCTGCCCCAATGTCCCTAAGAAGCTTTTCCCCTCCATCATTGACCTCTTCCCTACCCCTCCTTCCCCCCATCAGTCACGTCAGGCCAGGGTGAAGAAAACCCAGGCAAGAACCTCAGCCACCCAGTCCAGGGGCACAGTAGTGTCGACAGCTACTGCAGGTGGAAGAGAGGATCCTGGGCACCAGACAGCAACACTGACAGGGTGCCTGCACCAGGTGCATCAAGGAGGGGCAAGGAGGCACCACCAGCTGCAACTAAGAAGAGCAAGGAGGCACCACCAGCTGCAGGTCTGAAGGGCAAGGGCAATCCCAGGCGGCTGACAGGAAGGGCATGGGGCCTGCACCAGCAGGCAGGAAGGACAGGAGGCCTGGTGTTAGGACTTATTCGGAGACCCCACCACGAACCATGGTGGTTCAGCCGTCCAAGACTGCAGGGGATGGGCTTCAGCCTCCCCGCACCACTGCCAGCACCACCACCAGCACCACCGCCAGCAGCAGCAGCCCCAGTGGGCAGCCGTCCGAGGTTGCAGGGGATGGGCTGGAGCCTCCCCCCACCACTGTCAGCCCCGACACCTGCCCCGCCACTGCCACCACTGAGCAGCCGTCACCACCGGCAGACAGTGTGTAGTTCTGCCTCCATGGGCTGTTGTGCGTCCTGGCCCCTGCAAATTAAGTGGGTATGACACCCAGCTGAGAAACTGTGACCGTGCACTCCCCAAGATCTGCATCACAGGGCACAATGCCCTATCCAGAACCAGTGGAAGAAGCCATCCACCCACCGCTTTCTTCCCAGGATGAAGCACACTGGGCACAATGCCCCCTCCAGAACCAGTGCCCCCTCCAGAACCAGTGGAAGAAGCCATCCACTCATCCCATCCTTCCCAGGATGAAGCACACTGGGCACAATGCCCGCTCCAGAACCAGTGGAAGAAGCCATCCACTCACCCCATCCTTCCCAGGATGAAGCACACTGGGCACAATGCCCCCCAGAACCAGTGGAGAAGCATCCACTAGAGAGACTGTGGCTTTGCACTCCCCTGGACAAAGCAGTGGGCAAACCACCCACTTGAAAGACTGTGGCCTTGCACTCCCCAGGACCAAGCGGTGGGCAAATCACCCACTTGAGAGACTGTGGCCTTGCACTCCCCAGGACATCGCACAAGGCATGTAGCCCCCTCCAGGACCAGTGGTGTTGTACCATCTTCCGGCTGAGGTGCCCCCCCATTCCCCGCCCCCCTGAGGTGCCTGTGTCTTTTCGACCTGATGCCCCTGCAGTGTTCTCTCCATGTTGTTGCAGGAGTGAGGTGGGACCTTGGCCCATGTGTTGTGGACCTGTGGCCCACGGACACTGAGGACTGGGCAGTGTCCCTCCATTTATAAATATGTATATACGTTTGTAATTCAATGCACTTATTCATGTTCTTTAATCGTATTACACTCACTTTCTTCCATTAATTTTGTCCTTGCATTATTCGAGAGGTACAGGGTGGAAAATGTAATGTTACTGCATCTGGTTGCGTGTATGGTGTTGGGGGTGGGGGTGTTGCATGTTGCGTGTGTGTGTCTCTCTCTTTTTCCTCCCCCCTCCCTTGTTTGCTAGGCAGCAGTACTCACTGTGGTCGTCTTCGCCGGCACTGGTGTTCGTAATGCAGGAAAAGGTAGACAAGCATGGGAAATATGTGGAACTCGGGCTCCATGGCATCGTGGTTGTTCCCTCTGTCTCCAGAGGTGAGTCCTTTGACTTCTGTATTCTGTTTCCGCCATGATTTTGATGTTGTTGTAAAAGCTTACTGATAAGCTGGTCATAATGCAGTGGGCGGTACATTGTCTTCCGCCTGGCTGTTGGCGGTTGCCGCCGTGGTGCTTGTTGTTACCACCGTGGCGGTCTGTCTGAGCGGTTTCCACCGTGGTCATAATTCCATTTTTGTTACCGCCGGCCTGTTGGCAGTATTACCGCCGCTTTATCACCGACCGCCAGGGTTGTAACGAGGGGCTTAGTGTATAAATAAGTGTTATGTTTAGTGAAGTTTGACGGCACTGATTATTCTTGAGATTATTGTATGTTATTGATGTGTTATACTGTGTTCTAGGGTAAATATCATGTAAATGTTCCTAACTGATAATTATGCTTGCAACTTTCATGTTTTTTAATACTTGTATGTCTATTGTTTCTATTGCACTGCTAATTTTTATTTACCAGGTTATGTGTATTACTTACCTTTGAGCTGTTTTTAAATATTTTTGGGTGGAAGAAGTGCAGGGTTTTGTCTTCTGGAGGTTGTTTAGATGTTCAGGAGATACTGTGATGTCAGGGGAAGTAGAATGTTGGAGAGGACTTTCCCTACTGTTGCTTAGTTTGGAGTGGTAATTGTAAATCTCACCCCTCCGAAGTCAAACAATTTCCCTGCTTTTGCTTACGTCAGAATGAGAATAGCAAGTCTGACCTTGTGAAATCTTCAAACATCAAACACTTTCTCTTCTTTTGATTATGGTGTAGTGGGAGTAGTAATGCTTTTCCTTTATCTGCTTATGTAGAAATAGGAAGTAGAAGGAGGAATAGTAAATCTAACCCCTCCAAAGTGCAATGATTTGTGGAAGTCAAACTCTTTTGTTGGTACTGTTCATTTTGGATTGCTATTATTTGTGATATTACATTTGTTATTTAGGGCCTTATTATGACCTTGCTGGAGGGGTTTTCCTCCATCACAAATGTGGCAGATATCCTGTCCCGCAGTATTATGCTCTCATTATATTCAATGGAGATCGTAGTAGGGCGTAAGGGATATCCGTCACATTTGTGATGGAGGAAACCTCTCCGTCAAGTCGTAATAAGGCCCATAATGTTTATATTATTTAAACATATTTTTTATTTTAAATTATCTTTATTAAATATTAATGTAACTGTTGTAATTAATTGTGGTATATATTATTGTTTATGTATGTTTTGTAATTTTAATTTTTTGTGTATTAATAATTATTTTTGTTATTTTTAGGTGTTGTGGTATACGGCAATCGTACACATTTCATAGACTATAATTCTTATTCAGTTCAGCACAGTACAATACATTATACATTCTAAAAATTAATATAATATATAAAAATATTTTTATATACACATATATACTCACTGAAAAAAACAAAGGTTAAAGTAACGGTATGGTCAGGTAAAATGATCAGTTTTAAACAATGAAATTCTCCAGTTATAGTTAGTGTCATCTCAAGTAACTATAACTCCCACATTATAGTTAGGTTCAAATTTTAACTTGCACAAAACCATAGAAGTTCAGCAGCTACAGTTATGGTTATGTCAAGTAACTATAACTCACGCCCCAAGGTAACTATAATTCGCTCCCCCCATGCACAGTTTTCTCCTCAATAATTTTACTG